>NW_024356616.1:747558-812885 GCF_014805655.1 Passer montanus | reverse complement strand
GGCGGCTGCGGCTGGCGCGGCTCGGCACGGCATGGCACGGCAGTGCCGGTGCAGCTCGGCATGGCACGGCACTGCTGGCACAGCTCGGCATGGCATGGCTTGGGTGACATGACATGGCATGGGATGGCACTGCTGGCACAGTTTGCCATGGCATGGCTTGGATGACATGACATGGAATGGGATGGCACTGCTGGCACACCTGTGCATGGCATGGCTTGAGTAACATGACATGGCATGGGATGGCACTGCTGGCACATTTTACCGTGGCATGGCTTGGGTGACATGACATGGCATGGCACAGCATGGCACAGTTTACCATGGCATGGGATGGCACTGCTGGCACACCTGGGCATGGCATGGCTTGGATGACATGATATAGCATGGGATGGCAGTGCTGGCACAGTTTGCCATGGCATGGCTTGGGTGACATGACATGGCATGGGATGGCTCTGCTGGCACAGTTTAACATGGCATGGGATGGCATTGCTGGCACACCTGGGTGTAGCTTGGCTGGAACACCTTAGCAGGGCACAGCACGGCACTGCTGACACATGATGGCACAGCTGGGAATGGCTCAGCTCAGCTCAGCTGGCATGGCATGCCCAGTGTGGCTGATCATGGCATGCCCAGCATGTCTCAGCTGGCACCACACGGCATGGCACCCCTGGCATGGCATGGCTTAGGTGAGATCAGCTTGGCACAGCTCGGCACCCCTGTGCCAGTGGCTCCTGCACCCAAACCTGCACCCGGGGCCTGTGTCCTGCCACCGCCCTGACCCTGCAGCCAGCACCTGTGCCCCATGCCAGTGCCACCCAAGGTGACAAGGCTGACCTTAACTCAGGCTCTCACAAAGTGACAATTCCCTTATGAACCCACAACTCCTTTTTTCCCAGGCATTTTCTCCTTTCTTTGGTTTGCTGAGTCTTAAAAATCTTCAGGTGCCAGCGCAGGCTGCTGTATAACTAATTAACTTCCAACAATTAACTTCCTATTTCTAGTTACCTTTTCCAGACATCCTTGAATTAATTTCACAAACCCCTGGGGCTTCAGTTTTGCAGGGGGGGTGAAAACCAGCCGAGCTCAGGCAGGCTCTGTCCCTGAGGAGCTGAGGCACGTGGATAAATCCTGGAGTGATGTCCTGCATGTCAGGCAGAGGGGGTCTGGTGGGGGTGAGAGCTCCTTCCCTGGCCTTGAGGGGAGATGTGCAATGGGATGGGGGTGTGGAGAGACAGGATAAAATCCTGGGGGCCAGGATGGGATGAAACTGAGGTCCTTTGGCCTGAAGAAAGGTGATGTGGGGCCAGGTGGCCACTCCAGCCCCACCTCTGCCCTCCCTGGGTTTGTGTTTCAGGTCCCTCCTGCCTACGCAGCAAGGGAGAGGGGAAAGGGGGAGAGACAGACACCTCTAATTAATCATATTAACTCCTGACAGATGCTTTATGTTCCAACAATGTTGCTATTATTAAGTTCATGTGCCCACCCCTCTCCAAGCCCGCTGCTCCGGGTTCTGGGAAAAAAGGCTTTGCTGGATTTCCCCAGTGAGCGCTGGCATCGCCCAGCGCAGCCTGACATCCAGTCCCGCTCGTCCAACCCCTATCAATCACACCCAGGGTCAGACCTGTCAATTCCCCCTCTTTGTGAGGCTTTTTTCTTCTTTTTTCCTTTTTTTTTTTTTTTTCCCTTGCTCTCCCAAAGCTGACCGCAAGATTGATTCAATCCGGGCAGCGGGATGTGAGCGGAGAGGCGCTGCCGCTCAAAGGAGCCATTCAAGGAAGGAGGAAACAGAAAAAAAAAGCCTTTCCTCAAAGTCACTCGAGCTGCTGGCCAACAACAACACGGCCCTCACGGAGTAACCCAAGATGGAGTAACCCCAGATCAGGTGGGACGAGTGCGTAAGAGCAGCGGCGATGCCGAGGGCAGGGAGCAGCTGTCTGTCCGGGGCTGTCTGTCCTTCCCTGGACCTCAGGGCATGCCCAAGGCCTGATCCTGCCCTGCTGCTGGCACACAGAGAGCATTCTGGATCAGCTGGTGTTTGCTGGAGCAAAGCAAACCCCCTTCATCAGAGGGGTGTCGTGGGTAATGACGGATCCACGCTGGAGCCCCTCTGGTGCAGGTTGGTTCCTTTGCTCTAAAACCCATGAGGGTCCTGTTTTTATTAAGGAGAACAGTAACCAGAGGGGGAAAAGTTAAACTTCTCTGTTCCATGTCCAGTTCTGCTCCATGACAAGCCTGTCTCTGCTCAGAGATTGCACAAGTTCAAAGAGAAGCAGCGAGACCCCTGCCCAACAAAAATAACACCAGCACCAAAGGAAAAGCAAAATATTTGGAATAGAAGCAAAGCCAAAGAAGAGCAGAAGCCTCGGGGAGCACTTTCACCGATGACTGATGATGTTTTCATCCCTAAGCAGGACTTGCCCCACCTGGGCTGCCATTAAGGAGCTTTGATTTTGCCAAGGACGAGTTCCCATGCAGAAGCCCCAGGACCCTGATGTCTTTGTGACCTGTGAAGCGAGCCTGGGGAAGAGGGAACTGGGTTTTTACCTTCAGGATCTTCCAGTAACTTGGGATGAGTCTGAGCAGGGAGTTTGGTGTCCCAGGCACAGGAATCCTGGGTGCCAGGGGGTGCAGAGCAGGCAGGATGGAGAATTTGGGATAAGACATGAATTTAAATGGCTGGACGGGAACTGGGTTTTTACCTTCAGGATCTTCCAGTAACTTGGGATGAGTCTGAGCAGGGAGTTTGGTGTCCCAGGCACAGGAATCCTGGGTGCCAGGGGGTGCAGAGCAGGCAGGATGGAGAATTTGGGGTAAGATAAGACACAAATTTAAATGGCTGGGCTCTCCTCTGCTGGGCTTGGGCTCTGGAATAAACCTCTCCTGCCTCGCTGCTGCTGGACACAGGTTAAGGGGAGCTGGGGGGTGTGGGGGCCAGGCACCGTGTCCCACCTGTGCAGGGCAGGGAGGGGACACCTGCCCTGAGGGACAGGGAAAAGGGACAGGGCAGAGGGACAGGGAAGAGGGACAGGGAAAAGGGACAGGGCAGGGGGACAGGGAAAAGGGACAGAGCAGGGGGATAGGGAAGAGGAACAGGGCAGGGGGACAGGGTAGAGGGACAGCTTGTGCTGTGGGGCCCTGGACGGGTCCCACCGAGGTTCAGCCACTGTGGGGGTATCTGGGGCTGGCTCCAGCCCCCGCTGCAGGATGAGGGTGCGAGGCACATCCCAAATCCGAGCCTATCTGCCCCCAGTGCCGTTGTACTCCTGCTGTTTGCCAGGTGAATCCTCCCTCGCCCCCCAGCCCCTCCTGCTGCTCCGTGCAACCAAAACCTCTCGAGTCAGCGTTTTCCCTGCCCTGTTCCATCCCAGCCCCTCCACTCCCCACGCAGCACCAGCCCAGGCCTTGCTTTTAGCTGCAGAACAAGTGCATAAAAATGATCTTATTTATTACAGGAGACATGTTTTAAAACAACTGACAAAATTGCAAGATGTAAAACGACAAGCAAGTGCTTTTTCTTTTTTAAGCCCGTATAGACTCCTGGCAATGATAAAAATAGTGTTTTCTTTTTTAAAGTTGGAATTAATCTTTCTTTCCAAAGCAATCATGTAGCAGGAAAAGCAGGAAGACACTTGGATATTAACTGATCCTCGCTGGTGATGGTTAGTTATGGAATGGACTGGCTTTCCTCCGCAGAGCCATTAACGCTGCAGACATTAAAGCACAAAAAGGTGAAGGGTTTTTCCCCCCCCTCCGCTGCTCCCTTGATGTGTGACTAACAGCTGCTTTTCTGTGTGGCAAATCAGTGGGGTCTTCCTGTTGTTGATGTAATGAAGCTGTTTCCTGGTGGGAAATTCTGCGGGATAAATTGCAGAAGGGGGGAGGAGAACATCCCACACTCAGCCAGGAGCTTTGCAGGGAGGGAGCTCAGGAGGTCGGGGCTGGCCCGGGGTCACAGTGACGTCACTGGGCATTTTTGGGGGGTTTTGTTCATCTTCAGAGGGTCTGCACAGCCCTGGGATGGAGCCAGGACACTTTGGGGAGTTCTCTCTGCTGACCCCCGTGCCAAACAGCCAAGCTCTGTGCCTCAGTTTCCCTATTTCTAAAGGGGGGGCAATGGTGACACCCCAATCTCCATCACCGTCAGCACTGGCACCCCCCAAAATCGTTGTGGGGACCCCCAAAATCGTTGTGAGGACCCCCAAAATCGCTGTGGGAACCCCTCAAAATCGCTGTGGGGACCCCAGCATGTCCCTGTGCTGGCACTTTGGGGAATCAGCCTCAGTGGGTTCATTCACTCCTCAGACACCCACAAAAAAATCTCACCTTCACCCCTGGTTTCTTTTTTTTTTTTTCTTTGCCAGTATTAGTTAATTAAACTATGCAAATGAAAGCAACTTAATTTCTGTAATACCAGGGCCAGAGCCTCAAACCACTGAGTGCAGCTCATCTGGCACGTACGTCACAGAAAATGTTTGGAGCAACTCTAATAAAAATGAAAAAGGCTGTAAATCAAGTTTAATTTATTCATTTTCTGTATGGTATGAAAGCATGCCAAAATCAGATTATTTATGAGCCCTTCATAACAATAGGCATTTTTATTGGTTGCAAATGACAAAAGGGGTTCTCAGAGGGATTTTTTTCTTCTTTTAAATTTTTTGAATGCCTCTTCAGAAACATTTATTTTTTTGGACTCTATGATCTCAAAGAAAAATATTTAATCATTGATACAGTAAAAATAATTTATATTTTGATAGTGAAAAACACATCAGTCTTTAAAACATAAACAGACAGAGCTAATCCAACCTAAAGGCTCAGGCAAATGCTACCCCACAGGTTAGAGGAAAAGGCTGTGATTTATTCCCACATCCTTACATTTCCCATTAAGAGCATAATCCCCTATAAGTCTTTCACAAAATGTCTGAGCCACTTGGGTTTGCCTTTGCTTTTCCATCCCCTTTGGTGGGCTGGGGGTGCACACCTGCTCTGTACACACAGTGCCCACACTCTCACCTCGAGGTGACTTTCTGTGCCCAGCCAGGGCAACTCACAGAGCCCTGGTGTGTGAGCCAGCCCCTGCAGGTGGGGCAGGTAATGCCACTGTCATATTTTCTGAAAAATCCCTTTGCCCAGGATTCTTCTCCTGGGGAGCTGAGGAGCCTCAGAGAAAAATGAAAACAATAATTATCTGATTTGCTTCTCCTGTGTTTTTCGGCTCTGGAATGTGTTTGGACATTGTTTACCAACTGGTGATTGTTTCATTGGTTTAATGTGAATTGTTTTGACTTAATGACCAACGACAGCCAGGCTGTGTCGGGGCTCTGGAAGGAGTAATGAGCTTTCATTATTATCTTTTAGCCTTCTGTCTGTACCCTTTCTGTATTCTTTAGTATAGTTTTAGTACAGCATTCTTTAATATATTCTAGTATCATAAAATAATAAATTAGCCTTCTGAGAACATGGAGTCAGATGCATCGTTCCTCCCAGAGATGGGGGACCCAGAAAATATCATATACCCTGACAGTGAAATACCCCAATACACTGACACCAAAATACCCCAATACCCTGACACCAAAATATCCCAACACTGAAATACCCCAACACCCTGACACTGAAATATCCCAACAGTGAAATACCCCAACACCCTGACACTGAAATAACCCAACACCCTGACATCAAAATATCCCAACACTGAAATACCCCAACACCCTGACACTGAAATAACCCAATACCCTGACATTGAAATACCCCAATACCCTGACACCAAAATACACCAACACTGAAATACTCCAATACCCTGACACCAAAATACCCCGACACCAAAATACCCCAACACTGAAATACCCCAACACCCTGACACTGAAATACTCCAATACCCTGACATTGAAGTACCCCAATACCCCAACACTGAAATACCCCAATACCCCAACACTGAAATACCCCAACACCCTGACACCAAAACCCACCCCCAAACCAACAGGGCTGGTTCTCCTCTGCTCTCCAGCTCATTCCCCCATCTCTTGTCCATTTGGTGGCACAGCTGGACCCAGCGCTGTGCCTGGTGATGGGCACGGCTGCACAGCTCACTGACCCCTGGGTCGGTCCTGTCGGGGTCAGTGCCTCCCCCTGAGGTGTCCCCTGCCGGCCCTGGCACAGGGAGAAGGAGCTGGGAGTCCAGCCAGCCCCTGAGTGGCACCGCACTGGCCTGTGACAAGCAGAGGGCCACGTCCCCCCTCTCCTTTAGCGGGGGAATTACCCCGAGAAAACCCAAAGGAAGAGGGGGAGAAAGGGAACCCCAGGAACAAGGTGGGTGCCAGGGGCGGCATCTCCATGGTGGGGACAAAGCCCTGTCCCGGGTGTCCCCCTGCCTGTGGCACCCTGGGCATCAGGACACCCCAAAACTCTCGTGGAGACAAAAGCCTGGCTGGGGAGCACAGGGGGCTCTGCTCTGGGTGAGGAGAGGCACCCTGTCCTGCAGGAACAGGAACTTTCTCAGCGTGGCCCGGCCCAGCCTGAGAGTGAAACACCACCGAGAGAAGAGGGAACCCCCTCCCCGGGAGAATTAGCATCCAGGATCTGTCAGTCACTGGGAGCTTTTGGTAAAAGGGGCCCCTTGTCAACCTCTGCCTTTGATGTGACTGGGACGGAGGTGCTCAATTAAAAGCCTATCAGTCTGTAAGTAAATCAACGCCTATCAGGCTTGTCACATCAAACAAACGATTATTGCACGAACCCGCCCACCCCATTAATCTGGCTGTTCCTTCTTGACAGCTCAGGGTCAGGGCACTGTAAATCCTGCACTGGATTGCAGCCACCTGGAGCAGGATGAAAGCAGCCCCGCAGCTTTGCTGCTGCACCCAATTACTCCCTGGCAGCGGGGTGCCCGGCCTGGGGCTGGGGTCCCCGGCACTGCAGGGTCACAGCCGGGGTCTCTGTGGTGCCATGTGGCAGCTGCTGGGTTGTGTGGGTGCCAGGGGAAGGCAGAGCTCAGCTGCCGGCTGGGAGAATGTGGGAGCAGCTCCAGAGGCTCCTGGCTGCTCTGGGAATGGTCACACCTTGAGGGTGGACAGCCACCGGGCTGCTCTGGGCAGGTCACATTTGCACATTTACACCCGTGGCCACAGCAGGGATTGACCTCGGGGAGCTCTCAAAGGGAAAGGAACCAACAGGTTGAGCTTGCAGATGCTCCCTGGGTCTGGGGTAGCAGCAGCAGACTGGGCACGTTGGGTTTTCCCATCAGGTCACACAGGGCGAGGAGAGCTGGGGGTCTCCAGCCCTCACCCTGGGGATGCAGGAGGTCCTGGCAGGGCAAAGGGCTGGGCAGGGGGAGGAGGGCACTGGGTGGGAGGCAGCCGGGCCCTCCTGAGAGAACAAGCGCTGTATTCAAGGGGAGGCAGAAGCCAAAGTGCCCCGAGAAGCCTCGGGGCAGGCAGAGCTTGTGACTCCTGTGCACAGGCAGAGGATTTTCAGAAAGGCCAAGCCAAGCCTT
Source organism: Passer montanus (assembly GCF_014805655.1). Taxonomy (NCBI): domain Eukaryota; kingdom Metazoa; phylum Chordata; class Aves; order Passeriformes; family Passeridae; genus Passer; species Passer montanus. The sequence goes on along the minus strand of NW_024356616.1, from coordinate 805,402 downwards.
GGATCACATGAGGGCTGTGCCATGGAGTGTGGGAGTGGGGCGAGCCCTGGGCAGGCTCCAGGCTGGCTTTTGGGAAGGGCCTGGGTGCTGCTGTCCCTCTGCTGTCCCCGTGTGCTGGCTGTGCCCCAGGGGAGATGGGATCTGTCCTCTGGGGCTGTGGGTGATCCCAGAGCAGGAGCATCCCCTGTGTGACTGGTGGCCAGAGGCTGCAGGAGGCTGTGCAGGAGGGAGGGACCGTGCCCCCCTTCTGCCCAGGCCTATTATTAGCATTTTCCCTCTCCTGCCGAGCCTGGCGCCTGGTAATGCAGCTCTGGCTGGCTCTCAGGAGCCGTGAGCCGGGCTGCCCTCCATGCCAGGCACTGATGCCAGCCCTGGGGGCTCCAGGAGCTCACCCCACAACCATGGGCTGCGTTTTGGGGGTGCCACCAGGGCTACCCCAGCATCCCCATCTCCAGGGTCAGGGGTGGCTCTGAGCAGGGGCAGCCTTGGCACCCCTAAAAGCAAGACAGGAGGGGGACAGGGGCTTCACACAGCTCAGCAGAGAAACTGAGGCTGCTGGGGAGGGCACAGCTGGGACAGGGGGGCGGTGCAGCAGGGGTGACACCACACAGAGACACGCCACCCCTCACCCGCCCTGGGCTCTCCCAGCACGTCAGGCAACGCCTGCTGTCCCCAGGATTGACCCCACCGTGTCCCCCCCGTGCCCCCCGTGCTCCTGCCAGGCCCTGCTGGCTCTGCCTGGCCCCAGCCCTGCGCTGGGAGATGCTCGAGCAGGTGGGGAGGGAAGGAAGGAAATTCCCCCTCTGTCACCCCCTGTCCCATCCCAGCTGGGGGGAGCTGGCCCTGAGGAGTTTATCTCCCACGCATGATCAATGCTGAGTTTAAGTAAGGTTTATTGGTATCTGTAATTTAACATGACATATTTCTAACACGAATTACTCTGAGATCATCGTGTGCATAAAATATGACAGGAATCTTTTAAGTGCAAGCATAGTTCCCAGTTAATTTAATAACTGAGATGGAAAATGGAATAGCATTAAATTTAATATTTTACATAATGCTCCTACACTTCCTTCACTTGCTGCTGGCATCATTTGTTTTCCCTTCTTCCTCACTTACAGCCCACTCAGCCCGAATTGTCCTGGAGCCCGGCCAGGGAGGGAGGTGCTGACCCCTGCAAGGGCCACAGTGAGCGGCCAGAGCTGCTCCCGGCTGTCCCCCACGCTGTGCCAAGGCTGCCCTGGGTGCCCTCTGCGTCCTGGAGCCCCAGACCCGAGTCACCCTCGGTCACACCAAGCCCCAGGAGCCCCCCGGACACCCGTGCCGTGCTCCACGCCGGGTTTTGTGCTGGCCGCGGGGTTTGGGAGAAGGGATCGATAGCGCTCTTCGCCTTGTCCCTTCTCATTGAGCATCGCCGCTGATTTACGGCGCTCCGGCGGCGCCGCGGACAAGGTGTTAACACCGATCCGGGGGGCTGGGGCTGCCGGGGGCTGCGGGACCCGGCTCTCCAGCCTTGCCTGCTCCGGCTCAGAGGGTCCCCGAGCCGCTGAGAGCGGGGATGGGGGGGATGAGGCGGGAGAGCCGGGCTCTGCTCTCTCCGCTCCTTTATCCGTAACTCTCCCCTCCTAAGGAGATGAGCTTGCAATAAACCAGGGAGCGCATTAGAGGGAACGAGACAAAATGGCAGGGTTTGGAAAGGCCGGCAAAGCAATAATCCAGGCTGGAACAGAGAGAGCACTCAGCTCACCTCTGCTCCTGGAAACGCTGCCAGAACAGTTCTTTACTGTGACTTGGAAAGTCTCGGCCGCGGGTTTCAACACCTCGCGCTCGCACCACATCATGCAAAAGTTAATTCCACTTTCAGGCTGATGTCAACATTCCCCTTTACTGCCACGGCGAAATGTGAGGACTACATTAATTTGCATTTGCTGTGTGCAAGTAACGTGTTCCAGATAATCACAGTAACTCCTCTAAGGTATAGACGAGAATTTCCTGGATAATGTGCAGGACGGAAAAAGCCGATGGGGTCCAGGAGAAGGAAAGGCCATTGTGTGTTTTCATAACTGCACCTGGAAGCAGCACAGCTCAGAAATGCAGGCTGCAGCCCTGGGCTGGGCTGGCTCCCTGGCTGTGCCAAGGGTGATTTGGGGGCCCTGACACCCGCTTGCTGTGGCAGCATCTCCCCGGGCTCTGTGGGGTGTGAGGAGTGACCAGGGAATGCCACGGGAAGGGAGATTCTGCTCCCAGACAGCCTCCAACACCTGGCAGCCACTTCTCCACACAACAAACAACCCACTGCCAACTGGAGGCCGGAGGAAAATATTGCTTGGAGCAATGTGCTGGAAACATGGATGCTCCTGTCTGGGGTGGTAACGACCCTTTGTCCGTGGAGTGGGAAATGGATGGAGCCCGGGGTGCCCCGGCAGGAGCTGCCTCTGCCCCACAGTAAATAACTGGCCTGAGCTCAGAGGAGCCTCCTGCACTGAGGACACAGCGGCCAGGGAATGGATTTTCCATCTCCCCTGAGGAACGGCGTGCCCCAGCCCGTGGCAACGATCACACATCACAGCCAAAGGCTTCCAAAGGCTCTGCACAGCCACAGCTCCAGGAAACTCATCCCAAAGGTGCTGCAAGGAGAGCCAGGGCCTTGGCCAGCCTGGCTGGGGCTCTGGGCTCAGTGGCAGGGGACAGGGGACCCTTCCAGGGGGGTTCACCCCGTGTCCCACCCCTGTGGCCACACGCCTGGCACTAAACTGAGCGCCAGGATGCGGCGATGGCGCGTGGGAGCGATGAATTCATTTCCATTTATGATCTGTTATGATGATACCCCTGAAGGATAAAAGTCTATACATAATAATCTCCCTCTTCAGCTTTGTTAACAACTTCAATTAACAGGGAGCTGTGTAATGCTTCATCAGCCGCTCGGATTACAGATGAAATTAAGCCATCATATTTATGAACTACGCGGCGAGTTCGAGGAGGACTCCACATATTTTACATTTAATAACTTGCCCTCTCATTTTATTTATAACGTTAATAATGATTTGGTGGCTGCTTTGGGGGGAAACAGCAATGACAGAGCGAGGTGGCCGGGCGGGAGGGAAGCTCTGCTGGGCTCTCTTGAGCTGGCCAGGCCCCTCTTGCCTCTGCTCCCTCGCCTTTGATTTTCCATTAAATCCCCTCTGAACACAGCGACTTCTCCATGGAATTGCTTTCCACTCAGCACTTTTAAGGCTGGGATGAGGATTAACGATTGAACCCCGCACCCACCAGCCGGAGCATCGGCAGCCAGCACACAGGGTCTGGGGTGCCACCAGGTTTGGGGTCTGTGCCCGAAGGAGGATGGATGCCCAGTGCCTCACGTGAAAGGACAGAGCTTTGCAATGGGAAAAACCAGAATTATCCTTCCCTGAAGTGGGGAGGGGCGGTGGGAGGGCTTTTCCTGCTCCTTCCCACACTGCCAGGGGCCTGTGGGGTGGATTTGGGGTGGCTCCTGCAGGAACACCCAATATCACCTCTATCTCTGCCCAGGAACACAGCACATCCTCCCCAGCCCTGGCACAGCCTGGCTGAGCAAGGTTAATTAATTTGAGCAGAGACTGAAGCCCCAAAGATGGGGAGCAGCACATTGAACGATGATGGCTGGCAAAAATCATTAGAAGCATCTTTCAACAATCCATACACCGTTATCGATCCTGTTATAGATCATGTTCCTTTCCCCTTTTTTGCAGGATCTTCTGGATCAATACAGCAAGTGCATTGAGACTGTAGCAACACATTTAAAACCTTATAAAAGGTTATTTAGTTGCTAACAGTGCAGCAGTTTCTGCAAAGCCTGCCAAAAGGTTACAGCTTTTTGGGCATCATAAATTACAGACGACAGGGAAAAAAAGTAAGTGCGGTTTTCTTTATTGTCTGGGTGATGGATGGGCTCCTGAACAAGACACAAAATACATCATATCACCTTTAATGGGACCACATTTCTGTAGCCATAACTCACAATTTTAAAATAGAAAATGGTGAAATATGGCGTTGTATATTCCACTCCTGACATATTTATGAGTCCTTCCCTTCTTATAAATACAGTGATTGCTATTTCAAAGCAGCACGTCAGGTATGAGCAGAGCACAAACAGCTGGAGCGAGTGAAAAATTATGGCCAGAGTTGGACATTTTCAAAAACTCTCTCTAGCAGCAGTAAATTTACAATGTTTGCACTAACTGTTATTAAAACCAAATCCATATCTTGGCAACAGGACTCCAGCTGGAGTGACGGTGCCGCTGACAGCCGGGGCGAGCCCGGGGGCTGCTCCTGGGGAAGCCTTAAGGAGCACCGGGAGGGCCGTGGGTCCCCGGGGCAGCGCCGGGGCCGCTGCGGCTCCACCGGTACCGCCCGAGCCCGGGGCCGAACCGGGAACGGGCCCCGGAGCTCAGCCCCGCCCGGGCACCGAACGCACCGAGGGGCGGGGAAGGAGGAGGAGCTGGGATGGGGCTGGGATGGAGGTGGGATGGAGCTGGGATGGAGGTGACATGAAGCTGGGATGGGGCTGGGATGGGGCTGGGATGGGGCTGGGATGGAGCTGGGATGGGGCTGGGATGGAGTTGGAATGGAACTGGGATGGAGATTGGGATGGAGCTGGGATGGAGTTGGGATGGAGTTGGGATGGAGATGAGGATGGGGCTGGGATGAGCTGGGATGGAGTTGGGATGGAGATTGGGATGGAGTTGGGATGGAGTTGGGATGGAACTGGGATGGAGATTGGGATGGAGCTGGGATGGAGCTGGGATGGAGCTGGGATGGAGCTGGGATGGAGCTGGGATGGAGCTGGGATGGAGCTGGGATGGAGCTGGGATGGAGCTGGGATGGAGCTGGGATGGAGCTGGGATGGAGCTGGGATGGGGCTGGGATGGAGTTGGAATGGAGATGAGGCGAGGATGAAGCTGAGATGGAGCTGGGATGAAGGTGAAGATGAAGAGGAGGAAGGAGCACTGTCCCTCCCGTGTCAGCGGCACCCCCAGCGCATCACGCTCCAGCCCGGCCTCTCTCGGTTTACCCTTGAGCTCGGTGTGACTCCAGCCCACGCCTCCGCTCCCGGATCATTATTTCCATTCACTCGGAGAGGCATTCACCAGCAAATACCTCGCAAGAACTAATCCTGCCAAGAGCCCTCCTGGGCACCCCTCACCCCTGGGAGCTGGGGGAGCTCCCCGGCCTCATTTAGGCACACAAAAGGCCTCTAATTAGCTTTTTGTTTAGTCCGATTATGACTGTGAGTTTTGACCTTTCAAAGTGATTAGCTTTTGAAGTGAACTCATTTGCATAACATCGCTTTCCAAGCTATAACTGCAATCTTGGATCAGACTTTTTGTTGTTGCTGTTCACTTTTTTTTTTGTCTTTTTCTTTTTTTTAACAGCAGCCAGCCTCTGGACCAGGTTTTGGTGCCTGGATGAGGCTCTGCTCCTGCCCTGTGGCATCCCCAGGGCTCTGGCACACCCACTTTTGGGGTTTTCTCCAGCGCTTTCCCAAAGCTCCGGCTCTGCCTTTGCTGGAAAATCGCATCACCCTGGAAGATGCTCACCTGCATCCTGCTGTCACCACCAACACATGGCCCCCGAAGCTCCTGGGGACCCCCAGGGAAATGCTGGAGTCCTTCCAGCTGGACTCCAAGCTCTCTGTCCAGCCATCCCGGCCCAGCTGCCACCACAGCCATGGCCAAGGTCACCCACAGAGCCTGGGGGAACAAAGGGCTCTAATTCCTTCTTTGTGGCAGCTAAATTCAAAACTCTTTATCACCACAAACATTCTTTTATCTGGGCAAAGCCCTCCGGAGGTGCATTTTATTACCCTGGGCTATTAAACAAAAACTTCCCGATAATGAGGCGAGTTGATCCCGGCAGTGGCTTCGGGGGACGGGGGAGACCCAGCCCTGCCGGTTATCAGCGCCGCTATCTCTGCCCGTGATTATCCTGTCCCCCCTCCGAGGGCTGGCAATGACAGGGCAGAAATCTTTGCTCCGGGCGAGCGAGCATCTCCTGGTACAACAGCTCGGGGCTCGGGGGGCTCCAGGGGCTCAGAGATAAGAGCCCCCCTCGCCTTGCCTCCCCTCGGAGAAGGGTCAGGGCTCAATGCAACACTCAGACCAAGAAATCCTCGTGTGCTCACTGTGCCCAGCTCCACCTGGCTCCTGCAGCCCCTCAAACCCACCCACAACCTCCTCCTGAGGCAGCAGCCTCGGGACTGAGCCCCCCCATCCCTGTGGGACAGACAAACAGCCCCCAGCCCTGCACAGCAGCTCCCTTCCCCCTCCCCAAGCTGGTCTGCAATATTTCCTTCCCTGCACACAGGCGAGGAGCTCCGTGCTGGCTGCTGGGCTTTATAACATCCCTGTTTCCTGGCCTGGCTTTATTACATCTGTTCTTTGGGGTATGGGGTTATAAATTGGGCAGGTGATGACGTGCAATCACTAACTGCAAAGCCAATACATTTCTGCTGCTACAGCAGCAAGACAAATAAAGGTGAGCGGGGGAGGCTGCCGAGGCTCTGACAAAGGGAGATGCACAGCCCTGAGAACTTAAACCCCTGGCTGGGGATCCGGTGTTATCCTAATTGAGCTGGTTTGCTTTCTGGGACAATGTCCTTAGCTTCTGAGAAGAGTTTTGGCTTTCACTACGAAGCCCAAGTGCACCTCCAGCTCTTTTTTGGGATGCTTGGGGCCTGGCACAGGATGCTCCCCATCCATCCTGCCCCAGCAGCACATTCCCTGATTTCCTGGGCAGAGCCAAAGCCAAACCAAGGCAGCTTCATGCTGGTATCAGCCCAGCTGGTGTGAGCTGGATATTAGGAAAAATCCCTTTACGGAAAGGGTGGTGAGCACTCAACAGGCTGCCCAAGGCAGTGGTGGTGTCACCACCCCTGGGAGCGTTCAAAAAATGTGTGGATGTGGCACCTGGGGACAGGGATTAGTGGTGAAGATGGCAGTGTCAGGTCAGAGGGTGGATTTGACAGGATTTGATCTTAGAGAGCTTTTCCAAACACAACGTTTCCATGATTCTGTCATCTCAGGAGGGCAGAGCCCTGCCTGCTGCAGTGGGAGCAGGAGGGACCTGGCACATCCCTGCCCCTACCCCAGCAGGACCCCCAGCCCCTCACCCCATACCCACATCAGCTGCTCCAGGTGGGAAGTTTCACTCCTGGGCATGCCCAGGGCTGGAGGGAGGCTTAAACCAACCCAGACCCAACCAGTTTTTGGATCTGCAGTTCCCAGGTGCTTCATGTCCAGCCAGGCAGAGTTTCCACAGCTCAGGAGCCTGGCTGTGCCTCTCTGCCCTGCTGCCACTGAGCCTGGGCCTGACTCAGCCCTGGGCTGGGGCAGGCTGAGCTGAGACCGGCCCAGGACTGCTGTCCTGAGCAGCAATAATCACTTGTGCAACCGTGCAAATGTGGCTGGCCAAGATGGGACAGGTGATAAATGGGAGGGAGTCAAGCAGCTGCAGCTTAAGATGTGCCCGTGTGCCGCTGTACCGGTTCATCATGATAAATGTCATCGGAAAATCAATTCTCTGTGTACTTTTGGGAATTACAACTATCATTTTGGTGTGATTTATTTCCTGTATAACGCGGACAAGGGCTCTTTGTTCATCATTTTGAAAGTTCATTTAAAATTGCTCTGAGTTCTTGGTTTCCCGCCGTGGCGCGGCCGATGGGTATCTGCTCTCCTGTGAAATATGGGCCAAGGCAGAGGGAGGCTGGGCTGGCAGCTCTGCTCCTCCTGCTCCTGTGGCTGTGGGACTCATGGAAAACCCTGGCAGAATAAAATGTCACGGGGACATCTCTGGGGACAGAGCAGGGGACGCTGGTGGCTGCCCCAGTGCCAGGTTGGGATTCTTTTATCCCTTCTTCTTTTCCACGCCACCCACCAAACCTGTTTGTCCTGCTGGGGAGCCAAGAAACTTCCCAAGCTGTGAGCACGGAGTGTCCCATCTCCTCCTGGGGCTGCTCTGTGTGCCAGGCTCACCCTGGTGCTGGCAGGAGCTGGCACACCGCCCTGCCCGCTGCCCTTCCCAGCCCAAACCTCGCCCCTCTTGCTGCTGGAGCTGCAGGGATGGGGGCTGCAGCTCCCAGAGGGTGCAGGGATGGGGGTTTGTCCCATGCCAGGCTGGCAGAGGGGTTGGGGGCAGTGGTGCCAGCGAAGAACTGCAAAGCTTCCAAGCTCAGGTTGTTTATCCATGGACAGGGAAATGATGGCTCCCATAAACACCCAGGGGTAAACAACAGGCAGGGGATGAGCTGAGTGAAAGGACAATACTGGCACAAGGACAAAGGGGATGAATTAGCCATGACAAGGATTGAGGCTGGAAATGACAAGGAAGCTGAAGATCATCAGGAGAGAGAGGTTCTGGAAAAGCCTCCAGAGCAGGGGGATGGAGGGATGGAGCCTCCAGTGCTTCCAGGATGGAGCCCAGTCCCTTTCTGGGTGGGTGACCTGCACTCCTGGAGCTGCTGCTCTCCTCCCTGACCTGGCCAAGGGCTCTTGCTGCCTCCAGGGACTGAAACATTCCCACTGCCCTGACGCCGTGGTATTTTGGGAAAGTTCAGGAAAACCAGCACTGCATAAATCTCCCAACCACGGGGCACTTCAAACATCTTGGGAACTAATCATTTGTCTTTCAAGCCCAGAACTCAGGCTGGGATTATCACCCTTCAAGGAAAACAGCTCCCTGGGATGTCCAGGAGGGATGTGTGAGGAAGGGATCAATCTTTCGGCCCCAAAATCCATCCCCAAAACCCGAGGGAAAGGGGAGCTCAGCTCTGGAGGCTGCAGAGGGCCTGGCACAGCCCTGTGCCCTCTCCCGCGGGGGTGCCCGGGTGTGTTCCTGCCCCAAGCACTGCAGATGTGTTTTTATGGTTGTTTGCACCAGGTGTGAGCTGCGGCGGGGGCGGAACCCCGAGGAGGAGGAGGAGGAAATGTGCTCGGTGGTTTTGCCTTACAGATTGGAGCCCAGACCTCCCATAAATCACGGCAGCAGCTGTCAGGGAGCGGAGCCTGTGGCGGGGGGAACCCCAGGACCCCGCTGGGGGGGACCCCACATCCGTCCTGCTGCAGGTGCCCGAGGTGGGGGCTCCTGCTGCCATCGGGAGCTCCCAGAGCAGCCTGGAGGAAGGAGAGGAGCCGAGCCACCGTGTCCTCCTCGTGTGCCAGACCCTACCCAGGGTGTCCAGCTGCCCTAGCTGTCCTGGCTGAGGGCTCCTCCAGCCTGTCCATGTCCCTGTCCCCAGCCAGGCTCTCCCAGCTCCTTCTGCTTTTCATTACCCTCCCCCTAGCCCAGCACCAAGAGCCTAATTTGGAATAACAGGGAGTGAGTGTGAAGGGGAAAACCCCTGCACTTGCTCTGTTCTAATCCCCTGACAAATTCTGCAGGCCTGGCTGGTCTGGTTCCAGAGGTGCCCCTGATTGAAATGGAAATACTCCCCCATCCTCTCCCTTAAAGGAGAAGCTTCCCTCTGTTTATAAACCCTTCCAGAGGGGGTTTTACGATTCTCTTTTACTGGCTGGCCTGCCCGAGGAATGTGGCAGCCTCAATAGCTGCAGGAAACATCGCTGCCCATAAACCCCCCCGACAGAGCCAGGGGCTGACATTGTCATGAAACGAAAATATTCCTGATGCTTATCAGGGGCTCACATCAAAGGAGGCCCGGCTGTAAATCTGCTGTGCCATGGAGCCCGAATAAAAGCAGCTCCCTGGGCAGCTGAGGGTCCCGGTGGGCAGGGCAGGGGCTCAGGCTGGGGTCACCTCCCTGCACAGACCAGCACAGGCCGAGCTCAGAAGGCTTTTGGCTGTGCAAAACTGCACCTGAACTCATTTCTTGGTGCAGTTTTGCACCTTTTGGAAAGGTTTTTGGGGTGTTTGTCCCCTCCTGCCCCTCTGCCTGACCTCTCCCACCAAGACACAAACGGATCTGGGCACTTCATCCCAAGGCAAAACCTTATTGGTTCTGTATGTATGGGGAGACAAATCCCACCTAGCCAGGCTGCCTCCAAACTGCCAGAATTCAGAAGTGACAGGAGACAACCCAGCTCCAACCAGCACACTCTGCCCCCAAAACGCTCATTATTTCAACCTGAGCCAGGGTAAAATCCCACATAAAAAATAAATCAAATATCAGGCGTGCGTGTGTGTGGGTGGAGAGAGCCCGGTGGGGAGCTGGGGTGGTGGGAGAGCTGGAATGTCACTCCCTGGGATGGGGAGCAGCGTGCCCAGCCCCTGGCTGGGGTGACCCTGCTGTCCCCAACCCGGGCAGGCTGACAGCACATTGTGCTGCTGGCCTAGCTTTTGTTGCCAGTTGGAGCCAGGAGTGCTCCTGCAGATTTCAGATTCGGGTAAATCAGCGTTTTCCAATCCCCTGGGGATATTTCCCAGCGGTCAGGCTGCGGGGTCACCTCCAGGAACTTTCAGCTTGCTCCATAAAGACCTTGAGTGATGGATACTTTGTCTCACAGGTAAGTTGTTCCCAAAGTTAATTATCTCCCTGGTTGCTCACTTGGGGATTTAATCACGCTCTGCTGAGCTGCCGCCCTCACCAACAATTACAGAAGTGCCCAAAGGGGAAGTTTCTATCTCGCCCTCAGCCTGGTCATGCCCTGGTGGCAGCAGATTTACAAGCCCAGGAGCCCTGGCCGGGCACTCCTGCCCTCCTGAGCTCTCTCAGGGCAGGACCATCCCAGGGCTGCCCCGAAGCTGCTCCAGAGCAGGAGAATTCTTTGTATGTGGCCTCTCTTCCCTCCCTGAAGCCTTGACGAGCAAAGCTTAAAATGCAGAAGCTCTGGGAGAGCCAGACACGAATGTGACATCTCTCTCCAGCACTTGCCATTCCCTCCCTGCCAGGGCTTTGATGTTAACTTCTCACAAGCTCGGGGAGCTGGAGGATCAGCTGGGAAATGGTGCATGTTAATAGGGAAACGACAGGCAGGCACCAGATTCCTGCCTCTGCCCCCAAACTGCAGGGGAAAGGGCAGGCTGCCTCCCCCAGGCACCCTCCTCTCTCCTGGGTGCCTTGTCCAGGTCTTTTGGGATGATGTGAACCTTTGGCCTGGTGCTGCACACCACCCCAGCACAAGTGGGTTAGTCCTGGGTCAGGAGTCCTTGACGGGGGCTGAAACCAGTCTGGCCACAATTTTAGCGTGTGCCTCCTGCCTCTGTTCTCCTCCTCCTTCCAAACTAGGTTAGTTTCCCCTTGGCTATCAAGGGAGTGTTGGAGATGCTCAGGCAGGTTTGATATTTAGTGCTGCACCTGTGTTGGATGGGTCTTAATTATTTATAGCTTTCCTCTCCTGTTTTCTCAAGTCACTTGGGGAGAGGTGACAGGTGAAGACTTCTTGCAGCAGATGCTTATGAGGCGGGTGAGGTGCCTGCCGCTCAGATGAGAAGAAAAGAAAGTGTCTTCAGCAGGAGAGAAATGACAAAGCTACAGAGGAGCTGCCTCATTTAGTAGTCAAGGAGGAGGGAAAAAAACCCCTCCTTAGGTCTCCAGAAGAGAAACACATTGCTGCTCCAGAGATGGATGGATGCTGTGGTGAGCAGAACTCCCCTCTTTGTCCGGGGGATGTGCTGGAGGTGCTGAGGGCAGGGCAGAGCCAGCGCTGCTGTGCTGTGACCCTGCTGCCCCGAGGGCTCACCCCCTCGGCTTGGCTGGTCCTGGCAATGCCAAAACCCCTGGGACATCCAAACCCACGGGTGGGCTTGGCTGGAGGCTGCCGGGGTGAGCTCTGCCCTGGGCTCCCACCAGCTCAGCTCTGGTGGCCTCGAGGTCGGTGAGATCTTGCCATGGAAGCCATTCCCCATCTGTGAGAGCACTGGGGCAGGAGGGAGCGGGACTGCCCTGCCCTGCACCACCCCCGGGCAGAGCCCTGCTGGGTCCTGAGTGTCCCCACGGTCCCCAACACGCACAGGGGATTGTCACCCTGCTCTGCCTCCCGTTACCTGCTGCCTCACACCTGAGGGAGAGGCTCCTTCAGCTCGAGCGCCTGCTGCCTCCTGCTCTCTGCTGACAGAGGACTTAATCTCGAGTGACAGCCAGACTGCTCCTCTGCAGGGCTGCATTTGTCACCGCGGCCCTGACCTGTCCCCGGGCTCGGTGGCTGAGCAGTGAAGGGCTGGGCCAGGAGGGAGCCTGGCAGACGCTGCTGCTGCGTCTGGGACACGCTGTGGAGGAGGATTCTCGCTGGAATGGGATAGCTGTGCCACCGTTTATAAAGTTTGTGCTTCCCCAGGAGGGCCAGGCCAAGGCGGTGAGCTCTGCCTGAGTTCTGAGTCCTGCTCCCAGCCCATCCCGCCACTGCAGACGTCAAGTTGATTATTTTAACCACATTAGATCCCTGTTAATTAATATGAATTAACCACCCTAATATCCCCGGGTAAACAAGCTATTAGGAGCAGGCAGGAGAGGAAAACCACCTTTAAACCATCACTAATCGATGTCTGCCAGAGCCAGGGCTTCGTGCAGCCCGGCCCAGCCCAGGCACCCCCTCCTCACTGCCGGGCTCTGCGGGGCTGGGCGGGGCTGAACTCCCGGCACCTCCTGGCTGCCGCCGGCTCCAGGTATGACACACACACAAAGGTACCTTTTTATAGTTAGGAAATTATAGGTGCCATGACTTCAAAGGCTTTTGCAACAAGAGCTTTCCCTTTGATAAGTGACAGCATCATTAATGGTGATTTATTACCCGGGCTATTTCACAAACAGAAATAACCAGTTTCTTTTCATTTGGCTTGGTGGGTTTTTTTGCTCTGGGCTACTCAGACATACAAGGTGGCTGGTAACAGCTGTTTTACTGCTGGTAAGACATCTCATTTATTAACTTGTCATCATGTGTCATAAAGTTTAGCAAAATGCGAGATGATTGTGTACTTAAGCTGGGTAATTACCCCATTATTAAAGCTGCCTTCTTTATTTATTTGCTCTTCTGGTGGTTCGTTCCTACCTTTGCTCTACATGTTGCCTTAGTCACAGGGCACGGAGATGCGCTGCCTTGTAATTATCCATGTGCTGACTTCCACTCCTGGAGACGTGAGAGGTGTCTCTGCCAGGTGCCACTGGCTCGGGTGATGGGCACTGGGCTGCTGCACCGGCGGCGGTGTCTGGAGAGCTGGGATGGCACTGGGAGGGTGGCCTGGGGTGCATCCAGCCCAGTCCCAGCTCCACAGCTCCAGCAGCACCCACAGCGGCAGCAGCAGGGATGTTGCACACGCTGGAGGCAGCCCCAGATCTCTCCTCAAGGGGAGGAAGCGCTGGGGCAGTGTGGGGCTGCACAAGCATTGGCTCGTCGTGCCAAGTCGCTGATTAAACTCCCTGAGCGTCACCGGCAGCGCCCAGACACGGCAGATCCACACCTTGATGCAGGAGCTGCCTAGACAGAGGAGAAACCCACGGTTAGCACAGAGATGCTAATTGCCCTGGGAACTCCCAGAACTCAGGTGCACGTCTCCCAGGAATGTCTGGGACCCTGCCCGGGCACGTCGGTGCCCTCCCCGGGCAGGGTGGGGCACGGCGGGCACCGGCCCCGACAGCGGCACCGCGTTCCCAGACAAAGGGAGACGCTCCGAGCCCGCTCCTCCCTGCTCCGGCAGCCTGCCCGCGCTCTGCCAGCGGATTGATCTGGTTCACAAACATTCTGGAAGAGGTGAAGCACCTGAAACCGCCCCATACCCGGCTGTTATCCGGGCAAACAGGAGCTGCAGCGCAGGAGCTGCGGCGCGGCTCAGCCCAGGTGGCTGCTGTGCCCCAGACCTGTGGCACAACGCTGCAGATGTGCAAGGGAGGGTGCCAAACCCACGCAGGGCAGTGCCACAGGGCTGGCTGCTCCGTTGGGATTCATTCTTCCAACCTCTTCTCCCAAACCCGGCCTTGGGGTGGAGGACAACCCTTGCCTTTCTTCCTGGAGGGGGAACGGGGCAACACCAGGGGCTGCCCCTGAACCCTGGAGGTGCCCCTGGGCCCAGGAGCTGCCCTGCCCTGGCCACTCTCCCACAGCCCCATCTCCTTGGGCGATAAGAGAGGATTTTGTGGTGCCACGAGGGATTTTTGGTGTCTTGTTCTTTCCTGGGCAACCAGCATCTCCCTCGGCAGGTCCCCATGGGCAGGCTCAATGTTCAGCCTTTCTGTTTTCCTTTTACATTCTCCAAGGTCAGGCAATATTAAACCAGAGAGAAATAATTGCCAAAAAGAATTAAAAAATATTCCCTCTACCCCACACGTTTCTTCCCGGCGCTGCTGTGAATATTGATCAGGGAATTTCATCCATAAATCCATCTCTCACATGGTAAGAGGTTTTATGTTGTAATTAACAAGTGGCTGTTGCACAGCAATTACAAAGAGGTGAAGATTCCATTTCCAGCACTGCCCAGGGTGCAGCAAGGGTTTTTTTTTTCTATCTGTGGAAGAAAAAAATTTGTTTAGGCCCATCCCTCCATTGGTGCACCTCATTCTGTGGGGTCAGGACCCACCTGGAAAGGAAAGAAGATGTGGTGGGATCAGAGAGAGAAAACCGCACCCTGTGCCAGGGGCTGACACCCACACATCTGGGCACGGGGCTGAATCCCTGCTCGAGGCGTTGGGAGGGTTGGAAACACGGAGGCTTCGCATGGGAGAACTGCCCTGGAGCAGCAGAGGGAGCCAAGGCTGCTCCAGCTGCACTGGGGCAGGGCCGTGGGGGGCTCTGGCTCCCTGGAGAGGGACGGAGGATGAAGAGGAACAGCTCAGCCTCATGCAGGGGCTTTGCACCAGCAGAGCTCAGGGAATAGCAGTGGGAATGACAAAAAGTCAGCGTCGCCAAAACCCGCCACTGCCCAGCAGTGAGTCTCCCCATTTCCATTTATGAAAACAGCGCTTTTATTCCAAAGAGATGCTAAAAGTGAAAATGGACAAAATCCATTTTCCATCCCCCATTGATTTCCCGGGATATTTACAACTGCAGAGGTATCGATCTCCCCGAAGTGCCGGATGCGCTCGCTCCTCACCCACCACACTTGCAGCGATCAAGTATTTTTGGCAAACAAACCACCAAAACCTGCCATGTAAATTGATCCAGTCAGGCTGTGGGGATGTGCCAGCGCTGTCCCCACCACCCACCCTGCCTGCCATCCCTTTGCTCCCACTGTGCCAAGCAATGGGAGGAAGGTGGGAACTGCCCTGCTCCAGGACACCCCGCATCCCCCCAGCACCAGGATGGAGACCTTAAACTCCCCAGGCAGGGGGAATTTCCCTGATACGACGCAGTTTTAATGGAATTGTATCTGTTGGGGTTTGTTCCAGATGTGGGAACAGCAGCTGGCAGCCCTGGGTGGGGAGAAGGGAGTGGGGAGACCTCAGTGCTGCCATTCCCTATCCCACAGAAACTCTCAGGTGACTCAACCCCCTTTTTAAACTTCTCCTCCTCCCCCCAGACCTATTCCCACAGCCCGTGCTGGCCCCAGCCCATCTCTGCACAGCTCTGACCGGAGTCAGCTGGGAGGCTCTGGCGTGCCTGGCACAGCTGGAGGGGTGGGAGACAAACCGGCACAGCTGGAGGAGCTTTTCTCCCACCTCCTTTTGCCACACATGTGGGAGTCAGCCCAGATCCCAATGCCTTTATTCCTCCTCCCAGCAAAATCCCGCTGAAGCAGTTTCGGGGTTCCCAGGGTCCAAACCTGGCACGGGGTTGCAGAAGGGCTGAGAGGGATGGCAGCACTCCCCACTCCATCATCCCCTTCCCCGCCAGACCCACATTAGAAACCAAACCCCAAATCCTGGCGTGCTGGCAGCCCCAGGTGCGCCGCGGGGCCGGGATGGCGCAGACGGTGCGTCAGGAGCTCCCGGGGCCAAAGCGCCGCGAGCGGGAGCGAGGTGTGAGCCCAGCTCCGGCTTCAAAGGGCACACCGAGCTCTGCCACACCCGCCCTGGCAGCAGGGCTGGCCCGCCGGGCTCTGCCTGCACCTTCCCTCCGAGGCAGCGGGGATTTGGCTGAGCCCGGCCCTGCCGAAGCGCCCTTGGCGGGTGGGAGATGCCCGTTTTGGGCGGGCAGCACGTGGCAGGGCCGCGCTTTGTGCCGTGTGCCGGGCACGGCGTCACCTCCGAACGCGGCTTCCAGGAACGAGCCGGGCGGGCGCAGGCCGGGAAGGCGCGTGGTGGTGTAAAGTTTCCAGAGCCCCTCTCTGCCGCTGTGTCGGCCCGATTACATCAGTCAGGTCGTGTTACCCGCCTGACGGGCACTAACGAGAAGTGACAGACGTGACAGGGAGCGGGCAGGCTCCAGCAGCGGCACCGTGGTCCCCGAGGACATGTCCCCCCCTTCCCGGGGAGGCTCGGCGCCAGCTCCCTGCTCCGGCTGGCCCAAGGCTGGAGGCTTTGCCAGGGCCACTGCCCAGCTCTGCTCTGTGCCAGGGTGGTGGCACCAGCCTGGGGACCGGGGAGCCACAGCCCGTGGGCCACCATGGAGCCGAGCCTGTTTTTTTAACGGAGCTTCAACCAGAGTCAAGGCGGGAACTCCACCCATGGCTGAGCCTGCCCGTGGTGGGGAAGGGCTGGGGGCTCCTGCCTGGGAAACCTCAGAGCGTGGGGGCTGCCCAGCAGCAGGGATGCCCCCCAGGGAAGCTCCCGTGTGGAGCTGTGCTTGATGGGATGAACGGGAAGTGGGGCGGGAGGAGCTGGAAGTCACACAGCTCTGTTGTGATCATGTCACTGTGAGGGCCGGCAGAAATCTGGGAAACCTGGGAAATCCGTGAAATCTGGGAAATCCGGGAAATCTGGGAAACCTGGGAAACCTGGGAAATCTGGGAAATCTGGGAAACCTGGGAAATCTGGGAAACCTGGGAAATCCAGGAAATCCGTGAAATCTGGGAAATCCGGGAAATCCGTGAAATCTGGGAAATCCATGAAATCTGGGAAACCTGGGAAATCCGGGAAATCTGGGAAATCTGGGAAATCTGGCAGGAGGCAGGGGAACACCGACAGCAGGCAGACACGAAGGAACGAGCAGGGAAGGAGAAGAACAATGGGCTGGAGAGAAGGAGTCAAGGTTTCACCTTGAATCCCACTAGCTTGGGGCCCGTTGCATGCCAAGTCTCTGTGGCAGGGCTGGAACCTTGGGGACACTGCCCCAGGGCAGGTGACGGCCTTGTCCCACAGAGTTCTGGGAGAGGAGGGGCACAAACAGCTCCAGGCGTTGGTGCATTCACCTGGGGAAGGTTTTCTGCTTCCCTGAAACAGCTCAGGAGGACCAAGAGGAGGATTCCCGGGCTCTGGCATGACACGTTCCTCCCGGCCTGAACCTCTCCCATCAGGAGCTGCCTCTGTCCCACCATGGCTCATCCCTGCTCCCGCCCACACCAGTGGCCAGGGAGTTTAATTGGCATCAATCTTCCCCGACCTTCAAGGGCTGCAGTTATTGGCATTTTGTTCTGACCGGGTCAATACCAACTTCTCGGGCCAAGAGACAATAAACAGAAAATAATAAGCAATGCAGAGTTAATATTGATTTATGATTATTTGGGTCTTTTGCATGAGTTTCTCCCACGCACAGCAGCTCTGTGCCCACAAGGCTCCTGCATTTGTTTGTGCTGAGAAGCACAAGCGGGAGGAAGAGAGGTTTGCTGCAATGTCCAGAATGCTGAGGCACCTGGCAGGGCCCTCTGACTGCTTGGAGAACACTGGCTGCATCTTTCAGCTCTTACAACACACCAAAAACGCTAAATCAAATTAAATCCTCCACTTCCCCATGAGCAGTGACTAGGAGGAGCTTGAAAAACAGCACCAGATCAAGTTCAGAGGGGGGATTTTATCTACACTGGGATTGTGAACCAACTTTTTAAGACATTAAAAAGAATTGCAAAGAAAACTGGGAAACTGTGAGATTTCTGAAAAAAACCCAGAGAATAGGAACAGAGGTGACATTTTGAGGCTGGGCTGGTGGGGGCCAGTGAGCAGCACCCACAGCTCCGGGGGTGGCTTTGAGGGGACAGGGAGGGACCCATCCCATCCCATCCCATCCCATCCCATCCCATCCCATCCCATCCCATCCCATCCCATCCCAGCTCGGTGGTGAGGGTTTTTCCCCCTCCTCCTCTCTGCCCTGCCCCGATGTCAGGATGTTTACAAAACTCGGCATCAGTCCGAGGCCGGGGGACGCTCGGCCGGTGCTGATAGGGTCAGGGGCCGTCGCCAGCGCGGATCGCACACCCTGACGGATTAATTTGAGCTGTCGGGACCAATCTGCGCACAAGCGCCCGGGGATGCGCGGGCAGCGCTTCCCAAAAATCGCGGCGTGCTCTTCCCACCCCGCATCCCGTCCCGGAGCCGGCGGTGCCGCATCCCCCGGAGCCGAGCCGACCCCGCCGCGGCGGCAGCGCTGCTCCTCGGGCGGCCCCGCTCCCTGGCACCGAGGCAGATCTGAGGAGCTGCAGGAAGTACATT
This sequence comes from Passer montanus, assembly GCF_014805655.1. NCBI lineage: Eukaryota > Metazoa > Chordata > Aves > Passeriformes > Passeridae > Passer > Passer montanus. The sequence goes on along the minus strand of NW_024356616.1, from coordinate 786,957 downwards.
TGTTACTGGGAACGCTTTGATATTTCTCATGTGAAACGTCTGCGTGCCGGAGGAGCTCAGGCATCTGGCAGGAAATTACCATGAATCCTGTTTCTCTGAACAGTCACACACACGCCTCCTCGCTGCTTTCCTTCCCCCTTCACCCTGCTCACCCCCTCTGGTTGCCTTCCCCTCTCCCTGCCCCCTGAAAAGGGTCCCAGCACCCCCCAAAACCCTCTGTCCCTCTCCCTGCCTCCTCTGCAGCATCCCGTGGGGCAGCTGTGATTACAAATCCTTCCCTCTTCATCGTGGGCCTCGGCAGGGTCAGGGTGCCCAGAGTACCCACTGGGCTCTGTTTTGCCAGATGCACAACCTGGGGGTGCAGGATTTGGGGGCATTTTGGGTGCCAGGCTGGGTTCAGGTCACCCTCTGCATTTGCAACCTCCTCACTCGTGGGTGGCAGCTTTGGTTTGGCTGATGGAAGAGTGGAACAAGCCACGTGCTGGGCACCACGCTGATTTTGGGGTACTTTACTCCATGGGCATGATGCTGATTTTGGGACACTTTACCTCATGGGCAACATGCTGATTTTGGGGCACTTTACCCCATGGGCACCATGCTGATTTTGGGGCACAGGTACCCCACAGGCACCACGCTGATTTTGGGGCATTTTATCTCACGGGCACCATGCTGATTTTGGGGCACTTATCCCTACAGGCACCATGCTGATTTTGGGGCACAGGTACCCCATGGACCTCACTGTGGGCCTGGGCAGCATTGGGAGCCAGCCTGGGTGAGCCAGTCCTACACCCCTGATCCCTGATCCCCAGGCTCTCCTGGCACAGCCCCTCACCAGGAGCACCCAGAGAGCTTGGCTGTGGATCAGAGACGCTCTCTGCCTGCTCCCACACCGGAGCGGGAGCTCCAGACTGGATTTTCGTGTTGCCTCCTGCTGGAGCAGCCCTGCCGGAGCCATCGGGGCCATCGCTGCTGTGGGGACGGCTCCGCTGCCAGAGCTGCCCCTGCAGAAAGAGCTCTGAGTGTGTTCAGTGATCCTGCCCCACAAACTGCAAACGCAGGTGCTGCAGGGCACCTCAGATGCTGCGGGGCATCTCAGGTGCTGTGGGGCACCTCAGGTGCTGCAGGCAGCCCGGCCAGGGCACAGGCTGTGCCCCCTGCCTTCCCCCTGCCCAGCTTCCAGGGGCTCTGCAGACCCAGCTGGGACCCCCCCGAAGTTGAGCCCCCCAAAGCAAGAGGGCACTCAGAACCCTCAGAGGATTCAGGGAGGATTGGGGAGGTCCCCGGGGTGCAGAACACGAGCCCGTGCAGCAGCAGAGCAGCCAGAACAGAGCCCTTTGGCAATAAATCCTCACTTTTATCTGCAGTGATACAGATCCACGGAGCACGGGCTGCCTTCTCCCCCTCCTGCTCTCGCAGGTTTCGGTTTGGCCTCGATTCCAGTGAGTTTACTGACAGATTACTTCATTTTAACTCTATGGCTTTCCCGTCTTGGGGGAGGCATATTTCTAAGTATCATATTTATCAAAAGGCCTGTGCAAAAACAAGGGCCAGAATTACTCTTTTGATGGTTCTCCCAATAACTACAACCACGATAAATTTTTCAGGCAAGAAAACTCAAGCGGGGCCCTTTTGGGGCAGGGTTTGGGAGCGGGGTCCAGCTCTGGGCTGTGCAGCCCCCCCAGCCTGGCCAGCTCCCCCCGCCCACACCAGCACATCTGGTCCTGCTCGCAGGGCTGGGCTCCCAGTTCCCAGGGGTGACATATTTCCCCCGCCTATAACTCTAAATCAGAGCAGCATTTCAATAAATCACGGTGAACACTTATTTATTGGACATAGTTTTGGGGCTCTTAAAGCACGGAAAATAAATTTAATGGAGCGTTTGGAGCATTTCTCCAATCTTTTGAGGGATTACTTGGGGAATTTGTCAACGGAGCCAAGCACAGCAGCTTGATCCAGAGAGATGGGAAAGAAATTATGGGAGATACTCTACAAAGGCCCAGGTGTACCCTAAATCACATCAGAAAAGATTAATGTCAGAGGATTGCTTGCCAGCAGAGTTGATTGGCAGCGCTGCAGTTTATTTAATAAACTATCAGTTTAGCCAGAGGGTGACTTTAATCTGAATTACATTTTCTTGTTTTGGCCTACGCCATGCCAAGCGATTTATTGAATCCTGTAGCATTCTTCTTAACCTCAAACACCGGCAGAAAAAAAAAGAAGGAAAGCCTTGAGAACCCCTGGAAAACCTTGAGGCAGCAAAAGCTGCTCAGCTCGGAGGGCAGGAGCTCACTCCAGCAGCAGGGACTCGCTTTGGGCTTGCTGGGAGCAGGAGTGGGGTGTGGGTTCCACGCCCCAGAGCCCAGGGATGGGGCTGGTTTGTGCTCACTCACATCCAGGTGTGGTTCCAAAGCTGTCCTGACTGCCAGGACCCCCCAGACCAGGGAACTGGGACAGGCAGGGAGCTGGGATGGAGGCAGAGAAGTGTCCAGTGAGCAGAGACACTTGCAGAACAAGAGAAGAAATGAGCTCATCCCTGCAGCTCCCCTGGGCTTTATCCAGCCCGACTTCCCCTTGGGAATGGGGGGGTCAGCCCAGACCCTGCTCCCAGCACCTGCTGTGCCTGCACCCAGCAGGACCTGCCCGCAGAGAGGAGCCCCCCACACACCTGGCTGCCCCCAGACCCTGCTTTCTGCAGAGCTGCATGACTGGACAAAGCTTTAAAGCCTTGGAAAGGTTTTGGGAATACCCTGGCTGAGGCGGGGAACAGCCCCCAAGCCTCCCCTTGCCGTGCCCTGCCTCCCTCCCAGCAGAGACCAGCAGCAGGACCTGGAGCCCCAGGGCTGGGGGTTTGCTGACCTGCTGGGCTCTTAAATAATGTGTTTGTGCAAACAGACAAAGAAATCCCAACTAATAATAATCCTTGTTCCAAGATTATGATTGAGTTTTTCCCCTGTTCTGCTTGATATTTCTGCCAAAGAAAGAAAAATCCGTGCTGAAGTCTAGCAGGAAATCCAATAAAATTTCTTCAAAAGATGGGTCTGACATTGAAAAATAGCAAAATTATAAAAGTAGGCCTCAGAAAAGAAAAGGGGAGAGTTATTATATCTGGCACCTACCGAGGGCCCAGAGCTCCCTCTCCAAATGAGCCATCACAGATTGAAAGTGTTTAGCTTCCCGTTGATTAAACACGGTGAAGGACCCGCAGCGTGCCAAGCCTCGGGGATCGAAAGTTTGTTTTCAGTCAGAATGTGTTTTCAGTCAATGGAAAAAATGGTCGGGCTGTGCCGGGGTATGTAACTGAGAAGCCTCAGGTTTGGAGTGAGTAATGACTGCGATGCCGAAATGCGGGAGGGTTGTTAATCATCCGACCCCAGCCCCCGTAATTCAACTCAGCAACTCTTTGGAAGCCTGTACTTTTTTTTTTTCTTTTTCTTTTTTTCCTCCCCTTGCTCTTTTTAACATATAAAAACCCAAATGTTTTTCCTTCTTTTTTCTTTTTTTTCTTTTTTTCCCCCTGAAGGAAGAGCACTGCCTTCATGGCTGCTGCCTCCCTTTTCTTTCTCTAAGGTAATGGGGAGCTGGCAGCTCCATGGGGCTGGTGCTCCAATGTGGGGCTGGGACAGCGGGATGGAGGGGAGCGGGACAGAACTTGGGATGGAGGGGAGTGGGACAGGACTTGGGATGGAGAGGAGTGGGACAGGATGTGTGGGATGGAGGGGAGCGGGACATGGGGGATGGAGGGGAGTGGGACATGGGGGATGGAGAGGAGCAGGAAAGACATGTGGGATGGAGGGGAGCAGGATAGGACATGTGGGATGGAGGGGAGTGGGACATGGGGGATGGAGAGGAGCAGGAAAGACATGTGGGATGGAGGGGAGCAGGATAGGACATGTGGGATGGAGAGGAGCGGGATGGGATATGTGGGATAGAGGGGAGTGGGACAGAACTTGGGATAGAGGGGAGTGGGACGGGATGTGGGGGTTGGAGGGGAGCGGGATGGGATATGTGGGATAGAGGGGAGTGGGACAGAACTTGGGATAGAGGGGAGTGGGACAGGACATGAAGGATGGAGGGGAGCGGGACAGGACTTGTGGGATGGAGAGGAGTGGGACTTGTGGGATGGAGAGGAGTAGGACATGTGGGATGGAGGGGAGAAAGATGTGTGGGATGGACGGGAGCAGGGTTGGGGAGGCAGGAGAGGACAGTGGGGCCTGTGTGACAGCGGGGCCTATGTGACAGTGGGGCCTGTGTGATGGCAGGGCCTGGGTGACGGCAGGGCCTGTGAGGAGTAGGACATGTGGGATGGAGGGGAGAAAGATGTGTGGGATGGAGGGGAGAAGGGTTGGGGAGGCAGGGCAGGACAGTGGGGCCTGGGTGATGGTGGGGTCTGGGTGATGGTGGGGCCTGGGTGACGGCAGGGCCTGTGTGATGGTGGGGTCTGGGTGACACCAGGCAGCTCCAGTCCCGCTGCCGAGGCTCAGTGGAAGGGCTGTCCCAGGGCTGTGTGTCCCGGCAGGACAGAGGAGCCCCTGGAAAGGGCTGCTGGAGCCTGGGGGCAGAGCCCCGGCCCGGAGCGGAGGCTGTGCTGCACGAATGGCCAGAGGACGTGCATGGAGTGTGGGCCTGTCCCGCCAGTGTCACACAGGGTCACACAGGGTCACACACCCGTGTCCCGCAGTGTCACACACAGTGTCCCACACCCCTGTCCCACAGTGTCCCACACCCGTGTCCCACAGTGTCACACACACTGTCCCACACCCGTGTCCCACAGGGTCACACAGTGTTGTCCCACAGTGTCCCACACCCGTGTCCCACAGTGCCACAAACCATGTCCCACAGTGTCCCACAGCATCACACACAGTTTCCCACACCCGTGTCCCACAGGGTCACAGAGTGTCCCACACCCCTGTCCCACAGTGTCACACACAGTGTCCCACACCCGTGTCCCACAGTGTCCCACAGTGTCCCACACCTGTGTCCCACAGGGTCACACAGTGTTGTCCCACACCTGTGTCCCACAGGGTCACACAGTGTTGTCCCATAGTGTCACACACAGTGTCCCACACCTGTGTCCCACAGTGTCACACACAGCGTCCCACACCCGTCACAGGGTTTGTGGGGGGCACCGTGTGCCCTCCTCCTCCCCTGGCCTTGGTGGCCCCTGGGGCACAGCCGCTCCTTGGCAGGGACAGCCGCGAGGAGCAAAGAGCCCTTTCCCGGGGAGAGCTGGGGCAGATGGCAAGGATCAACCACACCTCGGGAGCCGCGGCCACGGGGACGAGCTCGGGGCTCGGCCGAGTTCAGCGCTGGGTCAAGAGGCTGCTGGAGGGACCAGGGGGACACAGGGACAGCTCACCCAGCACCTGATGCCCCCGTCAGCAGCTCCACAAAGCCCTCCTGCAGCCCTCTGCCCCAGCAGACGCCTGCCTTGGTTCATTAGCTGGCTTTGCTGGGCTGCTTCTCATTAGATAGCCAACAAATTCCAGGAAGACAGGACACCCACTGGGCCTAAATGAAATTAGAGAACAGAGCGCTGCTACAAGTGGTTTAATTCAAATTACAGCAAGATATTATCGCCAACTGCAAGTGCTCAGAGCCATGAGTCAGACCCCCACAAGGAACGAGCTGGGTTTAAAAAAATCATGACTTGTTAAGTGTATAATTAACTTTGGGGTTATTTTTATTTACCTTCCAGTTTTTAGCCTTCAGGAATCAGATTTTTGAGCTTGTTGGGAACAGCTTAAAATTAAAGAGGGGAGGAGGAAGAGAAGAAGAGGCATGTGCCCACATGGAGCTGGGCATTTAAAGTGACACCGTATGAGAACCATCCCAGAACCAACAGGTTTTGGGGCACAGGAGCATCCCCGTGTCTCACTCTGGTTCTAGGTATGAAGCTCAAAGTGAAGCACAAGAAAGTGGATGGAGATTTTAGACAAAGGTGGTGATGTGTCGGCCCCACATCCGGGGCAAACCCCAAATGCTCTCCTGTACCTGCTCCTCACAGAGCTCTGCAGCTTCACCTTCCTCCTCAGCTCCCAGCCAAGCCCATCCCACAGCTGTCAGGGCTCTGGTCTGCAGGGGCTGGGTGAAATTCTTCCCTCAGACACCAAATCAGAACAGCTGAGGCTGAGTCAGTGTGAGCTCACCAACTTCTGTCTGCTCGAGCTCTACCTTGTGCAAGCACCGTGGGATCTGCTCCTGACCCATCTCCTGGAACAAGAGAGGTTTTCTGGAAGACAGACCTGTACAGGACACAGAAGCTGGAGCTGCTGCAGCATCCTGAGACCCTCAGAAGGGCACGTGGATGTGGGGAACAAATGACTGGGAAGCCCAGTTAGGGTCCCCAGATAATTTCATCTCCACCAAGGAGAGCAAAAAGCAAGAGGAAGGACACAGCCGAGCAGTTTGGGGGGTGAGGGGTGAGTTTCTCAGTATCCCCAAGCTGCTCACAAATCCTCAGCTGGTTCTCCTCCTCTGCTGCTGCCTCAGGTGCTGTCTTCCCCTGTTTCCGCTGAGCAGAGAGTACCCTGCTATCTTTCATTGAAACATCATGTCCAATTTATCCCTTGATTAAACCCATATTTTGCTTGGCTATAAGTCAAATATAAGAGGGCCGCACTCAAGTGAACTAATCTTGGTTTACTTGCCAGTAAGTAATTTGATAGACAATTTGGCAGACATCCACTCTAGAATTAAGCAAACCTGAGCAATAAAGATGTAGGAAAACAATCCTGAAAAGCCATAACGAGACGTCGAGTTCCATTCAAGAGCAACTCGTTCCACTTAGGTTGGTGCTGACACTCAGGACTGCCAGTGCCCGGCCAGGAGGGCACATCCAGTGCCCAGGCAGGTGCCAACGAAGCCGAGAGCCACCAAGCTCTGCTGGTGTGACCCTCAATGGAGAAGGAGCCCAGCTCTGGCAGCCCCAGCCCCGGGGCCAGGTGAGCTCCGAGGAGAGGGTTTGCCAAATCACAGACTCACAATCATTTAGGATGGAAAAGGGCTCCAAGAGCGTCGAGTCCAAACTTTGAAGTCTCAGCTGGGAGTGCCTTGGAGGAAGGAACAGCTGAAACACCCCCAGCACAGGAGCTTCTCTTGCCACCTGTAAGCACCTCCCTCACCATGTCCTGCTGTTCCAGCCGTGACCCTCAGAGCCCCAGCCCTGCCCCAGAGCAGCTCCCACACCAGGACTGGGGCTGCTGAGCTCCTCCTCATGACTCCCCACCCCTGCCTGAGTGCCAGCACCTGCAGCACCCCTGGCTGGGATGGGGGAGAGCAGACCTGGGTGGGCCCCATGGGGGGTTTCTGTTCAGGCTGGGAGGTGAGGGGCGATGGCCAGGGCACGGGGGCTGCCAGCCCGTGCTGCTCCATCCCTCATAATGCCATTATGTATTGCTGGCATTAATCACCCCGCTAGGTAAGCATTATGGCACTTTTATGGTAGCTTTGAAGCTAATCTGTCACTAATGCCTGCTGGATTATCATGATTTCTTACAGTTGTGATTCATTAACTCAGATGCCTAATAGAATTAGTATTAAACATCTTCCATAGATTTCTGCCTCAACATGTTGAGTTTTGAAAGCCTTTTCAATTTTTCATTGTGTTGTATTAAATGGCATGTCAGGCACATTGTGTGGTCTCCTGGAGAACCTGGCACAGCCGGAGCTGGAGCAGGGCAGGGGGCTGAGCTCAGAGGGGTTGGTTGGGGTGGCTGGAGGGGCAGCAGCACCCTGCTGGCTCCTGGGGACCCTCACAGCCCTCCTGGGATCCTCTGTGCTGCAGGGTCAGGTGTTTGAAGTTTGGAGAGTGCTCCTGTGAAAGGTGTTCCAGTGGCACAGCTGCTGCCTCCAACACTGGGTAAGGAAGGTGGTGCAGAAGGGGTTAATCAGGTCTGGGGACACAAAGTACGGTGCAGACACTGAATATGATTGTGATTATTACCTGGCCCTGGAGGAATCCTTTCCCTAGACACTGCAGTGCCATTCCAAGTATGAATATTATTCCTAATAATCAATATTAATTCTCAATGCATTCTCCAGGGTTTAGAATGACTTTCTTGTTTAGGATAAGATCTAGATCTTGAAGCAGGCTAAAAAGAGGAATTATTATATTATTATTATTAGCATTATCATTATTATCTTGGGCTTTTTAAAAAAAAAATCTTATTTAGATAACAATCTCCCTCAGGAGCAGATTGTGGAGCTCACAGGCCTTTATCTGGCTACTTAAATCCGCGTTGTGGGTAACAGAATTTTACAGTTATTATTATTAATAATGTAAGGCCAAGACCAGAACAACATTACATTAAGCTCTGTGTGCGCGTGAGAGGCTGATGGACCTGGTGAGGCACCAAAACCCTGCCTTGGTTTTTTTTTAGCAGGGGAGTCCCCTGCCAAAATTTCCAAGCAGCTTTGCTGGCGGCTCCGTGGCAGGAGCCCCGGCGTGAGGATGCTCGTGCCGGGCACTGGGAAGAGCCTGAACTTTTGGGTGAGCCCTTTTTGCTGCCCTGACCCCCGGAACCCCGCGTCGAGGCCGTCAGCCAGGAAAACAGAGAGGGGGGGACTTCAAAGCGGGGATTAGGAGCAGCTGTGCAAATTGACAAATCCGTGCGAGGAGGAGCCGGGGCTGGCCGGAGCCCCGTGGAGTGCCACCGGCACCGGGAGCCAGCCGTGTCCCCGCCACGGCCACCAAATTCCTGTGCTGGGGCTCGGGTAGGAACGCTGCTTTTAGAAAGGCTCATTTGGAAAAAAAAGGTCAGGTTTGGGGCAGGCGCTGGAGCGGTCACGGGGAGGAGAGCAGGGAGGCTGTCACAGGTGGTTTGTGCCGGTGCCAGAGCCAACCTGGCCTGGCTCCTGTCCTGCTTCATCACCAGCAAGTTCTGCAGCCCATCCTGCTCTGCTGGCCTGGGGTGAGCAATCACCAGGGCAGAAATGAGGGGCTGCGACCCCGCTGAGCATCCCCCACTGCACAGGCCAAGGGACAGCCGTGCCTCCGGGTTCCCCCGTCCTTCTCTGGGTCATCCTGGCCATGCCCGAGCTGTTTGGAGCAGGTTTTGCCATGGAAATGATTGATTTCCCCACTGTGAGCGCGGCCTCGCGGTGAAACCGTGTGATCTTCCCCTTTCTTCTTCCCCCCCGCGTGAGTGAACTAATGCGCACATTTAAGGGGAAGGGAAAACCTGGAAACTTCTTCATAATGTCACATGTCTAAAATGTGCATTTAACCCCCCCTCCCCGAGTTTTTGGTTACGGAAATGGTTTGGTTCTCCCCTGGATCGCTTTTATGCAGCCCTGCAGCATTTCAAAGCGAAGCCTCGCTGGAGGGGAGCAATTCCTTTGCTTCTCATCAAAATGCCGCTCTTGATGTCACGGCAAGAGGAGAATCTCGGCGAGGAGGACGGAGAGCATGAGGTCCCACCGCTGTTCTGTGGGTTCTCAGAACACTTTGAGTGATGCTTTTCAGCTGATTCTCCCAGTTTAGCAGGAGGAAAAGTGGGGAGCGCCAGACCTGGAATAAACAGTCGGAATTTCAGGCAATGTAAAAGTGGTGGAGGCTGTGCTGGGGTGCCCGGGTGGGCACAGGGCTCGGTGCTGTGGGGAAGGGTCCCTGCCAGGCTCCAGAAGAAAGAGCTGGCCAAGCATGGCCAGGGCTGCCCGGAGCTGCTGAGTGCAGCCTTTGTTTTAGGGAGTGAAAGGGGCGGTCATGGGACAGCAGTCAGCCGGGCAGGCACGGGGGAGGCCGGGGGAAAACTTTAATTAGGCTAACTTGAAGGCAGGCTTTAAGCAGCAGCCGCAGGAGGGCCGGTTTGATCTCCTTGTGGGATAGACCCTGTGATTAATCGCGGCCCTGTCGAGGGGACGGACACCTGCCTGTCACATGCTTTGATTCCCGGCACGGGCTTTGATCTCGGCTGGCTGCGTGGGAGGGTGTTGGAGCGATCCCCGCGCCCAGGGCGCTTTTATGCCGCCTGCAGGGGGTCCGTGGGGTGGGGAGGGGGGCTCAGCCCCGGCCCGGGGTCAGCCCAGGAGCTGCTGGGGCCAAGTCGAGTTCATCGGAAGGGGAAAGTTCATCCCCAATCCGAGGGTCGTGCTGCTGTCCTGGGGGAAGGTGGCTGAGCAAGCAGTGGGGATGCTTGGCCCTGTCACTGCCACAGAGAGGGGTCCGAGGAGGTCACCTTGTCCCCTTCCACCTGATCCAAGGAGGTCTCCTTGTCCCTCTCCACTTGGCCAAGGAGGTCACATTGTCCCTCTCCACCTGACCGAGGAGGTCACCTTGTCCCTCTCCACCTGGTCTGAGGAGGTCACCTTGTCCCCCTCCACCTGATCCAAGGAAGTCACCTTCTCCCCCTCCACCTGGCCAAGGAGGTCACCTTGTCCCTCTCCACTTGGCCAAGGAGGTCACCTTGTCCCCCTCCACCTGGTCCGAGGAGGTCACCTTGTCCTTCTCCACCTGCTCCAGCCCAAAGGGTTGTTGGTGGGTTGATTTTGGGGCAGACAGTGGGGTACCCTGGGTGGTGTCCCCACCTTCCCTGCTGTCACTGTCCTGCTGAGAGCCTGCACCCGTGGCCTTGTGACCATTTGTCACCCGCCTGGCACAACTGGAAGCACAGAATCATCAAGGGTGGAGATCTCCAGCATCATGCAGTCCAACCATCAACCCAACACCACCATAATCACTCCTAAACCACAACCCTAAGTGTCACACCCTGACCCTAAGTGCCACATCTGTGGCACCAGGGGGAGAGCAGGCAGCAGCACTAGATGGTGTCCTCTGTGGGGACAAGGGTCACCCAGCCCCTTCCCAGCAGGATTCCAGACCAAACCCACTGGGAAACAGGTGAGGATCAGGTCTGGATTGGCTCCTCACAGCTCCCCCAGGGTCCTGAGGCTGCTCCCTGTGGGTTGGGGTCATTCCCTGTGGGCATTGCTGGCTGCCTCTCCCTGTGATTGGCGTGGGCACCTTCACCCTGGGCCTGGCCCGGGTTATTCTCAGCCCTGACATTTGTGCCAAGCAGGCAGAGCATGTCCCCGGAGCGGGAGGGGTCCCTGTGCAGCCTGAAAGAGGATCCCAACGTCTCTGCTTTCAGCCTGACCTTGAAACCCAAGCAGGGAGCTGAGCCCCTCTGGCTCACACTGCTGGTGTGGGGGAAGCACGCTGGGAAAGCCTGGCACGCCCCAGGCACGGGCCAGCAGCGCTGGCACCGGCACTGGGTGACACTGGGGATGGCCCCAGCCATGCTCAGCCAGACCAGCCATGCTCAGACCAGCTCCAGCTCTGCAGGAGCTCCTCTGGGCGTGGGGGGCAAGGATGCCCCAGGGATGGTGGGCAAAGGGGCTCTCATTGCCCTGGCTCCCAGGGCCTGCTGGAAACTCCCTGGATCTGGTGCTGTTCCCGTTACTTTTTCTCCCAGCTTTGCACAGAGATGATTTTCATGATGTCTCAGTAGATGCTTTGGTTCACACCAGCAGCAAATGTTCTGATTTTGGGGAGAAAAGGTCTAATGAAGCTAGAGACAAGCATGGGAAAGCCCTTCTCCATGCTGCATGGATGTAACAAAAACAAATTTCCAAGAGCCCGGGACAGGCGCGGTAAGGCTGTAACGTGGTGTCCTGTTTCCTAATCTCTCCAGTAAGGAAGCAGTGTGTTGAATTTAAAATATCCCTCTGGTAAATGCTAACTATTTAAAGAGTGCTAGGGTCTTAGAAATGCAAAACAAAGATTTGTTGATTAAAAACACATGGTTTGTTCTGGAGGCACGAGTAGCCAGAAAAATCAGTTCTGACAGTATTTTGGCTTTTTCAATCCCACAAGACATGATGGTGATTTATTATAGTGATGTCAGCTGCGGTTGAAAAAAGTTCTCTGTGTTGTCTTAATAAAAGAGCTTTACCTTGAAATCATTAAACTCTCAGCCTGTTTATTTGAAGCGATGACTGTGAATGTGAATGGTCCCCTCTAAATCACCCACCCCGCTGGAACATCTGCACAGGGGGCGGTGACAGCCCGGAGCTGGCCTGGCTAATGGGAGCCCTGTGATGGATCTGATTAGTGGCCTTTGAAACCTGGAGGGGAGATAAGAACCCCAGGCAGGGAGGGGAGCCCCATACCACAAAGGAGGGGGAATTGGAAAGACAACAGGGTCTATCTGTCTTCTGCTGCCATCTCTGCAGTGCCCACTGCACTCCCTGCTGGGACAAGGCCCAGCTTAAACTCTCCAGGAGGGTCCTGGGGGGCTGCAGATGCTCTTCACCAAAGGTGCCTGGTGTGTCCCCATTGTCACAGCCAAGGAGGTCTGGTGGCTTCAGAGCAGGAGTTGGGAGTGCTGGGTCTGGTTCTCAGCCTGATTTCAGCTGCACAGAGCTTTGCTCAGAAACCTCTGAGCAACATCAGAGACTCCCAGAATGGTTTGGGCTGGAAGGGGACTTAAAGTCCATCTCATTTCAGCCCTCAGCCCAGGCTGCACCAAGCCCCATCCTTGGCTTTAGGCACTTCCAGGCACGGGGCAGTGCACATGTTCACAAGTTCACAAGTTTACAATATTATTCTCCCAAACACATGTGCAGAGTGGAGTTCATGTTCCAGGAGAAGGCTGCAGCAGCCAGGCAACAGAGATGGGCAGGAATTAACAAGGATGGCAGGTGTCTGACCCCACTGCCAGGGTGCTGCAGGATCCCTGGCAGCCTGGCCCTGCCACGAGCCCTTTCCCTGGTGTCTGGCAGCAGCTGAGCACTGAGCAATATTTACTTCTTGGGTAAACAGTCGTAATCTCCCTAACCAGAGTTTATCGCAGAAAGTGAGTTAAATTCCTCTTGGATAATCCCCGCCTGCTGTGGTTTTCTGAGCAGGAGCTTTTGGGATGCCTTTCGATGGAAATGAGTGGCTCTGGCCTGAGGGAGAGGGGTGCAGCTCCCACCACTCCAGAGACTGCTCAGACTGGGGCTGAGCTGCAGTGAGAGAGCCAAGGGCTCCAGCACAGCCACCTCTGAGAGCTGGGACACACTGGGAGAGACTGGGAGAGACTGGGAGCTCTTGGGTCCACAGCAGCTGTTGCTGGAAGGCCATTCCTCACCCAGCCCCTCACCCTGGGGTGTTCTCTCCAGGTGGGAGAGCTGCAGGTGAGACCCCCAAACCCAGCAGCCAGACCCACCCTGGGTACCAGAGACCCTCCCTGTCCCACCCTCATCACAACAGAGCCTCGCAGCAGGAATTACACTGAAACAATACAGAGGTTGAAACCCCTCCCCGGGCTGGTTGTTTACACTGAAATCCCCGGTGCCTGGTGGCTGGGATGGAACAGCACAGGCCCAGCCCTGACCCTGGGAATGTTACCAGAGACGAGACACTTGGCAGGTACTCCCATCTCATATATTATCTGCTGCAGCTACAAGAAATATATTTTCCCATCAGCGTGATTATTTTTATTTGACTTGTGAGTGGAGCAGGAAGCCGGCGCGGCTCCCATCCATCAGCACTGCGGCCATTAGAAAATTAACCAAGCTTAATAAACTTCCTGCACAGCTCGCTCCTGCAGCTGCACAGCTACAGGAAAACAAATCTATTGACTGGCTCGCCATGGAAGCACATGGCTGAATAAGACTTGGTGGGAGTGAGGAATGGCCCAGGATGATCCCAGCGCGGCTGTGCAGAGCTGAGGTTTCAGAAACCTCCCCGAGATTCTGGGAGAGGCTCAAGTGGTCAGGGGGTGAGGGGTGGGATTTGCTAACTGGGTGGTAATTTCTTCATCCTGTGGAAATGCCAGTCTGCACAGTGGGAGAGCTCCTGCTGACTTCTCCAGGAGCAGGACCAAACCTGGGGTCTCACAGAGAGGACTTGTGCAAGTGAGAGTGTCCCAGGAGCCACGGCCTGGCCTGGCTTTGCTGTTTGGGCATCACTTGAAGAGGATTTAATAGAGCTTTGGCAGGGTGGGACCCGCTCTGGGCCTGCCTGGCACTGTGCTGTGCCAAAGGGCAGCGATATTTTGGGTGCCTCCAGGGCAGCAGGCACTGGAGACCAGGAGCACTCCCCTCCTCTGCTCTCTGCAGAGCCAACACATCCTGCTTGGGTGAGGCAGCAGCACTGCAGGCTGGGGAGAAGGCAGGGAGTCTCTCCACACTTGGGAATCGACTGGAAAGAGCTCACACTGCAGCCCCCCCTGTAATGAAGGGAGATGGGCAAGTTCTAACCACAGCAGCTGTCATAAATATTCAGCTCCGAGGTTTCACTCAGTCATTAGATCCACCTGGAGACACTCTCAGTGCTGCAGACGTGGCTACAGGAGTTTCATGCAATGTGTGACTTCCAAATCAATCTCTTTCCAGCAGGCAGAATGAACTGGCTGCTCACGTCTGTGTGCCTCAAAGAGGAGATGCAATAAAAAAGGGAATTCAGCCGGGTATGAGGCCACATTCCCTTGGAGTGCCTGGATGCCTCTTCATCTCCCCTTCAAACACCCGTCAGAAAGTTTCAGCCAGGGTCCAAATCCCTGTATCCAAGGTAGGGAATGGGAAGGGTTTGTGTTTCCTTCCTGCACAGACCCAGGGGGATGGAGCCCCTGCTCTGCTCGGCCATGGGTGCTCACAGCTCCTGGGGACACCAGCCTCAGGCAGGGAAGAAGGTCGAGCAGAGCCCTTGGAAAGTTCCAGGGCTGTGGATGGGGTGAGTCTGGCAGAGGCAGCGCATTCCCAGGGCCCCAGCATGGGTGGGGAACCACAACAGAGAGAACAGCAGAAAATACAGCAAAACCCCAAAAAGCCAGCAAAGAAAAGGAGGGCTGGGGGTGACATGTCCCACCAGGCTCAGGGCGAGGAGAGGCTCTCACTGAGAGGGTTTCATGGCCGAGTTCCACGGCCCCAGTGGGAGCTGCAGCCTCCCAAGCAGCAGCACATCCCCACACTGCCACAACCACAGCCAGGAGCTGGGGAGAGTGGGGGGCCCAGAGCCCCCAGACCTCGGGCTGGGGGTCTGGGGGTGTGGGGTAAGGGAGGGTCGCTCCCTTCCTCGCGTGTCTACAGGCAAATTAAAAATTAAATAAATAAATTTGCTAGTTTACAAATAGAACTGTTACTTGTTACTCACAGTATTAACAGTCTCCTTTTATTTTTTTTCCCCCTTTTTTTTCAAGGCTGTGAAAGACGTTTGTTTCAGTTGCCAACATCTCTACAGAACTAATGTGGGTGGATTGTGACAGATATAATTTCTCCATCCTACAGTTTCATCAACTTGAGTTCTGTTAAACTATACCCGCTGGGCTTAGCTCCTTTTAAAGTTTCCGCTTTGACAGGTAGATTTATTAGTCTTGAAATTTGTACAAATCAGATGTCACTCGTGGCAACTTGTCAAAATGTCAGTCTGGTGAGGGAGGCATGAAAGGATTTTCTGGAGAGAGACGGGAGGCAGGCTTGAAAGAGCTCGAGCAAGGCAGAAGAAAGGAGCTGGGAGGGATTGCAGCCTGCTTGATCCTGGGGGTTTTACTTTATTAAATATCTAGCGCCATACAGTGGGAGATGCTGCTGGATCCTGCCCGCCAAGACATCAAGGCTGTCAACATCCGCTGACGGCTCCGGCGCTGCCGGCTGCCTTCTGCAGCTTGTGATGGATATTTAGGGCAGGGGTGAGGCGTGGGGAGGGGAAGGTTGGGCTTGGTTTGAATGCTGCAGCGTTTGAAACGCTCCATTATCGCCCTAACGAGGCGAGCTCCTCGCCTGGGTGAGCGGCAGCTCCTGTGCCTGTGCCAGGGGATGGGGACCTGCCACCAACACCCCCTTCCTGCCCCCTCTGCAGCCCTGACAGCCTCTGGAGAGCCTCCAGTGGCTGGAGGAAGCCCAGGGGGACAACCCTGGGTGTAAAAACACTTTATCCAGGTGTTTTTCCTCGTGGCATTGGCAGTTTGGCTGCATGAACTGCTGCTCCGGCCTGGCCCTTCTGGGTTGTTCCTACAATTGTGTGGGACGTGGATGGGATCAGCTGCTGCCCAGGCCCTGCTGCTGCCCAGAGTGAGGGGCTGGGTGGGCAAACCCAGGTGGGGCTGAGCTGCTGAAGCCCTGAAACGCTCCCAGTGCTGGGCGCGGACAGACAGAGCACACTGGGGCCGGACACACGGACACGCTCTGCTCCACCAGCCCTGGGGAGCAGAAGTGACCTCCCAGCCCTTGGGCGCTTGGGCAGCAGCTCCTGAAAAGCCTTGTGCTGGAAGAGGCCAAGGAAGAGCAGCCACATCCTTCACCATTCCGACCCAATAATTTTAACTGAAGTTTTTTCACGGAATAAATTTAGAGTTGTTGAAATGAAAACTTAAAAGAAGTTCTTTTAAAAAAAACCCCCCGCAATTTAAAAAACATTATTTTGATTACCAGTTCCAAGAAGATCAGGAAAATCTCTACTGAAACCAACATTTTTTCATGAATATTTACACTTTGTTTGAAAAATCTGTTTTGGCTGAAAAGACGTTTGTTGATGTTTGCTTGGCAGGCGGTGTCGCTCCCCAGTGACGCGGGGACCTGGTGTGGGGACCTGGCACGGGGCCCTGCTGTGGGGCAGCATCGTGGCCCCAGCTCTGGGAACAGAGCCTGCTGTCCTTCCTGATGGGCCTCTCCAAACTCCAGAGCCACAAAAAGGGATGGAAAATGTTCTGTCCTGTCACCCTCCCTCCTCTGGAGATGCTGGGGTGGATCTCAGCCCGGAAGGTTCCCAGCAGAGTCAGCCCCTCCTGCGGGCTCCCAGGGCCTGGGCAGAGCTGGACATTCCTGCCCATCCCAGGTTTTCCCTGCACCTCTGCCGTGGCTCTCACACTCTGGCTGTGCTTGAGGAGCCCCTTGGCACTGCCCCAGCCCAGGGCTCAGCTGGGGAAGGCTCTGCTCATGACCTTTAAGCTCCTTTCCCTTCCTGAGCTGGGCCTTCCTCTCCCTGACCGGAGCCCATCCCGCTGCCACTTCCCCGCCAGCCTTTGCCCCTTGCTCCTGTGCCCCATGGAGCTGTGACACCATGCCAGGCTCGGGCTGTGTCTGTGCTCTGCTCCTGAGTGGGGTGGGAGCCCTGCCAGCCCCGCTGCCATTGCCATCCCCACGCTCCAGGCTGGGGAGTGTTTGCTCAGGCCAGGGGAGCAGAGGGGACGTTGGTTCCTGTCCCCTCAGCACCCAATCCTTGTCCCTTTGTCCCTCCTCCCTCAGGGGACCAGGGGCTGCCCCTCACCATGGGCTGGGGCTGTGGGTTTGCTGTTTCCAGCAGGATTCCTGCAGCAGGGATGAGAACACACCTTAGGAAGCTTTTCTTAATAAATATCCCTCTTCGAGTGTCTACTAGTGATCCTCAAAAGAGGAGAAGGGGAAAACCCACTTCACACGGCAGGATTTTCTTTCAAAGAAGTCACTTTGTGTCACATCCAGCCTTGACTTCCTTTCATGTGGCAGCTTGGTTCCCACATCCCGTGTGCTCCTGGCAGGGATGTCCTGCCCCTCTCCGGCCAGGGCAGGATGGTTCTGGGCAGCAAACACCACCTGGGCTGGGCAGGAGGGGGCAGAGGGCCTGTCCATCCGTCTGACTGGGTTTTTCCATCTGCCCTGAGTGTCTGCAGAGCAATTTCTGTGCAGGGAAAGGGAGAGGAGAGGGGAAAAAAAGCGCCTGGCATGAGTTCAGAAAGCTCTCCAGCTCACACATCTGGTTCTTATATTTCAAAGTTAATTAGTCATATTGAGGCTGTCTGAAGATAAATTTATCATCCAGAAAAAACACAAACAGTTTGAAAAATGAAAGGAAGTGAGGTGACATGGCTTGACGTTTAAATAAATCATTTTAACATGATTAAAAAACTTGTCCTCCCTGACACCCGGCGCCGGATACTTTGTAAAGACTTTTTGACAAAGACAAGCCCCTGTTTGGTACACAAAGCCCCTGCCATTCAATCACACACACTAATCTTTGGCCAATTACTTCTCCCAGCGACTACTGGGGCTGTGGTGAGGAGTGTGGGGCTGGGGCAGCTGCAGAGGGGGGCTGAGGATGGCCAGAGGGGCTGGAGGACTCCAGCTCAACAGGATACAGGGTGTGATGGGGATGGAAACAGAAAATGGACTCGTGCTGGCAAGACCAAGGACTCCTCAGAGCGTCCCAGTGAGCCCCCCAGGCTGGGTGCACCTGGAGATGGGGCCTGACCCCCAGAAGAGGCAGGGACACCCCAGGGCTTCACCTCCTCATGTCCATCCCCCTCAGAGCGCAGGCAGGGCTGATCTAACACCACCCAAGAGTCCTCTCCCATCAGCAATTTTGCCTTCACAGCTTTGCTAATGGGATAATGAGGTGCTGGTTCTGCTGCTGGAGTCTTGTCATCCCTGCAATTCTCACCCCGGCGCTGGTGCCACTGAGCGTCCCCGCTAATTCCACCCAAAAGTCTTATTAAATCTGAGGCTTTAGTTTTACATCCGTGTTATCAAATTTCCTCCTCGCCAGCCTGACTGATGGAAGGCTTGTGATTAAATGAAATGCTCTCCCTGCACGTCAGCTGGGGAGCAGCCCTGTGTGGCTGCTTGACAATGTGTCTATAGGCTGAGCATCAATCAATATTAGGGGAAATCAGCATCTTGGATGACCCAGAGGAAGAGCTCAGCTGCATTTCCTTCCTATTCACCTGCTCTGTTGGATGCTTTCAAGGGATATTGAAGTTTTACTGACCCTGGCTGAATTTCTGATATTTTTTATTGCCGCCTCTCAGGATTTTTTTCTGCTGACCTGACTCAGCCCATGACCTTGCTGCCGTGGCTATTTGCGACCTTGCAAAAATCCTGGAGTTTTTTGGTGCTTTAGAAACCTGCAGAATGGGGACCTTAGTGTGTCCCCCTCCCACTTCCCACCCGAGCAGCAGCAGCCAGACAGGGAGACAGCCGAGCTCCAAAAGCCTTCGCCTGGTGGGAGACAGGGAGGTTCAAGAAGGTGGGAAGATTCACATCTTGTAACAAGAAAAGAGCTCTCCTGGGCATGAAGGAAGCAAAAGTGACATAAAAAAGCATAGAATGAAAATAAATAAATAAAAAAGTGATGCCTAATGGATAAAATGAATATTCAAGTTGTTTCCAGGGAAGAGTCTCTGACTTTGGTGCTGGTTACAGTTACAAGGTTTGTGCGTTTTCTTGCTGTCAAAGCCTTCACCGTAACTGTCCAAAAGTTCCTTGATTATTTCTAACAAAACTGTCAGCTGCCTTTGAAGTATCAGAACAGTCTCATCACATCTTATTAAATAGTAAACATCATTTGCAAGCGCGCAGGAGATCTCGACGGCGCGTCAGGCGCCGCGGCGAAGTGGGTCGGCGAGGTTTGCAGGCAGACGCGGCTCCTGTGCCCGCCAGCACTGGGGCTGCCAGCACAGCCCATCCCCAGCCTTGTTGGTCGTACCAATATTACTGAACAGGACGTGCCTTGGCTTGTCTGGTCCCTGCTGCTGAACCAAGTAGTGTTTTGCACCCCAGAGATGCTATTTGGGTACCGGTGGTCGCAGCTGGGCTTGTGGCGATAGGTCTGGGCATGTCTGAGCTCCAGTGATTACAGGCTGGGGCTTGTAGGTAGAAGAGGGTCACTCCTCAGGCCTCCCCAACCTGGAGAAATCTTTTAAGGTGATGGTGAAGGAAGGAGTCTGTCCTGATTGAGGGTTTAATCCAGAGTTTTTATTCTGGGCCGCATGGCCTCTGAATGCAGCAACAGCTCCACGAGGACACCTCGAGCACATGCCACGCTCCTCCTTTTCCCCGGGGGAGGGGGGGGACCAAGGACCAACAATCAGGCACGGGCCAGGCAGGTCTCAGGTGAAAGGGACACCTGGATGGGCCAATGGCCCCCCAGGGGGTGGAGAGCATCCTTTGAACCTGCCAATCCTCTGGAATTTCTGGGCTGATAGACAGTGCCCAGCAGGAGTCAGGTGGGGGAAAGGAGAGGTGATTGACACCTGGGGAAGGACCAGGGTAACTGAGACAAGCCATGACATCACACCAAACAGAGCCTGGGCAGGGGCACACCACCCTCAGCATGGGGACAGGGCCTGGCAGCTCATCTTGGCACTGACTCGGGGCAGGGAGCACAGGGAGAGTCCTGCTGCCCATCCGGGTTGTCACACACCCTGGGGACAGAGGGTCCTGGGGACACAGCTCGCCCCTCCCCTCCTCTGGGGGGTTTCTGTGCAAACCCTCCCAGCCAGCATTTTGGACTGTGCTGGGAAGGAATGGCTCGATCTGAAAAGAAAAGGATGTTTAGGATCCAGCCTGAGCTTTCATGCGATTCTTCGAGCCAGATTCAGAGAAACTTATTTCATGTGTTGAAGTGTCTTCTGAGAGCTGAAGCTTTCATAGGAGAGTAATTGTGCAATTAGCTATGAATGAGTAAAAATTCATTCTAATTACTTCCAGGTGTGACACACTCTATGCTCAGGCTCCAGGAGGGGACTGGCAGTGCCCCTTGGCGTGTGCCTCTGCAAGCTGGGAGCACACCCAGCTCCCAGCCTGCTGCCCGTGGCACTGTGGCTGCACAGGGGGTGGGGACAGACCCCAGGGAAAGGCTTGGATGGGGACACAGGAGTCTCTTTCCACACCTGTCTGAGGCACAACAACAAACTGGTGAGGCCCCAGAAACAGCCAATACCTTTGACCAGCAGCAAAGGCTGTGGTTCAGGGTTCCCAGCACAAGGAAATCCCTCTGTGCCACTGCTGACAGGGAGCAAACCTTGTACAGGAGCCACGAGGGTCAGATCCCTCCTCGCTGCCATCACCCCAAAACAGAGGGGGTTCAGTGCCCCTCCAACTCCAAAATGGGCTTCATGGACCTGGAGTCCTCCACACCCCAGAAAGCCACAGCTAAAACCCTTCCCTGCAGGAGAGGGAAATCCAGGTGGATCCTATTGTGCCTGGTACATCATTAAAACCACTGGAAATCGCACAATAAAGCCTGCAAGATTTCCAGCTTTAATTCCAGATCAAAGAGGCTTTGGGAAGGAGCATCCCAGGTTTGAATGCTTATCTCAGCCAGACCCCGTGAGCTTTTGAAGTTGCCCCATCAGTCACTAATCAAAGATCCCCTTTTAGATGGGGAAATCAAATCCCTTTCAGCAGGACCCGTGGTTATCAGTTTCTAAACATCACTTGTCTTTTGAATGACCTTCTTTTTGTGAGCTGACCCTGTGAGGAAAACCCTGCAAGAACCGGCCCCGGAGTTTGCAGAGCACTGGCACACACATAGCTGGGCTTTCAGGATGTTCAAATCAGCAAAGAATGTGTGTGTGGAAGCAGTAAAACCCTTTAGAGGTAAATAAATACCCGCTGTAGTCTCTGCTTAACACATCGCAATTGCCTTCAACTGCAAGTACTAACAAAGGCCCAGCATTCCCAATCCGAGGAGGAATTCACACAACTATTGGTCTCTGCTTTTCCTCAGCGTATACAAACAAGCCGAGAAAACAATACAGGATCAAGTTCTTAAACACAAAGCATTCTGGCTAAAGAGCCCCTCTGGATAAAAGGCCCTGTCTCCACACTGCTGGAAGTGATGTCTGTGGCATCCTGTGGCATGGTTTAGGACTAAAAATTGGGCTGATGAGAGGAGGGCACAAGGAGGTCTCCTCTGCCACTCCTGGCACCAGGAAAGGCTGCAGGACTCAGGGGTGCAGGAGCAGGGAAGGGACAATCTGGGAGCTGCCCCTCCCCGCAGGCAGCCTGGACCTTCTCCCATGGCAGAATTGGGTGACAAAGGCCAGACTGCACTAAGGAACTCCTCAAATCTTCCTTGTTACCCTTTTGCCATCCAGACCTTCAGGGAAGTTGGCTTCTGCTGCCCAAATCCCTCCAGGATTTAGCAGCACAAGTGTGCAGCAGAGCCGCTCTCTCTGTTCCTGCACACCCAGGAATATTCTCTGGCCTTGGTGATGTGATCCCCTCATGCCAGCGTGATCCCTCCCTGTGGCTGTGCTCTGCAGGGATCAGATGACGTGTTTCGCCTTTCAGCCAGCTCCCTGATGGGAATTTACACCTTGGGACCCGGTGAGCAGAGCCCAGCCTGGCTGGCATTCCGAGCCCCTGCTGCGGGGCTGGGCCTGCTCTCTGCCCCTGAGACTCATGAGCCACTATTTCAGTCCTGCTCTCTATTTTTGGCAGCTGTCTCATGGTTCTGTGTCATTCTCTGTAACTGGATTCTCCACGTCCCCTGGCTCGGTGGCTCCAGTGCTGTTAAACCCCTGGGCTGGCACACTGGGGGCCTGGGCAAGGACCCAGGATCCTGCAAGGACCAGGTATCCTGCAAGGTCCAAGAATTCTGCAAGGACCCAGGATCCTGCAAGGTCCAAGGATTCTGCAAGGACCCAAGATCCTGCAAGGACCCAGGATCCTGCAAGGACCAAGGACCCTGCAAGGACCCAAGATCCTGCAAGGACCAAAGATCCTGCAAAGACCCACTGCAGGCAGCACACAGGTGCTGGGGTTCAGGCATGGGGACCCTCTGGTTGCCAGGAAGTGTCTGAGCAGGGACGTGTGGGACTGGAAGCAGACAGGAGCACAGAGCACCCCCAGCACCCCGGAGATGTTCATCCTCTTCCCAAAGGTACCTGTGCCCACACAGGTCCCTTCCATGGCACCCCGCACACTCAGAGGGGCAAGGGAGGAATAAAACCCCAAACCCACGATGTGTTTGAGCTCTCCTGGTGTTTAAGGGAGCCCTTGTAGGAGCTGCTGAGGGCAGAGGACAATCCCTTCCCAGAAGTGAGTGTCCTCACGATCCCATCCCTGCTGCTGGGGGACACTGGTGCCCCACACCTCTGCCACCCCAAGGTGACATTGCACTGCAGGACAGTGAGCTCCCACCTCCTTTTCAGAAACACAAATGGAGCTGCAGGCAGAACAAAGCCTCAGTGGATGCCGAGGGCTGGGGCTCAGCAGCACCTCACCAGCGCGGCTTTTATTGGGTTATACCTGATTTCTTGCACATTTGCTTGGGCGACTCGGAATAATTAAAAATAAACTCCCTTATAAAAGCCAAACAAACGGTATCACTGTCCCAGGCAGCCCCAGCCCCAGGGCAAGGCTTCCTGGCTGGGGTGAAGCACTCGGGCGCTGCCGAACCCAAGTCCCAGGGCTCCTTTGAAAGCTCCGAGTCTGAGCGCCGCAGACGGGAAGGTGCTGAGCACCGAACCTCTGCTGCCAAAAACCCGAGGAGTTTTTTTAATAAGGGCTCAAACAAACCAATAAAAAAACCCCCATCAGCAGGGCAAATTTCATTCCAGCTGGGAGCTGGATTCCTGTTAAAAGAAAGTGCCAGCAGGCCCTTTAGCTCCAATGGCAGTACCAGACACAGCTGTAATTACGAGCTCTCGATTGCTGTGTGAGAGCTGTTATGAATTTCGGTGGGCAGAGGGGCACAGAGGAACAGTAAATCACCCCAACAAAAGGGACGGGCAGCGGGGAGCAGGCTCCGGCCTTTACCAAGCGCCGTTGTAAAGAACTTAAATTATGAACATGTGCCATAGTTAAAGCAGGATCTGCAAACCGGGAGCTAATTGTCCCCCAGGAGCCCAGCGGGCCGTGCTCACTGCTCCTTTGTCCCGTGGAATCCCAGTTCAGCTGTGGGACTGGCTGTGGCTGCAGAGCACTGGGGACAGCAGTGCCCAGCTCCAGGACATTGGAGCTTCCTTGGGCAGGAGTGTGAGCAGGGCTCTCCATCCCAGAGAGCAGCCAAAGACCCGTCTCCTTCTGGGGAAGAGAGAGAGGTGCACAAAACCCCAGATGGTTGTGAGAGCAAAGGACCCAGCAAGCCAAAAAGGATCTTTCTGTCCCAGATTTCCTCCCTGAGGAAAAATGCCCCAGGCTCATTCCTGGGGCACCCTAAGCTGATCTCCACAAGTGGCTCCTGCCTTTAGCTCTGCAGCTGGGGCAGGGAGAGCTGTGGGGCAGGAATAAGGTAGGGGATCTGTGGGGTCAATGTGTGGGGCATGAAATCTATAGGGTCAATCCATGGGGCTGGAAATCTGTGGGGCAGGAATGGGGTCAGTCTATGGGTCAGAGACATCTATGGGGCAGAAATAGGATCTATGGGGTAGGGAAATATTGAGATTAGAGAGCCTTGAGCACAGAGAGGGGCACTGGCACAGGGCCCCAGCTGGAGCCAGCACGGGCTCAGGGGCTGCCGGGGGCAGCAGGACCCCCTCCCCAGCTGTGGGATGGAGACCCAGACCTCTGCCCCGCCCCACATGGCCTCTCCTCCCTCCTGAGGGCAAACTCAAAGCAGAGCTGCCATTAGCCATTATTCAGTCACCACTGTCACCACCCCTCCCAGCACTAACTCGGAGTAATCTGTTGCTGATTTGTCGTGGATTTGTACCGGAAAGGATTTTCCCAGAACCCCCGGCTTTCCACAGGCTCCTTTATTAGTTCTGGATGCAGCCCTGGTGGGAGGGCGAGCCAGGAGTGCCAGGACCACTGCTGAACCCTGCAGCCTCACCTGAGGAGCCTAAACCCACCCTCAGCTGGAACTCCTGTGGGAAATGTGGGCTCCCAGGGTGGGTTCTTGCCAGGAGAGGCAGCTCTCCCAAGACAAACCAGCGTTTGCTGCTCAGCTGGACACCAAACCCAGCTCTGAGCTGGAAACTTCTGGGCAAACTTAGCAAAGAATGAATTTATTTGGTGATAAATATTTATTTATCCATCCCCATGCTGTTGGAGATGCCCTTTTCTCCCAGCAAAACCCTTATCCTGCTGCTTTGCATTGAATTCCAGGACAGTCACTGCTTTCCACCTTGCTTCCCTCTAACCCATTCCTTCCTTCCTTCTCCAGAGCACCCATGGGCAGCACCCACGTTCCCAGGCAGGATTTGGAGCCGTGTCACCCATTCCAGCCTGTGCAGGGAAGGGAAGGAGCAGGGAGCAGCTCTGAACACTCAGCCCTGGGCTCTCCCCTCCCTCCATCCCCTTCCCCAGGGATTAATCTCTGTTTATCCAACCTCTTCCTCACCCATTGTCCCCAGCCAGGACCATCCTGCCCCGGCAGAAACACCAGCCCTGCCCCTGGGAGAATTCCAGGGTTTGCCAAGGCAGTGCCTTCCCCCTCCCCTTGATGGATTTTCCTACTCACAGAGATTTGTCTGCAGAGCACAACTTCTGTGCACCTTGAGAAAGTCAGCTCTGCTCGAGACAGCTGCAGGATTAATGTCCCGAAGTGGGGAGCGAGGAGGGAGAGCGTGTGAGTGAGGAAGAAAGTCTGCTCCAAACCACATCAGTAAAATGAGAAAGCCAAAGATTGCGCCATAAATAAGGACCAGTTGACACTTCTTAAATTCATAGCTTTAGCACACAGCAAAGTGTCTCCTTTTTATCAGGAATTTGTTGACAAGGGTTGCAAAAAGATCTACAAATAATACTGAGTGGGGCTATGAAAATGTATTTGTGGAACATTTCAGTATCAGGGATCACCATTATATCGGAAGAATTCATCTTCCTGGAACATTTTATTAGTATCTAGATTTTATAGCTGCTCCCTTTTAATTTTTTTAAAATTTATTATTTTTTTCATTCCTCCAGCAAATATAGCACTGGTTGAGAAGAGGGGGGACCAGCATCCCACACCTCTCCCTGCTCTCCATGATTTATTCCCTGCATTTCCAGCACAGCAGCGGCCATTAGGGGTTCAGCTTTCCAAGCTCTGCTCTTGGGGCTGCTTTTCCCCATGGATTTGCTGCATGACCTCGGGCTCAGCATCCCCTCAGCCCTGCTTAGGGCATCAGAGCCGGGCTGGGGAGCAGGGCTCACTCCCCAAAACCCCTCTTGAGGCCAGGCACACCTCGACAACGCTGCACTCTTCCAGACGAGACCATCCCACTCCCAGGGGACGGAAAGACACCTTCCCCCCAAACCCTGCACCCCTTTTCCTGGTGCCAAGGCCCAGCTGGGCTCCCTTTGTGGCCTCTCCCCGTCTCTCCCCTCCCGGCCGTGCCGCAGCTCCCGCCTGCCCGGCAGAAGGGCCCATAAATCGCAGCAGTGGCATTACAGACAGTCATAAATAAGGCCCCGCTCGGCGGTGCCGGCACTTTCCATTAGGGCTGTCTGGATGGGGCTGTTGATACCCCCGGTCTGCGCGGGCCCGGCTGTAAAATTTATCAGAGCTCTCTCCTCACGCTGTAAATCACCCCAACTGGGAGCCGCACGGCAGATAAGGCCTTAAAAACAGCCGGGGCTGAGCAGGCAGCTCCTCTGGGGTGGGCTATAGGCTCGCCTCGGACGGGTTTTGGGGTGTCCCTGGCTGGCTGCCCCAAGGATAGCACAGTGCTGTTCAGCACAGCCTGTCCAGGCAGCTCCCAGCCGCAGGAAACCTTAGCAAGCTCGGCTCTCCGTGATTTCAGCTCTTAGTGATTATCACTCTTTGTGATTTCAGCTCTTTAGCGTGCTAAGTGCCTTTGGTGGATGCAGGGAGAGAGAGGAGAGGGCTGTGTGAGGTTCTGAAGAAATTCTCTATTGGGGTCTTCTGCGAAGGTTCTCAGGGACAGCTCTTCTGACAAACTGGGCAAAAGTAGAGGTTTTTATAGGGTACAGGGGTTTTAGAAATTGTCCAATAGTAAGGGTCAAGAGCAAAGTGACCTATAGCCATACAGAGGGATAATAAAGGTCCAAAAGTGGGGAGAGGGGCTCCTAAGCTCCAGTCATCATGACTGGGCATTTCTTAGGCTGATGAATGCCATGGAGGCCTTGTGGGCCCTGTGTCTGCTAGAGTGGGCCACGGGGAGAAGGGCACCTCTGTGGCTGGGTGGCACCTCTGGGTGTGCAGACCCTGCTCCTATGGTTGTGATCGAGGGTTCCAGGATGAGGGAAGAGATGAGAATCTTGATTTTATGTATCAGAAGGCTGATTTATTATATTATTATATTATATTAAAATGCTATACTAAAACTTTACAAAAAAAGAATAGAGAGAAAGGATTTATCAGAAGGTTGGAAAGGAATGGACTAGAAAAAGAATAGAGAGAAAGGATTTATCAGAATGTTGGAATGGACTAGATAACAAAATCCTGTGACTGCTCACAGCCTTGACGCAGGTGGCTGTCATTGGTCATCAAGTGAAAACAATTTCACATGCTGCGCAGACAGTTCTCTAAATCACATTCCAAAGCAGCAAAACATGGAGAAGTTGAAGCTTCCCAGCTTCTCAAGAGAAAAGATCCTGGCAAAAGGATTTTCCATAAAGCATGTCTGTGACGCGCTCCTGCCCACGCCGAGCTCCCCCTGCCCTCAGTGGGGTCTGTGACACCCCAGGAGCAGGAGGAAAAGGAATTCTGTGGCTTTCCAAACCAACACCAGCAGCTCAGAAGCGGGAATTATCCCCCTGAGGAATGAAAGCTGGATTGCTCCTCCCCAGGGATGTCACTCCTGCACCAAACCTCTGATAGGAACGGCAACATTGATGGGGAAACTGAGGCAGGGCCACACGGGGCAGCTGGGCCCCAGACCCAGCTCAGGAGCACCAGCTTTGCTCTCTGAGGGACCAGTCTGCACCAGTTTGCTCCCCAGACAGAGGCAGGTGCACTGGGCACCATCCACCTCCAGCTCCTGCTCTGCTTTCCCCTCATTTCCACTGGAAAATGTCACCCGTGTCTCCTGCTGGGGGCTGTGACTGGCACAGAGCACCAAGAACGGGTTAACCCTGAGCCAACAGAGCCATGTGGCTGTGGAGCAAAGAGCAGTTCCAGGAATTCTGCACTACCTAGATACAGGCCTGTCTGGGAGAATCTGCCACAGTGAACTCTTGGGAACACATTAAATTAAGTGTCCTAAATTCGCCTAACTATGCATTTAATTTGGCAGTAATAGGACACTCTGTGTGTAATAGCAGAGTTGCTGTGCAATGGAAGAGGAGCTGCATATTAATATTTTGATTATTAAGGACATGTGTATTGGAGGCTTGATAACTATGCAATATATTATTGCTTAATTGCTCAGACTCTTAAGTATGTTTTCATAATTAGCTGCTATTTAGTTAACGTAAATATTCAGCTTATTAAATATAGAAATGCATTTCTGCTGGAGCAGTTATTTGCATGAGAAGAAACCACATGGGCTGGCGCCTGCCCTGGGATGGGTGGGAGGGCAGGGATCCTCCCTGGGGACTCTCTGGTGGCCCTGAGGCCACTGAAACCATGAGCACAACAAGGCTTTTCTGCCTCACAGCTCATCCCAGGCACTCCAAACTTCCCACTCCTTGCTGGAGGTGATGGGAGCCCAAGTCCAAGCCATGGCTTTGTCTGGTTCCTCTCAAGCAGAGCTAATCCCCTCACCTGGGCCAGGCAGCTGATGTGCTTCCTCCTCCCTTCATTCGCTCATAAATCTGCCCAGCCAGGGGGCTCCTGCATGAGGCTTTCGCTCTTCTTTCTGCTTGGAGCACCCATAAAAACCACACGGAAATGGGAGGCAGAAATGTACATTTCACACCGTGCCTGAGCTGGGCCCGCAGCTCGGGAGTGTTGGGGTTCTTCTGTGAGAAGAACCTGGTCCCTGCAGCACCTCCTGATCCCCTAAAACACCTCCTGATCCCCCCCAGAACCTCCTCATACCTCTCCAGCACCTCCTGATCCCCTACAAAACATCCTGGTCCCTGCAGCACGTCCTGATCCCCCCCAGCACCTCCTGATTCCCCCATCATCTCCTGATTCCCCCAGCACCTCCTGATCTCCTAAAACACCTCCTGATCCTCTTCCAGCACCTCCCGATCCCCCCAGCACCTCCTGATCCCTCCAGCACATCCTGATTCTCCTCCTGCACCTCCTGATCCCCTAAAACACCTCCTGATCCCCCTCCAGCACCTCCTGATCTCTCCAGCACCTCCTGATCCCATAAAACAGCTCCTGATCCTCTTCCAGCACCTCCTGATCCCCCAAAACACCTCCTGATCCCCCACAGCACCTCCTGATCCCTTCCAGCATCTCCTGATTCCCCTCCAGCACCTTCTGATCCCCTTCCAGCACCTCCTGATCCCCCTCAGCACCTCCTGATCCCCCACAAAACATCCTGATCCTTCCAGCACCTCCTGATTCCCCTCCAGCACCTTCTGATACCCCCCAGCCCCTCCTGATCCCTCCAGCATCTCCTGATCCCGTACAACACCTCCTGATCACCCCCCTCCAGCACCTTCTGATCCCCCCCTCAGCACCTCCTGATCTCTCCAGCATCTCCTGATCCCTCTGATCCCCCGATCACCTCACACTGCCTGGCCTGGGAGCATTTTGGGCCCTCTGGCACACCCACCTCTGGCAGAGCTGGCAGTGGCTGCCCCTGCCTGGGGCACAGGGTGCCCGTGGTGGCAGCCCTGTCCCAGCGTGTGCCCTGCTCCAGATCCCCTCTCTGCTGGCACACCTGGAGCAGGACAAGCTGATGCCTGAGGAGAGCTGCAGTCAAGGCAATGCCTGGTGTGCAGCCCAGCCTCTGGGGGTGCAGGGGCTGTTTTGGGGTGTTCCTGCTTGCTGTGGTGCACAGGAGGAGCAGCTCGGGTCCAAGCTGGTCCCCTCCTTGTGGCACTGAGTGCCACCCCCAGGGATGGGGACCCCAAACCAACACCTTCCTAGGAAGAAATTCTTCCTGGTGAAGGAATCTGAAGCAGTCCAAAGGGCTTTGAGGTTGTTTTTCACAGGTTTTGTGCAGGTTTCTTGCTTTGGCAACGCTCAATTCTGTTTATTGTCCCACTGCCCAGCAGGGAGGAAGGTGAACGGGTGAATAACTTCACCTCTGCCAACGTGTTTATTTGAAATTTTTTTAAAAGAGCTTTAGCAAACACGGGATGAACAGGGAAAGAAAAAGCCCCCGGTGCCAGCATGTATAATTCCACCAGGAGCAAACCTCGGAGGAGCACAAAAGCTCCAGACTTGCAAAGTGTAACCAATATTTGCACATCGCAGCCAGCGATTCCCCGCAGAACAATGGGCACGGGAGCGCCGTGCATCACCGCAGAGGGGCCAGCCTGCTGCCCTGCCGCCGGGCTCCGTGCCACACAAACAAGGCGAGGAGGAGCTTTTATCTTTTTATCTACCTGGAGAAGCGCTCGCCCGAGCAGCGGGTTACAAATGCGCTCAGAAAATGCTGACCCAGGGCTGCTCCTGCACCTCCTGCGCCGGATTGGCACATGATTTGCAGCACTGCGGGAGTTCTATAGCTGACCTCATTAGCAGTGCATTTCCTGGCTTGTTAGCATCATATTTGTATAATTTACGGCACCTTCGTTTTTATGGAATGTGTTCCTTGTAGAGTGTAATGGCAGCAATATATTTAACCTCTCCTATTTAGGAATGCTGTTGCTGAAGGCAGCCTGGAGATATAAAAGGGATTTTTTTTTTCATCCCTTCTTTCTCTCCTGCGTGCGTTTTTTTTTTTTAATTTTTTTTCCAGCCGGTTGCTACATACCCAAATATCCATGTGACTGCAAAGTGTTCATAAAAGGCAACGTGAAGCCTTGCTCAGGAAACCGCAGCTTTTCAGGAGCATTCCCAAGGTCAAGCCCCTAAATCAGTGCAGTGTCATCTTTCCAAAGCCATTACTCAGCTGCTGCGAGAGGAATGAGAATTGCAGCAGCAGAAAGAGAGGACAGCTCTGCGGAGAGGGACGGGCCCAGGGTCACTCCTGGCTGGCTCTGGGGGACAAAATGTCCTGGTTTCCTGCTGGGGATGCTCCTTCCCTGCTCCGGGAGTGAGGTGTGATGGGAATCTCTGCACACAGCCGGTGTGATGTCAGAACATCCAGCAGAGCAGTGCCTGGGCTGGGCAGGGGCTGCTCACCTGCGAGCACTGGTCCCCTCCTGCAGCCTGGCAGCGCTCCCTGGGACAGCAGTGTCACAGGCTGGGCACACAGGATCAGCCTGTGCCTGGCAGGACCATCCTGGTTTGCCAGAGGGAAGCTCTGTGCCACAGCTGGCACCATTGTTAGCACAGAGCCTTTAGGAACAGGCTCCTATTTCTGTTCCAGGCATCGTCGCTGTTTCGTTGTGCTCTGGCAAATTAGAGCATCGATTTTTGGGAGTGCAAGGAGAGGAGAAGGTGACCTGCAGACACGTCCTGGGGGGCACTGAGTTAAACAGGACCTTGCCCAGCTCCATTGCAGAGCAGCAGCCCTGGAAACTGGGAACCAGCTGGGCCTGTGCTGCTCTCCAGCTGCAAGCACAGGGGTGGTGCTGCTGGCTTCACATCCAGAGGTGTTCACCGAGGGTGTCTGAGCAGCTGCAGTTTGGAGCAGGGGGGGCTCTAGGGGTGCCAGTCCTGACAGGAGCCCTCAGAGTCCCCAGGAGAGCCTCAGGAGTGCAGCCCAAACGCCCTCTGGGGCAGTGGGCAATGCCAGCCTCTCTCTGGCTCGCCCATCACACCCCCACGCTGGCAGCACTTGAAAGGAAATGTCTCTGACTAAGCCTGTCCTGGGTTAAACCCAGCTCAGAGCTCAGGGCTGGCACTGCCTGCACGTCCCAGCCTCAGAAACGGGGAGAAAGGGTGGGACCTCCAGGGGATGGAGGCTGGGGTGCTGGGAACAGGCATCCTCTGCTCCTCCCAAATCACCTGAGCTTCCAGGAGACACCAGCCTAAGCCCTTTTCTGCCAAGCTTGGGTCATTTCTGGAGACTCTGGGAAGAGGTTTGAGGAGCCCACGGGCTCAGCAGGCAGAACATGCCATCACCTGTCCTGCTGTGTCTCCCACAGCACCTCTGCGTGGGGGAAGTGGGCTGAGAACACACAAACTCATGTCAAGGGCATGCCTGAGGGAGCCATGGCACTGTGGAGGAATTCAGAGCAGCTCAGCAGAGCTAAAAGTCCCCAGAGCCACCCTCTCCTCCCTGCTCCTCGTTTTTTATGAATTCCTCTGCAGCCCTTGGGGCTGTGTTTCCAAATAAGCATCATTCCAACATTATGGGATAATTGCTGACCAGATGGGCTCCCCTGCTCTGCCCAAGCCTCATCGCTGCAGTCCTCAACTCCACCTCCAAGTCTCCACGCTAAACTGCTGGTCTGAAGGGGACGGAGTGAGAATTCAGCAGCTTTTCCTCAGGAGACAGAGCCCTCCAGGCCGGGGGAAGGCGTTTGTTCCTCTGCTGCAGGAGCCATTTGCAAGGTTAAGAAGGGCCTGCGGCTCTCGCCGCGGCCCAGCGCCTCCTCCATCTGCTCCTGCAGAGCTGCCAGGAGCTGCTCCCGGCCTCTTCCCTTCCCTGAGCTCACAGACTGGCTCCTGGCACAGCCAGGGCTCAGTTCTGGGATGTGACAAGGGCTCTGGGATAGTGTGGGATCCCTCCATTGCTGTACCCTGGTTGCATTCCCATCTGCTTTTCTCCATCGGGATTCCCAAATCCAGCATCCCACCTCGGGGGTGAGGCAGCCCTGGGAGCAAGGCCTGGGGACTGAGTGCTGCAGCCAGCAGAGCCTTCTGTCTGCACCTCTGCAGTTTCCTTCTGTCTGCACCCCTGCGGTTTGTCCTGTCTGCACCCCTGCAGTTTCCTCCTGCCTGCACTCCTGCAGTTTGCCCCTTTGCACTCCTGCAGTTTATCCTGTCTGCACTCCTGCATTTTCCTCCTGTCTCCACTCCTGCAGTTTACCCCTTTGCACTCCTGAAGTTTCTTCCTCTCTGCACTCCTGCATTTTGCCCTGGCTGCACTCCTGCAGTTTGCCCCTTTGCACTCCTGCAGTTTGCCCCTTTTCACCCCTGCAGTTTCCTCCTGCCTTACCCCCAGATTCGGATCCCTTACAGCCTGGCTTGGATCGAGCCTGGCTCATTAAATGGCTCCGTACCCACTCCTTGTCTCAACATCCCATTTTCATGCTGCTCAGGGTGCCTGTGGTACCTCTCAGTGATGAATTCCATGGGTTAGCCAACAGCTGCATGAAAATACATCTTTTTGTGATGCTTTTCAGCCTGTTTGCACCTGACACGGCTCTTGTGCTGTGACAGCAGTTCCAGATTACTCGCCTTCTCCCTCCATTTAGATGTGCTCGGCTTGCTTTCCTCTCTCTCTTGAGCCCGTCCTAATTCCATTCAGGATCAAGCTGAGGAGCCGGGAGGATCAAAACTGAGTTTCTGCTGACGGAGGGGAAATTCAGCTTTGGCTGCTCCCACGGATGCTCCCAGGCTCTCGTGTGGAGAACCTACAAGGCTTCTGTGGCCTTTGGGGGGCTCACAGGAGGAGAGCTCTGATCCAGCCTTCCCTCCCTGTCCAGCTGGGGCAGGGCTGTGCCCTCCAGTGCCTGGCCTGCAGCTGGCTCTGTCCCTCGTGCCAGGCGACCACTCTGGGGCTGATTCCAGTGAGGAGAGCAGGGTGGAGGTGGCATTTCCCATGGGCACCAAGAGCCACCCTCTGCCACTGCTGCCTGAGGAGTCCTAGCCCCGTGGGGGCTGTGGGCAAGCACCGAGGAGAGACAGACAGACAGACAGACCCCCAAGATGGGGCTGGGCACCCCATCAGCTCCTGCCTGGGGCCACCACCCTTCTCCAGCAGCCCAGGGAACCGTGGAGAGCACATCAGGGAGCATTGACGGGGCTGTGGTGGCAGCAGCACTGCCAGCGCCCGGTGCCACCACCCCGTGCCCCCCGAGGGTCCCAGCACGGGGATCCCAGCAGGGCAGGCACCCAGGGAATGCTGCCCTGCACGGCCTGGCTGGCACAGGCTCTGCAGCAGCCCCGGGAGCGCCTGGCAGCCCCGCTAATGTCTCCATGGCTTCTTGTTAGCTGCACTCTAAGCAGGAAAGTGACTGGCCCTGACAATATAATTTACATTGCTGTATAAAACTATCTGTGGAAGCCAAGCTAATTTGTGCCAGATTAGGCTATTTGTCTCAGCCACTGTCTAACGGCACAATCTATCAGAGGGCTGTTTTCAAATATCGCTTTTCAAGCGTGCCCTTGAGAGGCGGGAATTGATTGGGATCTTAGAAAGCAAAATTACAGCAATAACTTAAAAGAAACAATAATTACTGAATCATACCAGTGTCAGCACTCTGCAAAACACGAAATAGCCATCAAACCCCAATCCAATATATTCTGAAGCAAATTTATTGAATGGAAAAAGCAGTTGAGTGAGGCTTTTTTTCTGCCGGTTCCCCTCGCCCCCTCTCTCTCCCTGTACATATGGTTATCTCCAAACCGCAAGTGAATGAGTCGATAATTCTTGTCATTGACTGCTCCATTTTCAGAGAGTCAAGAAAAGATCCATTAGCTACCTCCCGACTCGGTGTCTTTCCCCTTCCCCTCCAGTCATTTGCCAGTCTGTGCTCCTCAGGCAAACAAACATATATAACTAATCATCTGTTAAAACACCGAGGCCCCTAATAAATCTCTGCAGCTGAAATACTTTAATGGGTAATTAATTGATCCTGTTCCAGAGGAGTAATAAGATAATAAATTAGACAATATTTCACTCAGTTGTGTCAGTGTACTGCTAATGGTGCTGGAGGGCTAAGCCGAAGGATAATAAATTAGCCAGAAATTAACTGCTAAGAGCTTTCTGCAGAGAAATGGGCTGACAGCGAGGGGCTGTGATTCAGGGCCCTGCTGCCACCGCCAGCTCGGTTATTTATTTTTTGGTGCTACAAACACTCCCTCTGGCTGGAGCTGGCTGGGAGTGGTGGCAGAGGGGACAGAGAGGGGCACAGGACCCGGAGAGGGGCACAGGACCCGCAGCTCCAGGCGCAGGTTCCTGGGTCTGGGGAGAGGAGGATTTATGGCAACCTGGCTGTGCTGCATGTAGGTAAATTACTTTTGTGCTGACTATAAAGACTGTCTCGGAGGCAAGTTATTACCCATCCAGCAAACAAAAAGGAAATATTTCCTAGTGCATCTGTCATATTTCACGGGAGGCTCTGGCAGAGATATCAGGAAAGATGACACCGGGGACTGATGGTGCGTGGTGCAGAGCAGCACAGCCCCCCTGGAGGCTGGGACTTCCTTCAGCTCCCTCCAGGAGAAGGTTTGGGGGTTTTAAAGCCACGTTGTGTTTGCAGCCATGATTTTGGTCACTCCAGACACAGCCAGGCTGGAGCCATGCCAGAGGAAAGTGAGGGGCAAAGGTGGTCCTGGGGAGCCAAAGGTCTCTGCATTGCCCCAGACCCTGGACTGGCAGGTTGGGCCATGCCAAAGAGACCAAAGATGACCTAAAGGTGGCTTTAGAAAGCCAGAAACCTACTTGCCATCTGAGAGGCCATGGATTTATTTCCTAATGACAGTTAAGAGGATGAGATAAACAACGATCAGTCTGTGGTGGAGAAATTCGGCCGCTTTGATCATGGGATTGGGCATGTCCATCCCTTCCCCTCCTCCCCACAAAGCATCATCAGCCTCTCCTGGCTTCAAATGAGCCCCTCAGACCTCCCCAGCCCCAAAACCCCTGGGCTGGGGCTGCAGCAGGAGCAAAGCCTGGCTCCAGGGAACAGTGAGGGGACACGAGTGACATTGCAGAGGCACTGGGGGAGATGTGGGCCAGGCTGGAGCAGTGCCATGGGGAGCTCCCCAGCGTCCTGCATCCTGCAGGCTGCTCATCCTGCAGCATCCCTCCTCCTGCTGCACCCCACGGGAGCTGGGGACAGCCAGTGGCTCTGCAGAGCCACCTCGGGCAGTCCCCTCTCCTTGGGTTTGCCCTCTCCCGCTCCCCCCCACTCTCCTTTCCTTCCTGAGAGGAGGTGAAGAGAGTGATAATCAGCCAGGGCACCAGGAGAGCTCATGGACGAGATTAAAAGCAAATCAAAGAAGAAAAATCATGGCATGGTTTATGTCTTCCTAATTAAAACCCCGCCAGTCTCCCTTCCCTCCCCCCCCTTCCCCAGCTAATGTTACACTAACGAGCTGAGTTTAGTGGCATTTATGTAGATAAAAGTCCTGATGATTGATCTCAATGGCTTGTTAAAATTAGTTTCAGTCCACCATATTGATTTAATTCCATTGCTTGAAAGTGCTAATTAATAATGATAATAAAAGTGTCTGGGCTCATTATTATCAGGAGGCAGGTTGGGAAGGGGATGAGGGGCACAGCGCTGGTGCATCGCTCACTCTGGCTGGAAATGGCCCTTGGAGAGGAGCTGTGGGCTGGGGAGGGCACCAGGGGAAAGAGGGGGGCACAGAAGGGGCAGAGGATTTGGATTTACCCTCAGCCAGGGCAAAGCTCTGCAGGGTTTTTGCAGAGTGACAGTGACTTTGTGACAGGAATCAAAGCCATCAGGGGACATTTCCACTCCCAGCACCTCCACCTTGGGGACACAAGTGCTGGGGGGCTCAGGGGAGCTCCAGGAGTTTGGCACATGGCTGAGGATGCCCCTGGTGCCACCCTGTGCCCAGGTCCTGCAGGATCCCAGAGCCCAGCACGGGCTGGGTGGGCTCAGCAGTGCTGGCTGCTACCAGACTGTCCCGTCCTGTTTGACCTCTCCATGTTCCCTGAAACCTTTCTGGGATTTTTTCCTTTCAGGCTGCGTCCCTGGACCAAACACAGTGGCGAGGAACAGCCCTAATTAGGGAATTTGCTGCCTGCAAAGTGGTGCTTGTCCTTAGATACCTGCTGTCTCCAGCTACTGAAGACTCTTTCCCAGGGAAATTAGTGTAATTAATATATTTATGCAATCCTTCAAAGTGCTGATCACAAACAACTGCAGAGGAAACTTTTAACAGTGGCAGCCACCTCTTCCTGGGGCTCAGAGCTGGCGTTTCATTGTCTGAGCTCTGCTCTTGGCCAGCTCCTTTGGTGCCATCAGCTGTGTCCTCCTCCATCCCCGTTATTCCCTCCTGTCTCTTCCCAGCACTTTTCCAGGACTCCCTGGCAGGGAGCACCCTCATTCCAGCAGCACCCAGAGCTGGCTGAGCTCCTGAGCCTGTGGTGAAGGTGCTGAGCGAGGCCAGGCAGGTGAGGAGAGGCACAGAGGGTCCCTGCCCACCCCTGCCCCGGACAACTCCCATTCTCCACCTAATTCCTGGCCTTGTTCACACCCCAAATCCAGAACTCCAGCAGGACCAGGTCCCCCTTGGAGGAGGCTCTTCCTGCCCCTGGCAGAGAGGATGCTCCACAGTTTTTTGCCAAGCCAGCTCCCCAGTTCCTCCAGCCCCACACACTCTGCTGCTGCTGCAGGGCTGGAGCCTCCAGGGTGACTCAGAACCCACAGGGCAAGGAGAAAGCAGGCTAGGGAAGGGCCCTTCTCTCCCCCCCTCTTTGCCCCTTCTTCTCATTTCATTCCATTTTATTTTTAAAATTTCTCTCTGTCTTTCTCATCCATCATTTTCTCATTCCCTCTCTCCCATCCACGGCGAGCCGGCTAATGGAGTCTGCAGTAATTCAGTCCTCCTCGACAGGGGCTGTAATTTCAATAAATAATTACAGGACTTGATTTCATCTCCCTCTTCCCTGAAATGTGACTGCACAAACTCATCCCATGGGCCCAGGCAGTTAATGGGCTCCAGGGGTGGCTGCTGGGACCCCAGGGCACAGACCCTGCCCTTCTCCAGGGTCACTTCTGCACTGCCCCACCCTGTGCTGGCTGATTTTGGGGTGTGCTTGGGGATGCTCTGGCACCCTGGGCCGTGCTCCAAGCACCAGCTCGTGTGTCCTGAGGAGGGGGATTTTATTCCCTGCCCATGCAGCATTCCCACCTGTGTCCCTCCTGCCTTCACGGGGCTCTGGGGGAGCTCCAGCGTGGATCCAGAGGGAATGGAGAGAGTGACCCAACAAAGGCAGCCCAAGGCCAGACAGAGCCCATAACTCCCCGTGGCACTGAGCCCGTCCACAGCCATTTCCAGTGCCTTTGGTCTTGGCTGAAAACAAAGTGAAGGTCCCTGAGTTCTCCTATAAATGGTAATGATAACACAATTATCATGCAAAACAAAAATTAAGTTTAATGGTGCAAAGCCAGGGTGTACTGTGGAGGTAATTCATATTAATTATGTTTGGATTAAAAGCTTATTTCTTTTGTTAGCATCTGCAAGTAGGAACTTAGCAGTAAAAAAAGCTGCATATAATTACTGCATCTTATGGAGGAGCAGTGTCGAACTTAATGGAGCATCCCCGCTCTCTCTGGGCCCCCGACCAGCTGCAATATTTCACTTCTTGTGAAACACAGAAGAAATAAATTACAGCTTTAATGACGAGCACCACTTGGGCTCCTAATGCAGCGGGATTGGCTACCTCGTGCACTCAGCCTGGGCTGGGGGCACAGGGGCCACGGGGACACAGCCCCCCAGAGCTCGGTGAGGGACACAGCGCTGTCACCCACTGCTGTGACCCCTGTGCTGCAGTGTCACCTCTCACAGGGACCCCTGGGACAGCGTGATGGCACCCTCGCTGTGTCCCTGTGACACAGAGCAGTGGCACCTGTGACACAGAGCAGTGCCACCATCGCTGTGTCCCTGTGACACAGAATAGTGCCACCTGTGGCACAGAGCAGTGCCACTCTCACTGTGTCCCTGTGACACACAGCAGTGCCACCCTTGCTGTGTCCCTGTGACACAGAGCAGTGCCACCATCGCTGTGTCCCTGTCACCATGTCCCTCTTGGCAGAGCTGTGCCAGGGCTGTGGCACCCCCTGTGCTACCCCAGAGCTGTGGCACAGCTGTGCCAAGGCTGTGCCATCCCCGTGCCAGGGCTGTGGCACCCCCTGTGCTGCCCCAGGGCTCTGACCATGCTCAGAGCAGGGGCAGTGCCAGGCTGAGATGGCCCTGGTGTGCCACTGCAGGGTCTGGGTGGCTGAGCAGCCCCTGGTGCCCAGCTGGCAGCTGGAAATGCTCAGGAAATGCTCCCTGGACAGGCAGGACTTGGCTTTGCAGTGGAGGCAGTGAGGGACACCCACCAGAGGGGACAGAGGCCTGACCTGGCGTCCCTGCAAGAGTTTAACAAATCCCCTGGCATGAAATCATCCCTGGGTGATGCAGGCAGGGCCAAATCCAGCCTGGAACTCGGGGTTGTGGAGCTGGGGGGAGCCCGAGGCCGATGTTGGTGCTATTTTTGGGCATCGCTGAGGCGCCTGTGCAGCTCCAAAGTGTCCGAGAGGCAGCGGGTGAGGAGTTACCCACACGTAGCAAGGCTCCAGCTCCTTCCTCTATTAGGGCATCCCCAGCCTGGGGGAAAGCCGAGGTCTCCCCTCCCAAAATAGCAGCAGGAGCTGGCTGTGTGCTCTGAGTCAGCACTGGCAGCCAGCGGGGAGCAGGGCCCTGCTGGCTCCCAGCTCGAAATCCAGGATATTCCTGGTTTTCCATCCCCACAGGAGGCCACATGTGACACCCACAGGACGCTCCATGCCCAGGAAGGGATTTCTCTCCTTACTCCTCCCATGCTCTGCTTCCCCTGCTCTCAGCACCTCTGCCTGCACACCACACTGGAAAGCCCTGGGGCTCCTGCTCTGCCTCACTCGGAGGAAATTTGTGAGGTTATTGGGATGGACAAATGGACACGTACATAAATATATATATATATA
>NW_024356616.1:302558-745058 GCF_014805655.1 Passer montanus | reverse complement strand
GCCCTGCTGGGACACCAGGGGACATCAGGGGACATCACGGGGCAGGTGCTGCTGGGGAGGCTCTTCCCAGGGCTGTCCTGCCTCCCGGGATGGGCCCTGCTTGGAGCTGACACCCAGGAGGCTGCTGGGCTTTGAGCCTGGCAGGGAAGGAGCATTGGGCTAAAAAAGGGCACAAATGTTGGTTTCCTTTGCAGCCACCCAGCCCCGAACCTGCCTGAGGTCAGGAGTGTTTGGGCAGTGCTGCAGACACAGGGAGGGATTGCTGGGTGTCTGTGGGCTGCACAGTGCTCAGGGTTCTGCATGTGATTCCTGTGTGTCACCATGTGCCACCATGTGTCACCATGTGTCCATGCCCTGTCACCACGGCAGGATCATGGCCATAGTGTGTCACCATGACAGGGCCGTGTCCATGCTGTGTAACTGTGACAGGGCCATGTCCATGGTGTGTCACCATGGCAGGGCCATGTCCATGTCCTGTCACCTCAGCAGGGCCGTGTCCATGCTGTGTCACCATGGCAGGGCCATGTCCATGTCCTGTCACCTCAGCAGGGCCGTGTCCATGCTGTGTCACCATGGCAGGGCCATGTCCATGTCCTGTCACCACAGTAGGGCCATGTCCATGCTCTGTCACTTCGGCAGGGCTGTGTCCATGCTGTGTCACCTCAGCAGGGCCGTGTCCATGCCCTGTCACCATGGCAGGGCCGTGCCCATGCTGTGTCACCTCAGCAGGGCTGTGTCCATGCCCTGTCACCATGGCAGGGCCGTGTCCATGCTGCGTCACCTCAGCAGGGCTGTGTCCAGCCCTGTCACCACAGCACGGCCATGTCCATGGTGTGTAACTGTGACAGGGCCATGTCCATGCTGTGTCACCATGGCAGGGCCATGTCCATGTCCTGTCACCATGGCAGGGCCATGTCCTGTCACCACACCAGGGCTGTGTCCAGGTGTGTCACCTCAGCAGGGCCATGTCCATGCTGTGTCACCATGGCAGGACCATGCCCATGCCCTGTCACCTCAGCAGGACCATGTCCATGGTGTGTCACTGTGACAGGGCCATGTCCATGTCCTGTCACCATGGCAGGGCCGTCTCCATGGTGTGTCACCTCAGCAGGGCCATGCCCATGCTGTGTCACCTGTGTCCATGCCCTGTCACCATGGCAGGGCCGTGCCCATGCTGTGTCACCTCAGCAGGGCTGTGTCCATGCCCTGTCACCATGGCAGGGCCGTGTCCATGCTGCGTCACCTCAGCAGGGCTGTGTCCAGCCCTGTCACCACAGCACGGCCATGTCCATGGTGTGTAACTGTGACAGGGCCATGTCCATGCCGTGTCACCATGGCAGGACCATGTCTATGCCCTGTCACCTCGGCACGGCCATGTCCATGGTGTGTCACTGTGACAGAGCCATGTCCATGTCCTGTTACCTCGGCAGGGCCGTGTCCATGGTGTGTCACCTCAGCAGAGCCATGCCCATGCTGTGTCACCTCGGCAGGGCCGTGTCCATGCCGTGTCACCTCGGCAGGGCCGTGTCCCAGTGCCTCAGAGCGATTCCCGAGGCCCTGGCACTGATCCAGGGGCAGCTCCTGCCAGAGCAGCTCCCACGCGTGGCCGTGTCCCCTGTCCTGCCACAGGGACCCTCTGTGGCCCCAGCTCTGCCCCAGGCTGGCACACAGGCAGGCCCCACTGTGGTGTGGCGAGGATTTCCAGCTCTCCTCACGTTTCTCCGAGCCTTGTCCTCCAGCAGACGAGACATTTTGCTGCGCGCGCGCACACACACACACACACACACACACACACACACACACAAGTTTTTACATGAGTTTCCTGAGTTCATGGATAAAGTCCAGAGCTGCCAAGCTCCCAGTGCTTTGCCATGTCACACTAATAGCTTCCAGATCCCATCACATATTAAATTCATGCGGTTTCAGCGGAGCCATCTATTTAATGCAATTCGCTAAATGCCTGCGTAGCTCCGCTGACAGTGACATATTAGGTTTGCAGTCTTTTGCAATCTGATATCTCTGAATTTGCCACTGTACTAAAGATTTGATTAATGTGGTTCCATTTCAGTGCAGTAATTGGCTGCGACTGTTGTAGAAAATAATCAGGCTTTCATTCCTTACAACTGCATGGACATGCTAATGAGAGAGTGGGTTAATTAAGCCCCAGGCAGAAAGCGACAGTTACTGATGACTGTTATGACAAACCACCGACT
The DNA here is from genome assembly GCF_014805655.1 of Passer montanus. NCBI lineage: Eukaryota > Metazoa > Chordata > Aves > Passeriformes > Passeridae > Passer > Passer montanus. The sequence continues at coordinate 742,845 of NW_024356616.1, read as the reverse complement.
CGGCATTTGGGAGCAGGACAGCAAATTTGCACTTTATGAAATTACAGGAAAACTGGGACATAAGGAATAAATAGTTACATCTGTTTGGTGAAAGGAAAAGAGCGAGAGAAGAGAGCATGAGCGAGAGATTGTGTCGCTTCCTCAAATCAGGGCACAAACACGCACGGGGAAAGTTGGGAGCCCAGAAGCTCGGGGAAGGGAATAAACTTTCATTTTCCTTGCAAGCACTTTGCAGCTTTCCAGCGGGTCTAATCCTCTGGCAGGGTGTGAAACACGGACACCCAGCACGGGATTTGCATCCCTGAGATGCAGCCATGGCTCCTCTGGCAGGGGAATGGATCCCAGTTCCCCAGGAGCAGCCAGGCAGAGTCTGAGCCCCCTCCCCTCCATCCCTGGGCAGCGATTCACCCATCCCCAGGGGAGGGGGCAGCAGGGAAGGTTTTTTGCTCCCTCGAAGAGGCTGGGAGGAGGGGGAGGCTCCTGGAGAGCGGGAGGGATGGAGCCAGAGCTGTGCCATGACATCAGCGCTGATGTCACACTTTGGAAGAACATCAATGCCTCCCAGAGCCCGGCAAATCAAAGCCAGCCCCAGCTGCTCCTCACAGAGCCCAGCAAGAAGTGCCCCAACAGCCTGGCCTTCCTCGGGAGGCTCCTCCAGCTCCAGCTCTGCGGCACTAATAAGTAATTTATAAGGATTAACGGGCAATTTTTTAAAGTTTCCCTTTCATGCCAGGGATATTTTGCAACATAAGCACTGCCACCATATAACCAGTGATTTAACTGAGGGGTTTTATAGGCTGAAATGGCTTTGAAATTTGTTTGGAATTACCTTGAGTACATTTTAAACACTTAAATTGTCATCTTTGCATTTTGGACTATTCATGTTGCACTATAGGAGGGTTTTTTTTTTTTACTCCATTAGATCTCACAGTGACTCCTGCATTGTTTCATCGGCCCCTCCTGAAAACAAGCTGACAGCACATCCAAAACACATTTTATGCCACTATCACAGGTGCCAGGGGGGATGGAGGGGCTCTGGGCTGTCTTTGGGAGCTGCTTCTTGCCTGAGTCCAGCCCAGGAGGGGCTGTTTGGCACTGTGGGGACCACCAGCAGCCCCTGCCTGTGGCTGGGACACAGGACCTGCAGATCCCTCCTGCAGAGCTGGATGTGGGGGCTGAGCTGTGTTCCCAACAGAGAAATGGGTGGGAGTGTCCCCAGGAGTGTCCCCACCTGTTCCCAGCCCACGAGTGTCCTTGGGGTGTGCAAGGGGGCTTTGACAAACCCTGCCCAGGTGGGCTTTGGGCACCCCCAGGGCCGGGGAGGCAAACACACTCAGGGGTCATGAATCCCACTGAGCTTTCAGGGTTATTTTGTGCTCTCTGCTGCCTTCCAAGAGCTGCTGGTTCTTACTGGGAGCTCTGGCTGCTCCTTCCCACGGCCACACGTCCCCTCAGCCTTCCTCCCTCTGTCCTGCCTGGGGTCCCTGCCGGCTGCTGGGGGTCCTGCTCGCCTTTATACCTGCCAGGACCTGGCCAAGGAGCCCCTGGAGAAGAAGCCATAAAGATGTTTTATGTAGGACTAGGTTGGTTTCTGTGCAATAAAAGCCGGAGCCGTTGCAGAGCAGCTCCTGTGTAATTACAGAGACAGAGGAGATCACTTCCATATGTCGGAGTGGGTGTGAGGGGCCCCGAGCCTGCATCTGCTCCCTTTGTTCTGCGGGGGAACGGCGAGAGAAAGGAAGAGAAAACAGAGACAGAAAAGGGAACGTGGGGGTCTGCTGGAGAGAATGACCCCTCGCTAAACCCTGCCCAGAGCCCAGCTCGGAGGATCAAGGCACAGCAACATCTGGCCCGGCCGAAAAGCTTGATCAATAAACTGTGCTACCAGGCACAAAATCAGAGAGATCTGAGAGCCATTCATTAACGACCTCGTTAAGTGATTGATATGCTTAATTTTCCTGTCAAATGCGGGCTTCCCTTGTAAACATGTCAATTGAGAAAAGTTCAAGCTGGTCACTGGGATTTATGGCTGGAATAACAGGGAGGTGGAGAGGAGGACGCGTCCCCTGTGGGCCCTGTTGTTTCCTGCACGCAGGGCCAGCCAGCCCAGGTGCTGCCACGTCCTTCTCCTGCCTCCTCCTCCTCCCAGTGCTCCACTCCTGCCCACAGCTGAGATAACAAACCCGGAGCGTCCCGCTGGAAGCGCACCAGAACTTGGCCCCAGCAGCAATTACTGTGGGTTTGGTCACCTTGATAAAGGGGAAGGCCTGAGCTTCAGGGAGCTGGGCTGGAGACCCAAATCCCACCCTTTTCCTTCAACAGCTCCAGCTTAACCTGCTGCAGGAACCAGGACAGATGACTCCAGCCAGGATAATTCGTTTACACCAGAGCCATGGCTGACATTTTTAGCCATTACAGCAAAGCCTGACCTTTTTTCCCGTGTTCTGCCCTTTTTTCCTGCTCCCACTTGGGCTGCATCCCCGGAGCTGGGAGTTCCATCAGCACAGCTGAGCCCAGTGCGGGGTCCCAGCTCCGTCTGGAGACCAGTGTAGGGTCTCAGCTCCATCCAGAGCCCCACACATGATCCCAGCTCCATCCTGAGCCCCACACATGATCCCAGCTCCATCCAGACCCCACACATGATCCCAGCTCCATCCAGACCCCACACATGATCCCAGCTCCATCCTGAGCCCCACACATGATCCCAGTTCTTTCCAGAGTCCCACACATGATCCCAGCTCCATCCTGAGCCCCACACATGATCCCAGCTCCATCCAGACCCCACACACGATCCCAGCTCCATCCAGACCCCACACATGATCCCAGCTCCATCCTGAGCCCCACACATGATCCCAGCTCCACCCAGCTCCCACCCCCACAGCCATGTATAAACACAGGCAACACTGAAACATTTTGCTCAAAATATTTGGTTTTAGGCCAAACAGGGAAGTGTTTTGTGGTGGAAGCTCGGTGCAGAAGGGTCTGGGGGTATTTGCTGAGGCACAAAGCAGGAGGGACAATGGTGAAACCCAGGGGGTGCTGCCCCGTTTGGTTTGCTCCAGGGCACTTTTGGGGTGCAGCCTGTTCCTCCCAGCAGTGTGAGCACCACTGCCCTGCCTTTCCCAGGGATCCCCTCCTGGGCCAGGCACTGCTATAAATAAGCTGTTTTGTGACTAATTCATTTTTATTTCTGTTAACTTTTATCACGAAATAGCAGTCATCGAATCGACACCTCGGCTCCCTTGAGCATATTCCCTCTGGTGTCATTTTTTGATAAATGCCAAGAACAGCCTAGCAGCAGGAGACCATTATCCTGTGACATGCTCCACTCTGCTCACATTATCTCTAAAATAACACGGATGCTCGCACAAATCCCCGCAGCAGTTGTGACAGGGAGCAGAGACAGCCCCAGCCTGGCTGGACCAGCAGCCGGCAGAGCCCAGCCGTGCTCCCCCCATCCCAGAGCCCATCCCAGAGCTGCCCAGCACCAGGGAGAGCCCTGCCCCATGGGGGAGAGAGAAAATCCTAATTCCATCCCAGAAAGGGGGGAAAAATTCAGGTTCTGTATTTATAATTTCTGTTAGGGGTTGGAGGAGCCTGAAGCATTGCAGGAGAAGATCAGCAGCTCACTGCCAAAACCACTTACAGTTCTCACAGATTCTGGAGTAATCCCTCCTTCCCTTTTCCTTATTTTTTTTCCCAATGACACCTCAAAGACCCCACAAACGTGGGAAAAAGACTAAAAGGAGAGAGGCGAGCACCAAAACCAACCCTAACACCACACAGGCTTCAACTAATTCCTCAAATCAAGATTTTTCTTTGTGTTTCTTAACAAGAAGAGAGGAAAGCCTGACATTTAATTTGCTATGGAAATGCAACTTTTCTGGGGGAGCTACGGGGGGATGCTCTTTTGCACAGCCAAAACCAAAAGGCTGTCAGAGGCAGCTGGAGAGAGGAGCTGGGGGTGAGTGGATGATGCCAGTCCCACCCCATGGACACCTCCCAGCAGCTGGGGGCTGTCCCCAGGGGAGGGGGCTGTGCCCAGGGCAGGGGGGCTGCCCTGCACACCTGGCAGCAGGGAGGCACTGCTGGAAGCCCACCAGGAGATCCCCCTTCCATGATTTCCTGGTGAACACCCCGGGCCTGGAGGCCGCGAGCCGCCAGTCCGACCCCGCTGCCGGGGACGCGCCGCCGCTCCGCGTCAGCCCGCTGCTGTACCAGGATTTATTTTTGCTAATATGACACAATTAAAGGGTAAGCGTGTCTGTACCTTTCATGTGGTGTCAGCCCCGGAGCGCTGTTAGAGGCATGGCACTAACGTGACACGATAGGACGTCGTTAGCGCCGCGAGGCGCTCGCATCAAATTAATGTAGGAGGAGAGCGGGGACAGCTCTGGTGGCTCTCACCCTTCTCGGGGGGCTCGTGGCCGTGCCCGGGAGCCCACCCTTGCACAGTGCAGCTCATCCTTGCACATTCCCTGCTCCCAGCTTGAGCTGGCGCTCCGGGGGTGGCCGTGCCCAGGGCTGGGACACTCGCGGGTGACAGAAGAGGGAAGAAACCTCATCAAGAAAAGCTCCCACAGCCCTCAGTGACGGCTCTACTGTCTCTGGCTGCGTCCCCTCATGTCAGCCAGCCTCAGCTCTCAGCACCTCTGGCGCTCTGTGCCCTCAGCAACCCTTCCCACCTAAAACTTTGAGACATGGCGGCAAAACTTGGAGGAAATAATTAACAATTATTTCGCAGGAGAAGGTTCCAGCTGGAGCAGTATCTGGTGGGGGAACATATATCTAACAAAGGCTTGTTATTTAAGCAATAACCCTTGAGAAATTGGTCGTTACCAGCATTAAACGACTCAGCCCATTGCCAAGGATGGTTAACGCTCTAATAAACTGGTCATTAACTGCAGTAACAATGAATTTCGAGGGGATTATTGCTATTATAAACCTTAATCAATGGTTTATAACAGCAATAATGTGGTCCTTTCTTTTAATGGTAAGTAGTGCGGCATGAGCAGCCTGCTTGGGAATATTTTCAGCGTGGCTGATAAGACAAAAGTGGGCGTTACAGTCCTGAGCTCCAAACACTGCTGGGGAGGACACACAGGGCCACTGAGGCCTGCCCAGAGGGGGTGGGGGTGGCTGTGGCTTGTGCCATGGTGGCTGTGCCACGGGGCCATGCAGAGTGGGTGCCCACGCTGCCCACCCCACTGGCCAACGCCCTCTGCCTGATTTAGGGGCACCCAGCCAGGGGTTCACCATGTTTCCCATGGACAAGGACTGCCTTGCACACCCTCGTGAGGGATGAGATCCATCTCTAGCTCTGCACAAAGAACCACAAACCTCATTATGGGTCATCAATGACCTCATCTGCAGCCCGAGCCCTGCACGTGCCTGACCTGCACCCTCCTGCTGCATCCCCACGGCTGGAAATGTCACGGGGGCCCTTCCCTCTCCTTCCCAAGCTGATTATCTGGAGAGTCCCACTGCCACCTTTTGTCTGCCCTGGGACACGGGTGTGCTGCTCACTGGCAGAGTGGGGAGCTGGGGAGCAGGAGGGGCTCACACCCAGCCCCAGGTGAGCAAAGAACAGGCTCCTAATTAAAGGTTAACCAAGCACGAGGAACAAGCCGGCGGTGCTGGTGAGGGACAGAGCCCCAGAGCTGGTGGATTTTCTGGTGGAGCTTGAGGGGAAGGAGGAGCCCTTTGCTCCTGCTCTGGGATGGGTCAGCGTGGGCACACAGGAGCAGGGGGCACGGTGCTTTGGAACACCCTCTGCATGAACCTCTGACATGATCCCATCTTGTTTCATGCCCTGTATCCCTCAAAAAACAATAGATGGCAATAGAATAAGGTAAAAATGTGATTCCAGTGCCTTGCAGGGGGTTCATAACATCCTCTTGTCCCGCTGAGCAGAACAAGACTGATGGTCAGTGAGTGCCTGGCCTGGGCTTTCTTCCCTGGGACGCTCCTGAGAAATCCCCCTGGCTGCCTCTCAGCTCCTTGCTGCCATCCAGGGAATTCTCCCAGCTCCTGGGTGGAACCAGCAGGGCCAGGGTCCGTGGCTGTGGCTCCAGAGCTCCTGCAGAGCCAGCAGCTCCCGGGGGAGAGCAGAGCCCTGTCCAGCAGCTCGGGCTGCAGAGCCCTGGCCAGCCAGCCAGTTCTAATCGCAGCCTGGCTTTAATGGAGATTTTCTCTCTTCTGTGCCTGTGGTTTTTATGGCTCCTCGGAGCTGGTTCTCAAGCCCTGCTCTTATCTCTGCGCTCCCTCAGCTAAGCTGGCTGTAGCTGCAGGAGCACGGCATCATCCCGCATTAACCAGGCACTCTGGGGGCTTTGCTTGGCTTTGGCCACTCTTCTGACATCCTTTCCAGCATGGTCCCACTCATCCCTCCTCTGCTTTGCTTGTCAGCATCCCTCAGAGTGGAGGGGAGGTTTTGTGACTCTTCTCTCTGCACTTTTTTTTTCAGAAGAAGACTGCAATGGAATAAATTGGAAAGTTTACTTCATGTAGCATGGAAATAAAAAAGCTCATTCAGAAAGTTAATGATTTATTTTATAGTTTCATTATCAGGGTCACATTACTCAATAGCATTTCAAACATGTCATTTGTACAAACTATGGTAATTAAAATTTATAACGTACTTCATCAGCGGCATATGAATCTTTTAGCCAGCACTCTGCTGTCATATAAACAGTGTAATTTCAGCTGCAATTCACCCTTTATTGGCTCTCATTTGTGATTTAACAGCCATCAATGACTGTGCTATAAAGAATAAATTAACCATCCGTAAACCTTATGATGACAGGGACAGTCAAACAGCCTCAAACTGCTCCACCAGGCCCTGCTTGGCCAACAGGGACCAGACCCAGAGGTGCTGCTGCCAAGGCACAACTGCTCCTGCCACCAGCAGGGCGCTTGGCACCACACACACATCACCACCAGGTCCCCAAGTGCCACCAAACATTGGATTTTTGGCCACTGCCTGCAGGGCATCCCTTCCCTCCTGGAGGGAGGACTTTCAGCCTCCAACAGCTCTGAAATCCCTTTGTGTGCCCCTTGCCCACCAGAGATCTGTTCAAAGATCCCTTCAGCTGAGACCCTGCACCTTCCCTGGCCCAGCAGCAGCTCCCAGGGCCACCAGATCCTCATCCAGCACCTGGGAGGTCAAGGATGAGACCTCTGTCCCCACCTCTGTCATTCCTGTCCCACGGCCAGCCCAGCACAGGCAAGGGAGGGCAAGGACCCGATGGCCAAACCCAACCCTGGCACTTCCAGCCTGGGAAGCTGCAGGGATGGAGAGCAGATTCCTCAATGGAGGCTCCTGGCAGCCAACAATTATCCCACAGCTTATTTGTGCCCACGGTTGGCAGAGGGAGCAATAGGATTTAATGGGATCCCTCCCGTGCTCCGAGCTGACACTGTGCAAAGCTAATAAATGATATGGATTGGATTTGTTACTGAGACATCTCCAAGGAGCCTGGGTCATACAGGCCAATAAAATTGGCCTCATAAATTTACCCTGACACGCAGGATTACTCCAGCATTGCTGAGGTCACCTTCTCACACTGATTTATTGCCAGCCCATGGGTTAATAATACTGTTTACGGGGTTGTTGTTTTCCCCTACACGTAGCAGATATTAATCAGCGCCTTCCTGCCTTTGCGGCGCTCCGGGGGCGGGCTGAGCACGGGCTGGGGAGGGCCTGCCTGATTTATTTCTCAGCCAGGACTTTTTGTGCTCAAAAAAATCCTCTGGAAGGCCTGGGCAGGAGGAGGGAAATTCTCCCCGGTGAGGGTGGTGAGGTCCTGGCTGCCCCATCCATCCCTGGGAGGGTCCAAGGCCAGGCTTGGAGATGGTGAAAGGTGTGAAACCTTTTCAGCTGGTGCTTAAAGCCCTGTGGGAGCAGCAGGAAGGTGGGGCAGCGCTGTGTCTGTCTGTCTGCCCCTCTGCCCCTGCTCGGGAGGTGTTTTTGGAAGTGCTCCTGCTTTTGGAAGCAGCGTGTGTTTCCCATCCTGCAGCCAAGCCCAGGCTGGCTCCTGCTGCTCCGTGTTATTTCCATCCCGCCCTAATTGGAGGGGACAGGTGAGATGTGCTTCAAAACACTGTAATCATATTTTAAATGGAAATGAAATGTGTGAATTAAATGTAAATTACAGCAGAATGGAAGGACAATCACTATTAGTTAAGGTCTGACACCTATTTTTGCAGACCTTTCCTAAATGCCACAACTTGTTTCTCCTCACTTGTGACGAGGACTTGTAATTCCATGGCAGCTGCTCCTGCAGCCGGGCAGGCGCTGGGTGCCGAGGGGGGCCTGGGGGTTTTAAATAGCTCTGGACTGCTCAGTGGCTCTGGGAAATTACAAAGCAGCCCTGATATTTTTATTCTGGATCCATGAGAATAAACCTTGGTGTTTTCCCCCTGAAAAGGTGAGGCGGTAATACAAAGGGACGTTTTTATAGAGTCAATTTATTTAAGGGTTCCCCCATTTGCTTTTATATTGGAAAAATATGTGTCCTGCCAATGAGCTGAAATTTCTTCTTTATCTTTAATCCCCACCCCACCTCCTCGAGCCACTGGCTATTCCTGCAGCCTCCCAGCAAATCTCACTGCATTTTTCACACTGGAAGCATCCACAGGCCCTCCCAGTCCTGCACTGGGGTGACAAACGTGGCACCATCCCCTGCCCTGGCAGCCACAGCAGCCTCAAAGTCTGGGCAGGGACACCAGAAGTGACCTTGGATCAGCTGAGGGACAACCTCCCAGGCCAGGAGAAGCTCACTGCAGCACTGAGACACCTCACGTGTGGTGAAAATAGTGAAATGTGGGAAAAGCAGCTCTGGGGGAAGCTGGAGCCATCTCTGGGAACCCGAGAGTTCCTCCCACGCCCCGTGTTCTGCTCATCTCCTGTGGAGACAAAACATTTGCTGTTCTCATTATCACTGGGAACTTTTCAGCTGGGAAAAAGGAGAATCCTTGTCCTGAGGAAGCCGAAAGTCAAGTGCTGATTTAGTCAATCATTAATACCTGGGGCTACTTGGCAAATTTTTTATTTCCAAAGTGCTGGACAGAAAATAGTCCAGTGCAAAGGAATAGTTCTGAGAGCTGAACACATTGTCCTGCTGCTCTGATGTTCCAGGCTTCAGAACAGAAGGATATTTGGGCTTAATTTCATGTAGTATTGCACTGGGGGAAATGTATCATCACATGTTGGGATAATCACAACATTTCATTCTGGCTTCAGCAGTTCTTACAGATATATTTCTATATATATAACATTGAAACAAAATGCTTTTTGAAATGGAAAAAAACCCTATGCCATTTAATTCCTGAAAGGTCACACTCAAATGCTTTGGCCTTATCGAAATGATTTTCTCCTTTGATTTTTCTTTCCAAATGCAATTTCATCAAAATCAGCGCATTTCCTCAAATGTTTCACCTTTGGTGAAATGGCATCTCCTGACAGGGAAGTGTTTTGGGGAGAAATTTCTGACCAGCCCTGGCTGGGCACGGCCCCCTGGCCACGGCTGGCCCGAGGTGCTCACCAGTGCCCTCCCAGCAGCTCCCAGCAGCCCGGCTCAGGGCTCAGCCCTGTGTTTGATCCATGTGTTGGTGTTTTCCCAGTCCCTGGCCGGGATACGATGGAGGGGGAAATGTCTCTCATTCCTATCAGGTGATTCACTGCCCTGGCCCTGTGCTGAATCCTCCCTCCTCCCGAGCTCTCTGGGAGGATCCAGAGCCTTCCTTCCTATTTTTACAAAGCTTGCAGCATTGTCAGAAAGGAAAGGGTACCATCTGGTTAGCCCTTGTTTACTGCACACCCTGCCAGTTTGAGCTTATTAATCATATTTACCCAAGTATCTTAATTACTCCCTGTCTAGCGACTTGCCTTGCACTCAGCTGTTGACCCGCTCCCCTCCCCTCTCCCTCGCTCTTTTTTTTCTTTTTTTCCCTCTCCTTCTTTTTAATTCCTTTCCATCATTAATCACAGCAGCAGCGTGGGCAGAGGAATCCGTGCCTTGGTGGTGTTGCTCTCCCAGCCAGCGGGCTGGAGTTCCCCAGCTCCTGACAAACTTTTGGGACGAGTCCATGGGGCCAGAGGAGGGTGAGGAGCAGCGAGGTCAGCACAGGGGTCACTCCTGAAGGGGTCACTCCTGTGGGGGTCACTTCTGTGGGGGTCACTCCTGCGGGGGTCACTCCTGCCCTCCCTGCCCCATCCAGCACTGGAAGCGTGTGGATTCCCTGGAGCTGGGGCTGCCCAGGGGCTGCCCAGGCTCCGGGGCTGCCCGTGCCAGGGCTCTTTGTGCCGGGCCACGCCGGAGGGCAGGGCTGGCAGAGCAGACACCATTAAAGATGGTAATTTGTTGATCCAGGCTCTCCCGGCGCTCCGGTGCGAGAGTGGCACCGTTTTCTTTACGACCTCATAAAGTCACAGCCGAGAGGCCGATTTGGAAAACAAACTGCCTCAGGTTGACAGATAATTAGATACAGGGGACATATTATACGCCTTTGCATATAAATGCGCTCGGCAGCGCGTTGGTTCATCAGAAGTTGAGGCTCCGGGAGGCGCAGGTACCCGGCTCTCCAGGATGGATGAGCTGCTGCAGCCGCCAGCCACGGCTCCATTTTATGGCCCTTTCATCTCCTGTTCTCTGTGCTCTGAGCACGCTGCTATTCAGAGCAGGGCTGCCATGGCTCGATTTGGTTTGGTTTGTTTTGGTTTCTTTGGGTTGCATTTTTTGTTTTGGTTTGGTTTGGTTTGTTTTGGTTTGTTTTGGTTTCTTTGGTTTGCATTTTTTGTTTTGTTTTGGTTTGGTTTGGCCCAGTTCGGTTTGGTTTGCTTTGGTTTGCTTTGGTTTGCTTTGGTTGCTTTGGTTTGCTTTGTTTTGTTTTGTTTTGGTTTGGTTTGGTTGGATTTGGTTTGTTTTGGTTTGGCTTGGTTCAGTTTGGTGATTTTTTACCCCAGCAGCCTCCCGAGCTTCCTCTTCACACGAGGCACGGCTTGCGTTCTGCAGCTTGGCTTGCTGCTCCTGTGCTGCCGTGGGAGGAGCGGCTGAGCGGGGATTCATTACTATTATTACTATTTTGGTGTTCCTATATCACGTCCCAGCCCCGCTCCTCCCGAGCTCGAGCCCGCTGAGAGCAGCGGAGCAATTCTGCGCTGCCACGGGCCCGGTATTTATACGGCAATTCCGCCTCCCGCGCTCCCGGCCCCCAAAGCACGAGGTTCCAGATATTAAAACAAAACAAAACAGTTGGGTTTCTTTTTATGCACTCGAAGATTTAAGGTGTCAGCCAGCGCGTTGTCAAGCTCTCAGGGTTTGCTTTTCCAAGCGAAAGCCAAGATCCCTGTACGACCACGGCTCCTGCTGGGGGTATTTTCAGAGCACAGTCCCAGCTTGCAGGATCTGACCACATTTTGCATGGATAGCTGCACCCCCCCCGCTCACCTGTCAGCGGTTTCTTCCCCCTCCAAATCAGACCTGCACCTCTCTAAGATAACCTCTCCTTCCCAGCTCCCCCCACATATCCCGCTATTTTGGGGGTGAGGCAGAAAATGTCAATTAAATGTCCATATTCCCAAGGAATGCTTCACTATCAGTCCTTCTCCCCCAGAAAGGGAAAATTAAAATGTGTGTGGGAAAGATAAAGCTGTCAGAAAAGGGAAGGGAGAAAAATCCCCAAGCCTAAACCCCCAGCAGCCCCCATGGAAGGAGGTGATATAAATAGAGTTGCTGTCACTTTGATGAATTAGATCTTTTGTTAATTAGGATACATTGATTTAAGGGTTGTCCAACCAGATAGGCCTCTCTCCTTCCTGTTCCCTCACAAATCACAGCCCAGGGTGGTGGCAGCACTGCTGCCTCCTGCCTTCCCTTCTCCTTCTTTGGGGAATGTTTCCACTTCCAGGTGCCAGGAGGGAGCCTGGGTGAGGTGGTTGGGCTGGCACCTCTGTGCCCCAAGGTGCACCCACCCTGTGCTGGGAGGTTTCACAGGAGAGACAACTCAGGGCTCCCCCAGGGCCCTGTGCCCACAGTGGGGTCACCTCTCCAGCTCACACATGCCCTGGGTGGGCAGCAAACAGCCCGGGAAGGTTTGTCTGGGCTGCAGGAACCACAGACCCCTGGCATCCCCAGGACACTGCAGAGCCTGGGGCTGGCATCGCTCCCCAGCCTCATCCCACCTGTTCCTGCTCCATCCCACCCTCCCCAGCTTCATCCCACCCATCCCAGTCTCATCCCACCCAACCCAGCCCCATCCTCCTTGGGCTGTGGCGAGTGAAAATCACAGCTTGGGAAGTGGACTCCTCCTGGCCAGGGGGAACTCGCCCTGCTCTGGCCTCTGCCAAGGTGTCCCTGCCACCCTGGTCCCTCAGCAGGCGCTGGCTCCGCTGTGACGCCGAGCTGTGACAGCCCCGCTCCTCGCCGCGGTCCCGCAGGACACATCCAGGCTTTCCAGGTTTCCTCCTGTCGTCACCTGAGCACCAGCGGCGGAGGGAGAGAGGGGAGAAAAAGTGCTGCGCTGTGTGGATTATTGTGTGTTTGTCACGGGGAGCGGTGTAAGCTGTAGGTACAGCATCTCCCAGCGGTGATTTATGGCCCCTGTCAGCGGCCCCGGCGCTCTGGCCGCCGCAGCGTGGAGGATGGATGCGGCTGGAGGATGGATGCAGCGAGCAGGGAGGATGGATGCGGCTGGAGGATGGATGCAGCGAGCAGGGAGGATGGATGTGGCGCTGTCAGCCCCCGCTCCCGCTCTGCTCCGCGTCCCAGCGGTGATTTATGGCCCCTGTCAGCGGCCCCGGCGCTCTGGCCGCCGCAGCGTGGAGGATGGATGCGGCTGGAGGATGGATGCAGCGAGCAGGGAGGATGGATGCGGCTGGAGGATGGATGCAGCGAGCAGGGAGGATGGATGCGGCGCTGTCAGCCCCCGCTCCCGCTCTGCTCCGCGCGCTCGCTCCCCATTTCACGCCACTGAACATAAACAATCTTTTGTAAACCTGACAGTCACACTTGCTCCTCGGGAAACACAGCGTGGGGATGGATGACTCGGCTTTCCCTGCCCCATTTCCTGAGCTGTGCAGGAGCTCTCCGGGAAGGGCAGAGCCCGGAGGAGCAGAGAGATCCCGAAAGGCCAAAGGGAAGGGAGGCACACACATGACACCTGTCACCAGTGGCTGTGCCCACGCGTGACCCTGCACACGGTGCAGCAGGATCCACACCTCTTTCCACTGCAGTTCTGACCCACAGCGTGCCCTCCACAGCCACAGTTCCACACCTCTTTCCACTGCAGTTCTGACCCACAACGTGCCCTCCACAGCCAGAGTTCCACATCCCTTTCCACTGCAGTTCTGACCCACAGCGTGCCCTCCACAGCCAGATTTCCACACCTCTTTCCCCTGCAATTCTGACCCTCAGCGTGCCCTCCACAGCCAGATTTCCACACCTCTTTCCACTGCAATTCTGACCCTCAGCGTGCCCTCCACAGCCACAGTTCCACCGTGCTCCAGAGCAATGCACATTTCCCACCTCAGTTGCTCCTGTCCATCTCCCTCCCTCCAGCAGCAAATCCCAAGTGCCAGCACCGGGGCCCACAGCCCACAGCTGGGCTCTCAGTGCCAGCAGGGATGGCAGAAAGTCCTACAAAACCCAGCAGCTGTTATGGCTGTTAGCCCTGATGGGAATAACCCCCAGTGCCACAGGGCAGCACTGGGAGCTGCTGGAGGCAAGAACATCTCGGATACAGCCTCTGACATCAGGAATTGGTGAACAACAAATGACTTTCCCAAATGGGGGCTAAAGTTACCAGCTCCTCCTGAGGTGGGACAAAGCCAGGCTGAAAAGCAAAGAGGGAGAAGCTCCGCTGTGTTCTCCTGGCTCCTGCTGCCCACAGCTCCATGGGACAAAGCAGCTGCGGGTGCCTTGCCAGGCCTGGGCCGTGCCAAGGGGCAGGGCTGCCTTGCCACACGTCCCTGGAACAGCTGCAGGCGGGCTGGGAACGTTCCCTGACACACTTTGTGCTGGCACTCCCTGGCCTCTCCGGCCCTTCCCGGTGACTTTGGGATCGGGGATGCAGCAGAGCAGGGAAATGGCTTGCACAGAGTTTGCTGTTTTCTCTTCCAGATGGTTTGTGTTGGAAGTTCCTCTGTGTGAGCCTGAGTGCTGAGTCTTGAACATCTGCTGAGGAGGAGCCCGCTCGGGATAAATGGGAAGGGGCTGCTGGAAGGGCACATTTGGGAGGGTCCCACTGCTCCCAGCAGGGCTCAGCCTGGGGGCACAGGCTGTCCTTGGTCCTGTGGTGCCCTGCCTGGCACCCTGCGCTCCTCAGCTGCACTTAGGGTGGCATTTGGGATGTGCTGTGCTGTGCACAAGGACACCTAGAACTCAGGGAAATGCATCCTTCAAAAAACGTGCATAAACCTGAGCAAGCTGATGTCTCGTGCTGTGGCCTGCCTTTTCAATGGCTTTACACCAAATTGTTTGCACTGGTGAGCACGATGTAATGGTGTTTTGGTGACAGAGCTGCCTTCTGGCATTTGGCTGCTGGGAGTGGTTCCAGGTCGGGCTGGGATTGTCCAGGCTGGGATTGTCCAGGCTGGGACTGTCCAGGCTGGAGGCCCGCGGGAAGCATGGAAAATCTGAGCAGCCAGTTCAAGGGATCACTGAGAGGAAAGAGAACTTTCCTGGCAGGTTGCTGTTCCAGTCTGGGGTGAGTTGCTGCCGGCTCCGTGTTTGTGGAAGCGCTGCTGGGTTTCCTGGGCTGTCCCCGCGGGAGGGACAGAGCCAGCCCAGAGTGACCCTGAGTGGCTCATTTGCAGCTCGCTGCCTCTGCTGAGCACCGTGTCACCCTCCGAGGGCACCAGGGACGCCCCTGCTGTGCCTCCTCCTGCTGGGAATGGGCCTCATTCCCCTTCCCACAGCACTGCCCTGCATTTCCTACCCAACACACGCCTTCAACTGCAACTTCTGCTGCCTTTCCACCCTATTTCCCTGTGCTGGAGGAAGCCTGTGCCATCCCAGCTGGCATTGCTTCTCCCCATCCCACACGGTGGGAGCACACCTATTTCCACGGGGAGAATTGATTATTTTCCCCTGCAGCTGCACTTGCTGTACACAGGAATTATGGGTCCTTCCACACCTGTGAGAGAAACATTATCCTCAGCCTTCAAGGGTGAAGCATCTTATATTTAGTTGGACTAAATAATGATTCTTCCCTATCTTTCATATCAGGATTTAAGAGCACCCTGGAGCTACAAAGTTTATTAGAACCCATAAGAAGAACTGTACCATAAACGGGACAACTGTGGCCATAAACCTGCACCTTGAAGTTGTAACAAATCCTGGGATGTTGAAGTAGGACACGGTCTTGTCTCAGTCAGCAGAAAGGAAAGGAAAAAAAAAAGGAAAGAAAGAGAAGAAATGCAAACTTAAGCAGAAATGAGGCCTGGAAATATAGAGAGGAAGAAAGGGGGAAAAAATAATAATAAAGCAAAGCGTGGTGCTTGCAGAGCCCGCTCAGCTGGAGCCCTGGGCCAGGTGCCCATGGGATGCAACTCAGATTAATGGGGAGAGAAAGCAGGGAGCTGCAGGAGGAGAGGGGAAGGTGAAAGGAAGGAGGTGCTGGGGGGATTCACGAGGCACAGGGAGGGAGGTGATGCTGCTCACGTGGCTCAAGGCAGGTGAAAGGCTCCATCCCTCCTGTCACCTTCGGTGTGCCCCAGTGCCAGGAACACGGAGGAACAGCCAGAGGGGACAGATCCCAGGGGATGGCTTCAGGATGTTTTTAGCATGATTTTGGGGGTGTTTTGGAGTGTTTTTAGGGTGTTTCAGGGGTCTTTTGAAGGTGTTTCTGGCCTGTTTTCAGAGTTTTTTGGGGGTGTTTTGGGCATGTTTCTGGAGTGTTTTTGGGCGTTTCTGGGGGTGTTTTCAGGGGTGTTTTAGGGATGTTTTTGGGGGTGTTTTCAGGGGTATTTAGGGGTGTTTCAAAGGGTGTTTACCAGGTGTGACAGAGGTGGGGGGATGCCACGGGGCACCCCGTGCTGAGGGGGAGGATGTGGTGGACAATGGGCCCCCTCCGAGGGCGCAGCTCTCGGTTTCCTGCACCTCCTCTCCCCTGGCTCTCCTCTCTTTAACTCCTCTGCTTTATTTTAGTGTCACTTATTCAGTTTGCATTTCCTTCATCGGGAGCCAAAAGCTTTTCAGCCTCTGAGCCTCCGAGCTCTCCGCACTTCCCCATCGCCAGCGAGGGGGGTTCTGCTTGGTGCATTCCCTGCCTCCCTCAGCCCATCAACGCCGCCTGATCCGGACACGTCAAAGGACTCTTGGGATCCCTTCAAGGCGGGCGGGCTCCGGGCACCCCGCACGCCACAGCAGCTCAGGAGCCAGCAGAACCCCGGCCCTCCCCTCCAGCCTTCACTCTTTTGTCACATTGGGTTGTTTTTCCTGCTGTTGAATAGATTAAATGACAGAGGGCTTTTTTTTTTTTTTAAAGTAATTGAGTTTTATTTTGGAGAGGGGAAAAATGGAGAGCTAAGTGGGAAAAGGAGGGAGATAGGAATAAACCACACATCTTTTTATATAGGATCCACAGTTAATTCTTAATTAGAACTGACAGATGCTTCTCCCATAATCCTATTCCCAACATGTTCTGTTTGCTTTGTTTGGCGCTGCATGATACATGGTGGCATCGTAATGACCTTTCGCAACTCCTCCTGGAAGTGTTATTGGCACTCCAATGATTTATTGCATGTTCCAGTTGATTACTGGGCCATTTGTCAACATTTTTTTTTTTCGCTCTCCATAAACCTGTCTCCTGTGTCACAGACATTCGCGAGCATGAAAATTTAAACAAATAAAGTGTGCGGCTTGTAGGCGGCATCTGACTTTGACTCCAGGCTCGCAGCACAAATCCATCCTGGCCCCAGTCAGGGCACAGAGCTGCAGGGTGAGGGGCTCTGCCTGCAGGAGGTGGGCACCACCTGGGCACTGCTCCCAGAGCTTATTTGTAGGAAGAGCTCTCCGGGTGATCCGTGCCAGTTGCTCAATTGTTTATTGGCATTTTGGTACCGCTTATGAGAAATCAGCATTGGAGTCTAACAGCAGAATAATTGTAAATAATCCTTCAGTGAGGGCCTGAGGAGGAGCAGGGCTCTGTCCCTTGGTTGGCATCATGGGGTGAGTGCAGCTGGGGGGCAGGGAACATTCTGGATCAGATTCTGGATCAGAATCCAGCCAGCAGCACGAGGAACCTCCCAAAGCAGGGTCAGGACAAAGCCAACCCCACAGGACTCACCAACGCTCCTCTGAGCAGGCGTTTGGGACTGGGGGAATTCTGTCAGAGTGACCAAAATTCCAGCACAAACCCACAATTATTCCAGGCTCTGGAAAGGAGCTGCTCTCCCCGTGCCGGTGCAGTCCCAGCCCCAGGCACCCCAGCATGGATGGATGTGAACCCCCAGACTCACCTGCCTGATTTAAAAACCCCAGCCTGTAAGTAAACCGGATAGAGAGGCTGTTACAGTGGCCTGGAGCATCTGCACTGCATTTCGAGGAAGCTTTTCCAGGCACTCGTATAAATCACAGCTCTGCTGCAGGAAAGGCAAGGTATTGTTTCACTGCTGTGACATCAATGCAGGCCACATAAATAATTTTTTATTAAGTGTGCAGTGCCCTGTAAAATACACCCAGAGCTGAGGATACTGCAGAGCAAATGCAGAGGCACAGAGCCCTTCCTGTGCAGGAGAGGGTGGGATGAGAGGAGCCTGTGGGGTGGGGAGAGGGGTGGCCGGGTCTTTTTCCAATTCCAGCAAGGATAGGCATGTAATGTATGGCTTAATTTCCTCTCAAATTAGACACTTGATAAAAAAAGTTATTATATCTGTCAAGTTGCCAGTGCTTTTTATGAGCGTGATAAACTAAGAACCACTGCTTTACAAACCTTGATAGGATGTTTCAGTACCTGGAAAACAATTTTATTGCAGCCTGGACTACTAACAAATTGCAAATACTGATTAAACCATAAAGTTACAACAACATTAAAAAATAATGAGAGGTTATTGCGTGGAGGGGAAGGCTCTGGAGCAGCTGATGCAGCTGCCAGGTTTGCTCTGCAAAGAGCAGCTCTCCAGGAGAGCTTTCCTGGGGCACAGGAAAGGCCAGGCTGGGTGCAGGGGGGACAGGGACAGGAGGAGGTGATGTCTGTGCTCTGCATTTTGCTCACTGGGGAGGTTCAAAGTCAGGGCTTTGCACAGAGACAGCAGAAAGCTGAGGAGGCCATCCACCCTTGTCCTGCCTGCCCATCTGCTGAGCTCTGAGTTCTGAGTGCAGGTGCTCTCCACGTGCCCAGCTCTGAGCAGGGCTCAGCTGGGACCCCACACCTGGCACAGCCTCTTAATGCCATTCCTGCCCTGGAGCACCTGCCTGGCACAGCCCGGGGGCCTCTCCTGTCCTTGTCCTGCTTCTGCTCCTCAACAGCAAACTCTGCACCTCTCCCTCCTTCATTTAAGGTCCTGCTTAATTACTGCATCACGCCACGGCTGAACTAATGGTGCTACGACTGGGTTGCTGGCAGCAGGGTGGATTTGTGAAGGTGATTGGAATGTGTTTGCTGAGGAATGTGATGGAAGAGGGGAAATGAGCAAACAGGCAGAAGGATGAAAATGGAAGTGGGAAAACGTCCCCGTGTCAGGCAAGACGGTCCTTGGGGAGGCCACAGTGACCCTGAGACGGGGCTGCTCCTTCCTCCTCCACCTGACCTGCAAGAAGAGCCCCTTTATCTCTCCAAAGCTCAGGCACGAGCAGAGAGGAGAATTCCAGAGAGATTCCAGATTCCCCTGAGAGGAGAATTACAGAGAAATGATCTCAAAGGTGGAGATTAGGGGGAATCTTCCTTCCTTTTAGTGACACTGGCTGTGACGAGTGGCCTTTCCCAGCCCTCGGTGGGCAGGTTTCCAGCAGGCTCCTGCAGGGCTGGTGGCAGCAGGGGAGCTCCAGGAGGGGCTCCAAGCTGGGAAGAGCTGTCTGACAGCTGCTCTGGGGCTGGGGCTGCCCCCTCACTGCTGGCCTCTGTGTCCCCACATGTGCCTTGCCATTCCAGAGCCCAAAAGCCCAATGACTGCTGGAACAAACCCCTGCCAGAGAGATGGGGTCCAAACCAGTCATTGACCCCCCCAGTGTGCCACTCCCAGAGCCCCCAGAGCCCTAGAGGGCACAAACAGAGCCCTGGAGGGCACAAACAGAGCCCTGGAGGGCACAAACAGAATCATAGAGGGCACAAACAGAACCATGGAGGGCACAAACAGAACAATGGAGGGCACAAACAGAACCATGGAGGGCACAAACAGAGCCCTAGAGGGCACAAACAGAGCCCTAGAGGGCACGGAGAATTACAGAGAAATGATCTCAAAGGTGGAGATTAGGGGGAATCTTCCTTCCTTTTAGTGACACTGGCTGTGACGAGTGGCCTTTCCCAGCCCTCGGTGGGCAGGTTTCCAGCAGGCTCCTGCAGGGCTGGTGGCAGCAGGGGAGCTCCAGGAGGGGCTCCAAGCTGGGAAGAGCTGTCTGACAGCTGCTCTGGGGCTGGGGCTGCCCCCTCACTGCTGGCCTCTGTGTCCCCACATGTGCCTTGCCATTCCAGAGCCCAAAAGCCCAATGACTGCTGGAACAAACCCCTGCCAGAGAGATGGGGTCCAAACCAGTCATTGACCCCCCCAGTGTGCCACTCCCAGAGCCCCCAGAGCCCTGGAGGGCACAAACAGAGCCCTGGAGGGCACAAACAGAATCATAGAGGGCACAAACAGAACCATGGAGGGCACAAACAGAACAATGGAGGGCACAAACAGAACCATGGAGGGCACAAACAGAGCCCTAGAGGGCACAAACAGAGCCCTAGAGGGCACAAACAGAGCCCTGGAGGGCACAAACAGAACCATGGAGGGGCACAGAGCCATGGAGGGCACAGAGCCCATGGAGGGGCACAGGGCTCATGGAGGGCATGCTGTCCAAACCAGTGAGATGAGGCCGGTCCCCTGAGACCCCTGAGCTGTCAATACCCAGGACTGCTCCTCAAAGGGCTCCCCACTGAGCTGTGGCCCCTCGTGGTGGCACAACTGCCTGGCAATGTCACCTGGGAGCCACGAGCCTGGGAACGCTGCTGGGAGCGTCCCTGCTCTGCCCCAGCCCCACACGTGCCCAGAGGTGGGGCTGGCACCCGAGGGAACCCCGCTGCTCCTGCTGGGAGCTGAGGCTCCTGCTTATGCACACACAGAGCTGGCATTTTGCTAGATTTAGGGAAGTAGGCAAGACGTATTTGTCTGCGGAGGCTTTGCACCTTCGGCAATTATGTCTGCAGTCTGGAAAACAACAGCAGCAGGGTTGCAGCAGGGAGGGGAGAGAATTCTATCATGTCAGAATAATGAGATCTGTGATTTCAGCACTTACTGGGTCAGAGACACACGCAGTGTGTTATCTGTAATGCTTCCCTCTGACATTCAGGGAAATTGCATTTATGCAGGGGACACGAGGCACCGGAGCACGGCGAGAGCCTGACAGGGGCTGCTCTGCCCTGGCCTGCCCTGGCCCATCCCCTGGGGCTCCTGAGAGCCCCCAGGTGCCACGAGGGAGCAGGTGGCAGCACAGCCCTGTCCCTGCTGGCTTCGTGCCCTCCTTGGGACAGCAGTGCCAGCCCCATGCTGCGCCCAGGGATGGGCTCTGTTTGTGTCCTCCATGGCTCTGTTTGTACCCTCCAAGGCTCTGTGCCCTCCCGAGCTCTGTTTGTGCCCTCCTGGTCTCTGTGCCCCTCTATGGGCTCTGTGCCCTCCCGAGCTCTGTTTGTGCCCTCCAGGGCTCTGTTTGTGCCTCCAGAGCTCTGTTTGTGCCCTCCTGGTCTCTGTGCCCCTCTATGGGCTCTGTGCCCTCCAGGGCTCTGTTTGTACCCTCCAGGGCTCTGTTTGTGCCCTCCAGGGCTCTGTGCCCTCCAGGGCTCTGTTTGTACCCTCCATGGCCTCTGTTTGTACCCTCCATGGGCTCTGCTTGTACCCTCCATGGGCTCTGTGCCCCTCCAGGGCTGTGTTTACGCCCTCCAGGGGCTCTGGGGGCTCTGGCAGTGGCACACTGGCGGTGTCAATGACAGCCTCCTGCTCCCCCCTCTCCTCTCAGAGGGGTTTCACATCTTCCCCTGTGATGGCAGCAGCAGCAGAGCTGAGGATTGAGGGGCTACCCTGACACCTTGGTTTGGGTTGAACCCAAGGGGTCACTGAGGTGCAGAACGAGGGGTGGGAGAGTCCCAGGGGATGTCACCACCCTCGGTGTCCCGGCTGGGAAGCACAGCTAAGCACACAAAACCCAGCCCAGGGTGGGCAGGGCTGCCCCCCACGGGTCCTCAAGGAGACAAAGCAGCGTTTTCTCACAACGTGGAAACGCTCCACAGGCATTTCTGAAGTTTGAGAGAAGCAACTTAAAACCAGAGGAATTCCTTTCCCTCCCTCTCTCTGCACAAATCCAGAGCAGTGAAACTCAAAACATTTTGCTTTACCAATTAAAATCTTGTGTTTTCATCCAAACCAGCTTGTTTTCTAGCAGGAGTACAGTTTTTCTGACAAAAATCTATTTTCTGGTAAAAAGCAACTGACTTTCAAGCTGAGAGAGGAGCTGAGGGAGGGAGCTGTGCCCTGGCTGCAACATCCTGGGGGGCTCCCAGACCCCAGGACCACTCACAGCCACTGGCACTGGCCAAACCATCACCCAGGAGCTCTTCTCCAAAACAGAACATCATTTTCTGTGAACAGTCTGAGCCCTCAAACGCTGACAGGCCTTGGGCTGGGAGGCCCAGAATGATTCCCAGTGCCCTGCTCCTGCTGCTCCCTTCTCCCCACCACCCTGGGGCTCATTGCAGCTTTTTTGTCTCCCCCTTTTCTGGTGGAGGGAGAGAACCCTGTCCTGATTAAAAGGATCTCATTTTCCAGCTGTTTGAGGCACAGGACTGTGCCAGCACCCGGGATCAAACCTCCTGCTGTGGGAGAGGCCGCTCCAGCCCCTGGCCAGCCCTGAATTTTGCCAATAGCTCCAATATTTACAGTTCTCCTTCAGGGCTTTCATTACAGGCCGCAGAGCTTTCACAGGCGGGCTCTGGAGTTTGTCTTGGACTTGATCTGCAGATGTGGGGCTGCCTCTGCAGGCCTTTGGGGATGGTTCCTGCAGACAGCACGAGGAGGAGGAGGAGGAGGAGGAAGTAGAGAAGGAGTTTTGTGTGTCTGCATCCCTGGGTCACCCCCTCATTCCCCCTCTCCCAGGGGCCTTCTGGAGAAGGGGGCTGGGAAAACCACCCCAAAGGGATGATGCAGGCAGGGCTGCTGGGCCATTATTGCCATTTCCATGCTGAAACCATGAGCCCTGGCTGTCAGACAGCACGAGGAGGAGGAGGAGGAAGTAGAGAAGGAAGGGGGGTTTTGTGTGTCTGCATCCCTGGGTCACCCCCTCATTCCCCCTCTCCCAGGGGCCTTCTGGAGAAGGGGGCTGGGAAAACCACCCCAAAGGGATGATGCAGGCAGGGCTGCTGGGCCATTATTGCCATTTCCATGCTGAAACCATGAGCCCTGGCTGGGTGGGTGGTTCAGAAAACCCTCAGCAGCACAGCAAACCCCCCTGGCAGCAGGAAGGGAGCTTCACCTCATGGTACTGCCATGATGGGGACCTTGAAAACCATGGGCAGGGACACCTCCCACCAGGCCAGGTCCATCCAACCTGGCCTTCATTGCCATGAAAATCCCTCAAACAAGGAAAAATCACTTTTTTTAGGCCTGACCCTGCCTGTCTGGTGCTCAGGACAGGCAGAACCTCACTCCTAAGGGGCTCCTCTCACCAGGGCAGTGCAGGGCTGCCCCCAGAGCCCACCCTGGCTTTGGGAAGGGCACAGCCTCTCCCCGTGCCCCCCAGCCCCGTTTGGAATCACCTCACAGCCCTGGCTGCTGATCTTCTGGGCAATTATTTGGAAGTAATGAAAGTGAATGCATGACATTTAAAAAAGAAACTCCGCTGTCAGCAGGAAAGCTGCCACATTCCTCCCGCACCTCGGAGAATACGCTTAGCTTGAAATAATGTTCATTTTAGCAGAGTTGTAAATTACAAGCGTGCTGGGGTCTTGTGGGATTTATTACCATTTGGAAAGAGGTTAGAGGCCTCGTGCTGTTGCTGCCGCATCTGGTGCACGCTACAGAGCAGAGTTTGGAGGCGAAAGAAAGCACCTTTTATAGCCCATCCCCGGTGGCTTGTAGGGCCAGGCTTACACACACAGCCCCAGCGCCAGCAGGGAAGAGGAAGGATTGCAGAATCCCTTTTCCCAGTTGCTCATCGTTATTGATCCATGGTTATTAATACCCAGTGACCCCACCTGGCTGGGCTGAGCAGGCAGCGAGGCCCCGGGGCTGGGCACGGCTGCTGCGTTCTGCTGGGACAGCTCTTTAATTTTCTCAGGTTTATGTTCTTTTTTTTTTTTTTCATTGCAGGTGTTTCATAAAAATGCAGCCGCGGACCTGGCAGGAAGCAATAAGCTTCAGCTTCCTCTGCATGAACCAAAGGGATTTCTGCCTCCCTCCTGGCAAGGATGGAGTTGTGCTAATGTAAGATTAATGCTCTGCAATCCTGACCCCGCTGTCTTCAGTGTGTAAATGCTGAAGGGTCACCTTTAGTCCATGCCATTAGTGATTAATTAATCTCAGTGTTTATTTGATCCGTCCCTCTCAGTGAGAATTCCTGCACTAATGCTTTTTGACTCCCCCTGTGCACACTGTTCCCCATCAGAGCACTTTGATATCCCGAAGGCAGCAGGACTCTGCTCCTGATCCCAGCTGCTCGTCCTCTGGAACACCCGGGAACCCGCCCGGACCAGGAACACAACCACAGCTCCACAGGGACGGCCAGGAGGAGGCTTTTAACCCACATCAAAGCAGCACAGACAGGGAAATGGATGTCGTGGGGCCGCCTTGCCGAATTCCTCACAAGTTTCTGTGCCAGCTAATATAGGAGAGATTGATTTTTCAACTTTTACCAAACTGGCTTTCCCCCGAGGAGGGGGGCTGCTGGCTGAGGGAAGCTCATGTGGGGAGCACTGGAAAGCAGCAGTGTTGAGGGAGGTGGGGGCTGTGGGGAGGAGCTCTGGGGTGCTTCATTTCTGCAGGGCTGAGGCAGCAGCACCCCTGCCCTGCCCTGTCCTGTGGGAGCAAAGCCAGGCTGTGCCAGCAGGGCTGAGGCCACAGGGGCTGTGGGACAGTGACGTCTCAGGATGGCAGAGCTCTGGGCACATTTGTACAAGCCCCAGGTACAAACATCAGGTACAAACCCCAGGTACAAACATCAGGTACAAACACCAGGTACAAACACCAGGTACAAACACCAGGTACAAACATCAGGTACAAACACCAGGTACAAACACCAGGTACAAACATCAGGTACAAACACCAGGTACAAACATCAGGCACAAACACCAGGCACAAACACCAGGTACAAACACCAGGTACAAACCCCAGGTACCAACATCAGGTACAAACATCAGGTAGAAACATCCTCAGTGCTGTGTGGAACAATCACAACTGCCACGGGCTGGGGAGAGGCCAAGGTGGGTGGCTGGCACCCAGAGCATCGACCTCAGTGAGAGCTCTGGCTCATCAACAGCCTCCCAGCCCAGGGATGGGATTTTCTTAGATCCTGAGCTCTCCTCCCCATATGTTTATCTCTGTGAATCCCATTAATCATGTTCTGTGCCTGGACAGTTTATAACACCACATCCATCCTCTAAGAGCTGTTATCGTACACCCTGAAGATCTGTCAGATAAATAGCCAGGTCAGCTGCAGCTGTTCCAATATCCTGAAGAAATCAGATGTATCATTTTGGATTAAAAAAGCCCCACACAAGCCCACACCCCAGAAGATCCCCACCCGCCCTGGGCTGGCTGGGAAGCTGTGTGTCTTGGCCCTGCAGGTCCTGCTGCTGCTGCCTTCCATCTGCAGCCCGTGATAAATGGCTGCAGGGTGCCAGGTACAGTTCAACGGGGAAAAATCCCAACATGTGACTGAGGCATCTCCTCGCAAGTCATCAATCTAAAAGGAGGCCGGTGCCAGGACAAGGTTCTCACTCACTCCATCCTGCTGCCAG
Organism: Passer montanus; assembly: GCF_014805655.1. Lineage (NCBI taxonomy): Eukaryota > Metazoa > Chordata > Aves > Passeriformes > Passeridae > Passer > Passer montanus. The sequence continues at coordinate 717,702 of NW_024356616.1, read as the reverse complement.
AGGAGGGGAGGAGGAAGGGAAGGCCCTGCCATTTTCCACTCACACCGAAAGTGCTGCCCAGGCATTAACCCTCCCTGCTCACACAGTGCCCTGACACCCCCAGCACCAGCCCTGCTGCTGGGTGATGCTCAGTCTCTGCCCCCCACAGCCCCCCAGCCACCGTTAACCCTTTCATCCACACAGAAATCCTGTAACACCCCCGGCAGGGCTTTCAGGAGTCAATCAGCACGGCCCAGGGAGTGCTCCAGGCACATCCCCAGGAGCAGAGCAGTGCTGGCTCCCTCAGGCTGGTGCCCATGAGCCCTGCCCATGGCAGGGATGCCCAGGGGTCAGAGCAGGAGAGGCTCTGCAGCTACAGAAAACACGGCTGGGCCCTTCAGTCGTCCCTCCATGCTCTCCTCAGCCTTTTGCTCATGCTGTGGTTCCAGATCCCTGGAATCCCACCGGTGCCAGCAGCAGCTGTGGCCGGGCCGGGTCCCTCTCTGCCTGGTGGCCCATGTCCCTGGGCCCTCTCTGAGGAGCCGAGTGTCCTGCCAAGGTGCCTCTGCTCCCCTCTGCACCAGCCACATCCCGAGCCGTGTGCCTGGTGCCAAATTGAGTTGTAGCCGTGAATTATTTAGAAGCATCAGTGGAATATTGTTGTATCAGTAACGCAGACTATCAGTTTGTGGCCTTGGGGCTGCCTCAGTTACACACTCCATCACTATTTTCTCTCATGAATAATGTAGGAGTGGAATTACTCTGCATGTAGAGAATTCATACCCTGAGAAAACAAGGTTGCTCCAAAATTAATTTTCCGTACTAAAAGAGCGACAGAAAATCAATTAATCGCATATTATTCTATACGGAGACAGAGTAAGGGAAACAGGGAAAATGGCTGTAGCTATACATCAGCAAACGCTGTATTGGCAGAGAGCTTTGCAGGGAGGTGAGTTACAGCCAGCTACAAAGAAGGGAAATATATTCCGCCCGAGAGAGCCCTCGAACATCAGACTCGCTCACACGCAGCCAGCTGGGCGCTGCTGCCGGCGAGGAGGAGCTCGGAGCTCGCAGCCCTGCCTTCCTCTCCTCTGGGCTCCTTCCTTCGTGCTGCCACTAGCGGGCTCAGCTCGCCGGGAGCCGCTGCTCCAGCGGTGGCTGCGCCGAGCATCCCGCGGGATGCGGGACGGGATGCGCCCGGCTCCGGCCGGGATGGGAACCGCTCCCTCGGCAGGAACCGCCAGCAGGAGCTCGGGAACCTCATCTGAGTGAAACTCCCGTACCACGGAGCTGGAAACCCTGGGGATGGAGCTCAGCGCCGGGGCTGGAGGGTGCGAGGAGCCGCGGTGCTCCGGAGCTCCTGCTCCGGGCACATCCCGCGATCTCTGCTCCTGCCCCTGCATCCGATTTCCCACACTGCTGCTGTCAACAGAGCTTCGTTTTTAGCTCTTTAACTCAAATAGTAAGCAGCTATTGTAGACCAGAGCTGAGAGACTTAATTAATATTTAAAATGGCTTTGAGTCTCAGAGCAGAGCAGAGCATCGTTCCTCAAAGTACTTCTGGAAAGGAGGGGATGCTGTGGAGCTGACGCAGGTTCAGACACGGCTCCAGATCAGCACAAAACCATCACAGACAGACAAAACCTTCTGCAGCTCTTCCCTGGGCTGGGTGCTGCTTCCCCTCTGCTCCAGGACACCCAGGGATCTGCTCCCCTCAGAGGAGAGGAGTTCCTCAGTGGAGTTTGGGTTATTTCTCCTCTTCAACATTCAAAACTGACTCCACCAGCACATGGCCACAGAAACACCCATGGAAAGGCTGAGCTACGCTGTGACCTGTATCTGTTCCACTGCCTTGTTAGCTCTGATTAATAACACTCACTGGTTTAACAAATGTTAGAATAATTACGGGATGAGAAGTTACGAGGCTGACCTCAAAAAAATCTGGTCAAACATCAACAGCATCTTCAGGAATAAAACTCAAAACCAGCTAATCTGGTTTTACTGCAGTAATTATCTTTCCCCAAGCTCTCAATTCTTCTGTCATCTCCTAGAACTGCTAAATTTTTAGGGTCAGCACACAGTGGAGATCATTTTTCCAGCAAGGAAAACAGAGATTTCAAAGAGTCCACAACAACAACAACAACTGAAATGGCACGTACAAGTCTTGGGGTTTATTGCAGGGTTATTAACCAGGATTGTTTCTAGACTGAATTTACAGGGATTTTTATTTCTCTTGGCACTATTAACAGGAAAAATTGAAGAAACAATCCTCTGTACCTCTCCCAACATGTCTTTTACCATCTCTAGATGTGGCTAAAAACCCACCACAGGAGTTGGAGGCCAGCATCAAATAAGAGTGCATAAAACCTCAGATCTGACACAAGAATCACTTCTTCTTTCAGTGAAATGGAGGATGGAGTTTTCTCTCCATTTGTCCAAATCCGAAATACCAACAAGGACGAAAATAAACCAATGTATTTTGTGTTTCAGCCCAGCAACCACACACTATGGCCTGGGTGTCAATCACAGACTGCTCTGGGTTGGGAGGGACCTTACAGCTCAGGCAGTGCCAGCCCTGCCATGGGCAGGGACACCTTTCTCCATCCCAGGGTGCTCCAGCCTGGCCTTGGACACTTCCAGGGATCCTCTACAGCTCCACAGCTCTGCTCCTCCAAGCAGTGTGGGTTTTTCCCCGACTTTGGAGGACAAAAAGGGCTCTCAGAGCCCCGAGTGCAGGTGTGTGCTCACGCTGGTGCCTGCTTGTGCTGAGCCATGGCTTTATGTGTCCCTGCAGGAAGGAGCCAGAGGCCACAGGGCTGACATGCACGAATGACCCAAGGACAGCAGAAGCTGAGCCTCCTCCTGCTCCCAGCCCCTCTCTTATTGTGTTTGTGGGGTGCCCTGATGAAAGAAGGAATGATGAGTCTGACTCCCTGTTCTCAGAAGGCTAATTTATTATTTTATTATACTATATTATATTAAAGAATACTATACTAAACTATACTAAAGAGTACAGAAAGGATACTTACAGAAGGCTAAAAAGATAATAATGAAAATTTGTGACTCTCTCCAGAGTCCCAACAGCTTGGCACTGGTTGGCCAATAAGTCAAAACAATTCACACCAGAAACCAATGAAACCTGTGGGTAAACAATCTCCAACCACATTCCAAAGCAGCAAAACACAGGAGAAGCAAATGAGATAATTATTGTTTTCCTTTTTCTCTGAGGCTTCTCAGCTTCCCAGGAGAAAAATCCTGGGCGAAGGGAATTTTCCAGAGAATGTGCATGCCACGCTCTCTCCCCCAGCAGCAGTGATTTATCCTCTGCTCCAGGGAGCCCCGGCCAGCGGAGCATCTCCGTAGGTATGGAAGTGTTTAAGGGGTGCCCGCGAGTCCCCGGCCGCCGGGACATGAAAGGGAAGATGCTGGCCGTGATTTATGGCGTGCCGAGCAGTTTGACAGTCACACTGTTTGAAACCACTGTCCTCTGGCTTGCCCCGGGCCCGGGGAGGGCTCGGCGCTCCTGCGGGGGTGGAGGAGCAGATTGATGGCGCTGCTCCCCTCCAGATGTGCAGCAGGGGAGGAGGAGCTGCTGCCCAGGGCGCGCTCGGATCCCAGCCCTCAGCCCCGCAGATGTTTATTGAGTTATAAATTCAGTCTTTCACGAGGCTCCTCAGAGCTGCCCTGGTGGCTCTGCTGTCCTGGGATGGGGATGTTTCCCTGCCGTGCTGGTTCACAAGGGGTAGGGAAGGTGCCAACATTGTCCAGCTGCTTTTCTACCCCTGATTTAGAGCAACTGAACCTTCCCTGTGACTCCTGGGAGCACCAGGCATGGTCAGCAAGGAGGGCCAAGCCATCTCCCTTCCCCAGCAGCCATCCTGCTTCCCCCAAACTGGGCAGTGCCTTCCACCCCGGGAAGCAAGCAGAAATGTCTCTCTGTCCTTGCTTTCTTTGGCTTTTGGGACTCACAATTTCCCTGTGAGTGCAAAGGATGGAAAGTTCCTCACACACAGAGAAAAGAGGCAACAGCAGGACTCCGGGAGCTGGGATTTTTAACAATAACAACTTTTTGGAAGTCTGTTGTGTGAGAGCTGCCTGCCCCATATCCAGCAGCCACCAGCACCCCACTGGAGCTGCAGCCACTCGGGCTCTGGAGCTCCAGCACACCCTGCCCGTGTCCTACAGCAGCCTTTGCTGGAGACCCCAAATCCCACCCTGCCAGTCCCTCAAGCTTTGATACTGACACTTCAAACACTGGATTATTCTGTCCACCCCCTTTAGACTAAATCTGCCTTGGAAAACAAATGGCTCTACTGGGCTCACAACGCTCCCGCAGCTGACTCCGTAATGAGCTGTTTATTATAGTTCCCATAAGTGAAATCCATTAAGTCTGACAGAAATGCAGCGAAAGTTTACATTCCGCATCCGTTTGAGGGCAGTTTGGAATTAAATTTGCCCCTTTCCCTCCTCCACCCCAGCAAAGCTGCACACGATACTCAAATGAATTTTCCATCATTATTTTCCAGAAGAATAAGGCTGAACTTGAGTGGGCCCTGGATGATTTGGCAAGTTGTCCAACTCATCTGCTCAGAGTCTAAATTTTCTCCCTTCCAGTGTCAGTTTTCATGCTTGAAAACTTGAAAGGAAGAAAGGTGGTTTGGGGATGACATTGTTCCTTAAATCTTATGCGTGAGTGATTGGATGTTTTCTATCCTCCTCTCCAGATTAATCTCGGTGCATTGGGGTTACTGTTACAGCTGGATGGAAAATGGAGTTTCCATTGTATGAGAAGTTCTGAGGTTTTGTCCCAAATCTAGACAGAAAACCAGCGTCTGTTACTATGTTATAACTCAACAATTAATCCTCTTCTTGGGTATCAATTACATTACGACCTTAATACAGAACAGTGAAGTCAAAATGAAAGATCTGGGGATTTTATAAGCAAAACGTTGTAAAGTTTTAGACAAAAAGTTAAACAGAACCTAGATGTTAAAGCGAAACCTTTTTTTTTGGCTGTTGATTTATCAGTTTTCCACAGAAAACCATTCCAGGTACATCCTTTTCATCCAGTTTTATCATTGTTTTTAAGCTCTGTCTAACACGGTACAGGCCTGGAGGTGTTTCCAGCTCTCCTGACAACAGTGAGGAACTGGAAATTTTGTGGAGCTGTAAAGGTGTGAGAACGGAGCAGAAGAGAACAAAATGGGCAACAGGCACCTGAGATAAATCCAGAATCCATGGAAGGATTCAGTGGCGGGTCCCAGGGAGCTCTGCAGAGAGGTGGCAGCATCACCTGGCTGCCCCTGGGGAGGGAGATGAGTCTGTCCTGCTGGAAAGGCTCTGGGAATTCTCAGCGATTCCAGCCGGGAGAGGCTGGCTGACCTTGGGGAAGCTCTCCATACCTCTGCAGATTGTAATCAGGTAATGCCTGAAGTGCTCCGGGCCCCGAACGCCGTGAGGTGATCCCAAAGGCAATAAAACAGGGAGAAATGCTGTCCAGCCACACACAGAACTGTATCCTTGAAATTACATTTCCTTCCTCCCCTCTCCTCCTCCTCCTCCAAACGTGGCACCGATTTGTCAAGCCTGGACAGATAATCCAGGGCTGTGAGCCTGGTTTATCACCAGGAACGGCCACATCACACCTGCACTGGGCGGAAGAGAGGCTTTGATTAACACAGATAAATCCAAAGGATGTTTGATGGCTGTAGTTTGTAAATCCAGCAAGAAAGGACTAATTTCTCTACGGGCTGTGTGCGAGCTGGAGAGCCTGTCTGCATTAGCATATAAATGCATTTAAAGTGAGACAAATACTGGTGGCTTTGGCAAGCGGGATACCTCTGGAGTCGGGAATGTAAACTGTTTAGAAAAGGAAACATTTCTGTTTAAATGTAAGGAAAAGGCGGCTGGGGAAGGTAAACATCCTCCCAGGGCAGGATTCACTGCGGGGAAAGGTGGATGTGGGAGTTCTGGAGCTGTACCTGGGCACGGGGAGCAAACCCTGCTCCAGGGAGTGGTGGGAAGAGCCTGGTGGGATGATCCCCGTGGAGCAGGACAATTCCCCGGCAGCAGAGAGGGATGCACACACGCTGCTCCGAGGGCTGCCAAACCCAGATCCAGCGGGATAAACTCTCCCTCCAGATGGGGCTGGGTGATTTAGGAGTGCAGACTCATCAAGGGCTGGGCGGCTCCTTTGGAGTGTGCTTCCCAATTCCCACGGCCCAGGGCTCGCCAGCTCCCAGCACAGCAGAAATGACAATTGCAATAAGGAAGCTTCAGAAGTCTTCATCAAGCAGTGACCCGAATTGCTCCCCCTGAGCCTGGAGAAGTTAAAGGTACAGCCAGACCTATTGTGTAAGAGAAGTCACCCCTCCAGAACATCCACTGCATGGCTCCATGGCATGTTTTAGTGGAGAAAAAGAGGAAAAAGGGCAGGGAATGCTGGCAGAGGCCTGAGGAGGCCCCAGCCCTGCAGAATCTCCAGCCACTCACGCACGACCCCGCTGCAACAGCAGGTTTGTCCAAATAGTCAAGATTTTGTCTGTTCATCACTCAGGGTTTGTTTTGGAAACAGCTGTTGGTCCGTGTGGTAAAACAGAAGATGGAAAGTGTCACAGGAATGTGGCTGTCATGCGAAACCTTCCCCAGGAATGGCAAGGAGATTTATATCCCGCGTTTGCTTTTAATTTGGTGCATATGGCTGCAGATGCCTGAGATGGGGAATGGCACTCGCAGCCAGGACACATTTTCAGGGGTGGCTGGTGGCCGAGCGCAGGAGCAGAGCACGCTGCAGCCACAGCACCCAGCCTGTGCTGGGAGGCAGAGAGACCCCAGCCCCAGGGCTCTGGGTGTCCCCACAGTGCCACCGAGGTGCCCCCCAAGCCTGGCCCTGAGATTTTCCTCCTCTGAGCATCCCTGAGCCACCAGGCATGTAGAATCACCCAGGGGTTGCCACCTGGGCCAGACCTTCCCGTCCTCTCCTGCCCCTGCTCACCGTGCCATGCTTCCTCACAGCACTTTTAAACAATTCTCAGCTTTTCCAAGCCCTGCTTTGGCCAGGAGTGCAAGGCAGGCAATGGGCAATCAGTTTAAATGCTTTTCTCTCCCTCCTTGTGTTTCTTTTGGGTAAAAAACAACCAAACACAAACAAACCCAAACCAGATGTGGCCTGGGCACTGCGGATGGAGCAGGAATCTCACGAGTGGTCCTGGAGATAAACAAGGCTGGGCTCGTAAAATGGAGACTGGTGCTTGTGTGGGGAAGGGAAGAGGGCTGAGAAGAGGATCTCATTTTCAAAGAATTAGAAAAATGTGATGCAACTCTTAAAAGAAAGGAAGAGAGAGGGAGAGAAATGCAGGGAATGCCACAAAAGTCATGTAGGCAGGAGCGTGCAGCTGGCTGAGTTTGAAAACAAATGATTTTAATCAGCTGCTATTCAACTACTGTCAGCTCTGATTTACTGTTTGCAGCCAATTAAGGGTTTTTGGGGGTTCAAAGATTACGAGTGAAAGCCAAAACCACGTTGTTGGAGGGGAGGAACACTGAAGCAAGAGCAGGAGTGGGGCTGTCCCAGCCCTTCCCTGGGGTAACCAGAGCCTGGCACAGGGGCTCACCTGGGTTTGGGCATCCTGGTGGGGGACCCTGGGGCACAGCCCCTTGCCCAGGGCCCCCTGCCCAGGCTCAGTGCAGCTCCCAGGATCTGGAGCTGAGGATCCCTCTCAAACGGGGACACCCCAATTCCTCTGAACCTGTACAAAACCCAGCTGCAAGGCAGGGTAAAAGGAGCAGAGGAGTTTGGAAGTGCTGTGATTAAAGGAGGCACGGTGTGATGGAGGAACAGAGTTCCCACCATGTCCCCGTGTGTCCTACTGCAGCACCAGAACTGCCTGTCCCAGCAGCCCTCTGAAAAAGGGGGTTCCAACTTTATCCCTCTCACACAAGCAAGTTATTTCCATCACCTAAAACTGACAAAAGGGCTCGAGGTATCCTCCCCTCGCAGATCATCACTAATATACTCGAGGCACACACTTCCAGCAGGGCTGTGATACAAGCTCTCCACAATTAATTAGTCGTGCTAAGTGCTACGCAACGAAGGAAATTAAAAAGAAAAACTATCTTCCCAAGTCCAGAGCTATCTGGGTGTTTGCACAACTCCCACCTCAGTGGCAGATAATAGTCTGGAGCCTTTGATCCTCCAATAACTCTCCCAGCTCTTGGTGCTGCTGAGTGCCACAGGCTGTGGCTGCCAGGATGTGCCGCGAGGAGCCGGTGCCTCTCCGAGTCCCACAGACTGTGGTGGCTCCTGCTGGCCCTGAGATCCTCATCCCAGAACCTGCACCATGTCCCAGAGATTGTGGTGGCTCCTGCTTGTCCTGGGATCTGGAGCTCCACTGATCCCAGAATCTGAACGGTGTCCCACAGACTGTGGTGGCTCCTGTTTGTCCTGGGATGCTCATCCCAGAATTGCCACCATGTCCCACAGACTGTGGTGGTTCCTGTTTGTCCTGGGATGCTCATCCCAGAATCTGCAGTGTCCCACAGACTGTGGTGGCTCCTGTTTGTCCTGGGATGCTCATCCCAGAATCTGCAGTGTCCCACAGACCGTGGTGGCTCCTGCTGGCCTGGGATCCTCATCCCACAATCTGCACCATGTCTCACAGACCATGGTGGCTCCTGCTGGCCCTGGGATCTGCAGCTCCACTGATCCCAGAAGTGCCACTGTGTCCTACAGACTGTGGTGGTTCCTGCTTGCCCTAGGATCCTCATCCCAGACTTTGTACCATGTCCACAGACTGTGGTGGCTCCTGCTGGCCTGGGATCCTCATCCCAGAACCTGCACCATGTCCCACAGGCCGTGGTGGCTCCTGCTTGCCCCTGAGATCCTCATCCCAGAACCTGCACCATGTCCCACAGGCCGTGGTGGCTCCTGCTGGCCTGGGATCTGCAGCTCTGCTCATCCCAGCACCTGCCACGGCGCTGTCTTTGTTGCTCCCGTTTAGCACTTTGATTTGTGCGGCTCTGCTGAGAATCTCCCTTGCAGCTTGTTGACTTATCACTCATCCCTGTGAGTTCCCATTCTCTCCCCTCCTGACAGCTTTGCCTAATGTACTTATTCATTCCATTTAAATAAATCGAAGCGGGCCTATGACAGCCGATAAGTGAGTCACACAAGAACAAACAGAAAGGAAGCACTGCAAATAGTCAAATGTCAAGAAGGAATGGAAAACTGTCCCTATAGCTCCAGCGAACCTTAGATGTCTAATATTTATGGCCAATTGATGTCATTAGAAAGTAAATAAGCCCTCTTATGCTGCATTACAAAAGATTAACTGCAAGCAATGGAGTTTAAATAGCACAGATAAGTGCAGATGGAAATAAACCTGTTTAAAGCTGGAAATATTTGCTGAACCTCCTTGCTGCTTTTAAGATAATTGATCTCTGTATATCTGTATTGAATCTCGCCATAAAAGCTTTGAAACGTCTTCTGGCAGAGCCCAGCTCACTCGTGACTCAACCTCTCCTTATCTCTCCAGATTGCAGAGGGTTTTTTCATTCCTCAGCACGCTGGGTGGGGAGCTGGGGCGCTGTCAGCACTTTCCACCCGGAGATGCTCCAGGCTGGGGCTGGAAGCTGCCAGCCCCCTTTGCAGCCGTGCCCAGCCCAGGTCAGACCCCGGGGACGGGGGGAAGGTCCCTCCTTGTGCCACTGCCCGGGACAATGAGCAGTGGCTGAGGTGTGCTGCAGCTGAGGGGCTCTGGGGATATTAACGAGTTACATCCCCTGATGGGGGAAGCCAGCAGAGAGGAAGGGAGGAGTGATTGCTGCCCTGAGCCCACACGGAGCTCTGGGCACGTCCCACCCAGGGTCACTCCTGTTCTAGCACCAGAAGAAGCTCCCAGCCCTGAGCTCCCCCCTGGGGTTTTTGGGGACCCTGTGCCCAAATCTCCGCAGGTGAGCGGCACCTGGGAGGGGACAGGGCTCCACAAATGCACAGCTGTGCCCCGTGCAGACACTCACACAGAGCTGGGGAAAGGCTGCAGAGGGGCACACGAGGCCAAGGCGTGGCACAGCAGGGCAGCCCCCACGCCCAGCTCCCCGTGCCCCTCCAGGCACCATCTGCAGCGGGAGCCGGTGCCAAGGCAGCGCCGCAGCACTTGTGCACTGCAGAAATGTTTATTTGATCCTCCAGCTCTGCTTTCAGGATGATTAATCTGCGCCTGGCTGTGTGCTTAGGCTCTCCATAAAGGCAGGTGCATGTGTTGGTGTGCTGCTGCTGTCAGGGCCGTTAATGTAAGCGTCTGTTTTACAGCCCAATTGACAGCAGCATTGTTCTGGCAGGGTTACAGCTCTGACATGTGGAATCAATCTTTTTAACCTGTCAATTAATCAGTGGGCAGCTGTCAGCCCAGCTGAAAGGCCTGAAGGACAGTGCCCTTTCAATGGATTATACTGGATGCTCGCTGGAGTAAAATTGAACACTTCAGTCTCAGGAACTCTCCCTGCATCCAGAGCAACGCTCCATCTCCTTCTCCTGCAGGAAACCACGCCAGGCCCTCCTGCACACAGCCAGGCACGGAGGGACGACAGGGACAGCCTGGCTGGGTGACACGCTGGCTGAGACAGCTGCAGAGCACGGCTGCAGGGCAGGGGGAGTGGATCCCTGATCCTCTGATCCCTGAATCCCTGATCCCCTGATCTCTGATCCCTGATCCCCCAATCCCCCAATCCCTGATCCCTATTCTGTAATCCCCTGATCCCTGGTCCCCCAATCCCCATTCCCCAATCCCTGATCCCTGATCTCTGATCCCAAATCCTCTGATCCCCTATCCCCAATCCCTGATCCCTGATCCCCGATCCCCAATCCCCAATCCCCAATTCCTAATCCCCAATCCCCTGATCTCCAATTCCCCTATCCCCTAATCTCTGATCCCTGATCCCCTGATCTCTGATCCCAAATCCCCTGATCCCTGAATCCCTGATCCCCAATCCCCAATCTCTGATCCCCTGATTTCCAATCCCCAATCCCTGATCCCCCGATCCCCAATCCCCAATCCCCGATCCCGAATCCCTGATCCCCTGATCTCTGATCCCTGATCCCCCAATCCCCTGATCTCCGATTCCCCAATCCCGTAATCTCTGATCCCTGACCCCCTGATCCCTAATCCCCCAATCCCCTGATCCCCAATCCCTGATCCCCAATCCCCAATCCTCTGATCTCTGATCCCCCAATACCATGATCCCTTGATCCCCCAATCCCCTGATTCCTGATCCCTGATTTCCTGATCCCCTAATCCCAGATCCCCTGATACCTGTCCCCTGATCTCTGATCCCCAATCCCCAATCCCCCAATCCCCAATCCCTGATCCCCAATTCCCAATCCCCCGATCTCTGATCCCAAATCCCCTGATCCCCAATCCCCAATCCCCAATCCCCAATCCTCTGATCCCAAATCCCCTGATCCTCAATCCCCAATCCCCTGATCTCTGATCCCAAATCCCTTGATCCTCAATCCCCAATCCCCCGATCCCGGATCACGGCCAGGCTGGGGCTGGGAGCTCCTCCTGCTGTGGAGGGCTGTCACAGGGAGCTGTCCCCGTGCTGGGGTCCAACACCCCAATCCCTGCTGGCAGCCCAGGTGCCCCCCAAGCCTCAGCCCAGTCCCTCGGTGGTGCTGGGACTCTCCTGGGTCCCCATTGCCACCCTGCACCCTCCCCTGCCATGTTGTGACCCCACAGCCACGGGAGCCACTCCAGGAAATCTCGTCCTGCAGCTCCTGTCTGTCGTTCCTTCATTCCTGAAGTCTGTCCCACCATTTCCTCGGTCACTCCCCACAGCCTGGGGGAGCTGACACCTGTCCATAACACAATCTCCCTTTTCCCACAGCACTTTGGGATCCCCTCTGTCACCTCTGCGAGTGCTGGAAAAGGGACAGCAAACAGCCTCAAAGTGACTTGGAGTGGCCAAGGTCCCCTGGCAGGGAGCAGCCCCAGCAGGAAACAAAAGCATAACCTTGAAAATGCAGCATTTCCCTGGTCCCCTCAGCCCAATGTTGTGTGCTGCTCGTTGAGCAGCCACTAATTTGATTCATATGAGAAGCTTGACCTTATTCCACCAAGTGTTTTCCAGCCCGGATTTCTCTAACTGCTTGTTTATAGAGAGTATATGGAGCATTTAATGTTTTTTTCAGCTGTTCAGGAACTTTTTTTTTTTTTTTTAAAGGCAGTCCCAAGAGATCAGGGCACAAGCCCCAGCCTCTCTTCCCCTCTCAGCCATCAGGGTGCCCAAGCCCCCTCCCCTGCTCTGCTGCTGGGCAGGGAGGAAGGATCATTTATTTGGTGGCTGCATCATTAGGTGGAGGTGACTCCAAAGGCCATTATCTCTGTTTAGCACAAGCAGGGAGCAGTGAGTGCTCTCTGGGTAATCTATCTTGGGATCAGAACGCTGTGGAGACACAGCACAGCTCCTCTCAAGCCTTAATCTCTCAGCACCATCATTTCCTCAGCCAGGAGGGGCAAGCACCCGGGTGCCAATGCCTTTAGTGATGAATTTGGATGATTGATCTTTCCAAACTGCTTTTTGCCTTCCTTGCCACGCAGACGCGGAGATGTGCAGCATTTACAGATCATCCCTGTGTGAGATGGCTTTGGACAATTAGTCACAAGAGGAGGAGTCCCCTCCTGCTTTCCAGCCAGGGAAACGGCTCAGGGCATCAGGATCTGCACCTCCGGGTGCCAAGGAATGGCAAATCGCAGGGTGGGAGGCAGCACTGACTTTTTATTTGTATAAAACTCCTGAGTATCTGCCCCAGGTCTAGAGCTGAACCTCGGGAGGGCTTTGGCTCCCAGACATCTCCAGCAGCCACCGCTCTCCCCTGATTTATTTTCACATTGCACTGCAGGAAATAGAGAAATATTATCTCCTGTTTAGCACAGGCAGCAGAGAGGCAGAGCCCAGCCAAGGTCACAGAGTGCTGAGCCCGGATCCCTGTGCCCACCTGGGCAGGCTGAGCTCAGGGAGATGGGCTGGGAGAGCTCCTGGCAGCCCTTGGAGAGAGACACTAAAGAGGAGCAAACAGCAGCTGAAATATTTTCATCTGGGGCCCTGTTATAAGAAGTGGCAAGCCTAAGCACCGAGTGGCTCCCAATTTGCTCCTGACTCTTTTAATCAAATCGAGCTTTCAGCCCTAATCCTGAGCCAGGCTTTTCAGCAGAGATTGCAGAAGATTATTCATCAGGAGGAGCAGCAGCTCCGAGCAGTCATCAGCGCCTTTTCTCCTGCCAGAAGAACGAGGTGACCCCTTCTGCTCTCTCCCCAGCCCTGCCAGCCCCCTTGTCACTTGTCACTGGTGTCAGCAGACCACCCTGGTTTTGGGGGGCTCAGGGCCTGCCTGGATGCTGATGGGAGAGCCCGGAGCTCCTCTCCCTCAGCCTGGCTGTGGGAGTGGGGCAAACACGAGCCCAGCCTGGCTGTCACAGGGTCCCCAGCCCCTGCTGGGCTCTGTGGGACAAGGCCACCCACGCTGAGCTTACTCAGCTCTGTCCCCTGCTCCTCCCCAGCCCGGGGTGCACATCCCGAGGTAAAACCAAAGTGAGAATTCTCTCCCACGATTACAGCACGCACTCGGATGCAGCTGCACCTCCTGATTATTTATGTGCCAAACACCCTCTCCTCCAGCCGCAGGAACAGGAAGATTTTAAGGTGAAATTGTCAGATCAAAGAGAGTTTACCGAGCTCCTTAAAACAAATTTTTACAATAATAATTTCCCCGCGCAGTGTGTGCAATAAAAGCCAAGAGATGAGATGGCCAGGGAGCGAGCCCCGGCTGTAAATCCCGGCGGGGCCGAGCTGCTCCTGCTCTCTGCTGCCTGCTTTATGGTGTCACCCGGCCCCAGCATCCCCGGGTGAGTTACAGCCTGCAGGCAGCGCCTGCCCATCCATTATCCCACATGTAAACAGGTATTCACACGGCAGCTCCAGAGCCTCCTCCCGGCACTCCATCACGGCTGCAGCCTGCCCTGGCCCGCCAAGGTCACAGCTCTGCTCCTGCTCCAGCACGGGGCCAGCCAGCAGCTCTGCCAGCCCCACACGGGCTGACTGCCCCCCCAAATTAACCCTGGTATTCTGCAGAGCCAGCCCCAAATGGGCTGACTCCATCCCCAAATTAACCCTGGTGCTCTGAGCAGAGCCAGCCCCACACAGGCTGACTGAACCCCAAATTACCCCTGGTGCCCTGAGCAGAGCCAGCCCCACAGAGCCTGACTGAACCCCCCAAAATTACCCCTGGTGTTCTGCAGAGCCAGCCCCACACAGTCTGACTGCCCCCCAGATTACCCCAGTGTTCTGAGCAGAGCCAGCCCCACACAGGCTGACTGCCCCCCAAATTACCCCTGGTGCTCTGAGCAGAGCCAGCCCCACACAGCCTGACTGAACCCTAAATTAACCCTGCTGTTCTGCAGAGCCAGCCCCACACAGCCTGATGAACTCCAAATTAACCCTGGTGTTCTGCAGAGCCAGCCCCACACAGCCTGTCTGAACCCCAAATTACCCCCGTGCTCTGAGCAGGGTAACTCAGACCAGCCTGCTCTGATCACCAGCCCGAGCCTGGCTCCATCCCCGTGGCCAGGGGAGGCTCGGGGGAGGTTTGGGCTGCTCAGGGTGTTCAGGGACATCCCCCAGCCCTGCTCTGCTGGGGGCTTTGGGGCCATCCCAAACCTCATCCTGCCCCTGATCCTCAGATGCCAACCACAGCCTCTGCCTCCTGCTAGAGGGAGACTTGTCCTGCATGGCCCACCCGGGATTTTGGGGGGACTTTCCCCTCCCACCCACGCCCAGGGCGAGCTGCTGGGAGCACTGGGACCCCACTGGGGACTGCAGGGACAGGGGTGCAGCTCCCAGACTGCAGCTCAGCTGCCACAGCAGCCCAGGCACAGCCAGACCCTGGCCTGTGCTGAGCCCACGTCAATGAGATTTGAAGGTGCTCAGCAAAACCTTTTAAAGGATCCTTGAAGCGGAATCAATAACCAGTTCATCATCCTCCCTGCTTCTCCTTCCCCCACGATGCCTTTTCTAAAAAGCAGCTGAGAAATTCCTCAGTCACTGCCCAACTAGCAGGCAGTAAATCTGCAGAATATAAAGATGATTTTCATTTCCATTGGGTTACTCTATTTTTCTCTCTAAATATTTCAGGGGAGCTCGATTCATGGCTTCTCCTTTGGCGTTCAAAGAAAATAATAATAATTTTTTATTTAAAAGGTAGAGAGCAAAGCCCCGAGCGCTGGGGGCCCTGCATTGTGTTTCAAATGGTTCCCAGCTTCATTACTAGCTCTAAGCAAGTTCTGTATACATCACCTAGTTTAATTCAGCAATATCATCAGTGTCAATGGGCATCCAGCGGCTGCTGGCTATTGGTCATCTGGAGCTGACACAAACTCAATAAATACTCCATAACCCCTGACAGCCGCCAGCAGATTAGCCCGGAATGAGCGATGGCCCCAGCAACACCTGCTGAACCAAATCACCACCGTGAGTGATGGGCCCCTACCCAGCCCTGACCACAAGCCAGAGCAGGGGAAGAATGATTTTATACTTTAGGGAAAGAATTAGAGATGGTGGTTGGAGCGATTGGGAAACCTTCCCGAGGTTTCTCACCCCTTCCTGCCCCTCTGGCACGTGCGAGCTGACCACGGGCTGAGCAACAGCAGAGTTTTTATTATTCTGTGCATTGCTGATGTCACCAGCAGCGACTTTATTTCACGTCCGAGCGCATTATTGCTCTGAATTATCCTTTTAAGCTGTTTGGTGAGACCTTAACCACTGCCTAAAAATCTGCACTTGATTTAAAGGTAACATTGTGCAAATGGAGCTTCAGGTGCAGCACAAGAACCTCCAGAGCTGGTCCCAGAGACCGACTGGAGCTCAAGCCACAGCACTACACCAGGTCTTGGAAAACCAGAGGAGCTGCAACTCTGCTATCCATCGCATCCCTGAATTTCTGCTTGCCTTGGGAAGCAGGATCATGCAGTCACAGATGGTTTGGGGTGGGGGGGATGTTAAAGCTCAGCCCAATCCACTCCCTCCCAAGGACAGGGACACCCTCCACTAGCCCGGGCTGCTCCAAGCCCTGTCCAACCTGCAAGCTGATTTTTGAAGTGTTCAGCTCCCAAAGTACCACCAATACACTGAATAAACAGAGCTAATAAACCAGAACAGCTCTGAGCACGGGGCTTTTACTCTTTCACTGCCCCATTTCCCACAGGTTGGTCAAGACCTGCTCTCTGCTTTTTGATCTTTTCCTCCACAACGAGGTTCTTTTGGCTTGCCTCTGTGCCCATGTCACCTCGGGAGCTCTTCTGCAGCAGCAGAACCAACCTGGCCTGGCTCCTGTGTGCCTCCCACACACTCCTGGCCCCCCCAGCCCCACACCCTGAGCTCCACACCCCTCCAGGGCTGCTCCCTTTCCCAGCGCCTGGCACTGCTCCCTCGGGGATGGGATGGAGGTGACAGCCCCGCGCGTTTGATCGTGCTCCTCTCTGTCTGCTCGGGAGCTGTCAGCGATTTCACTACCCCCAGTAGCTGTCACTCCACTTTTGGCTCTAGGATCCTGTTTTGATTCCAGCCCTTATCGAGTTTATCTAGAATCCTTCTGCTCATTTAAAAGGAAAAAAAAAAAAATAAAAAAGCCACCCAAAAAAAATCTCTCTGATTGGAAGTGCTTTTGGAGTTGGTGCGAGGGCCCCGGAGCGCCCTGCGTGGGTTTGATGCACTCCAGCCTAATTGATGGCCCTGGCTTTGAAGAGCTGTCTGGATGAGGGGCCCGCCAAAGTCTTTCAGAGTAATGTGATTTGCTGGAGAGCCCTGGTGTAGGTTTGCAGAAACACTGCTGCTCCTGCTGCCAGCTTAAATCAGATACCAGCCTGACCTCGGCAAGCAGTGTCTTCTCCTATAAATTCTGGCATCACAGTGAGTTACATCATTCGAGCTGCATTATGTGCTGTTACAGACAAGAAGTCACGCCAGTTAATGTGGCAGCTGGCTGGCATTGGAAGGCAAAAGCACCAGGCTGGAAAATCCAGCCCCACCTTTGCCCTGGCTGCTGTGCCAGCCGTGCCCACGGCAGCTCTGCTCCCCCGGGGCAGGGATGTGCCCCCTCCAGGCACAAACCCCACACTGACTTCTGAGAGGCCTTTCCTCCCCCTCTGCCTTGGACAAGGAGATGAGGAGGAATCCTTCATCCCAGCAGGGATGGGGCTCTGGGGGATGGCAGAGGGGGGTCCCACTCAGGCAGAGCCCCCCAGGGCTCTGGGGGGGCACAGCTGCTCCCAAACTCATTCATCTGCTCCCAAACACGGCCCCTGCTCCTTCTCAGTCTCCTTCTCACCAGGGCTCCCCAAATTCCCACTGTGGGCCCACACAGCCTGTCCTCCCTGAGCCTCCAGATGCAGCAAAGGGATTTTGCAGCTCTGCCAGGACCCCTCGGCCCCCCTGTGCCCACCCCCATGGCTCAGTGCCCCCCAGCCCTGCCCTGCCAGCCCTGCAGAGAGCCCTCACAGCCACGCTCACAAAGGGGCACTTCTCCCAGGGCTGCTGTGCAGAGCCCCCTCCAATTAACTAATTAGGAGATAATCTGATTTGCTGTCAGGACTGCAGCCACGGTGGATGCAGGGAGCAAGTGCTGGTCCCACGTGCCAGTGCCAGGCTTGGCACAAATGCCATCCCTGGAATTTTGAATTCTTCCCCGTCCTTCTGTCCCTGTTCCCCAAACCCAGCACTTCCAGCTGCCCCTGTGTCACAGGGAGGTGCTGCAGGCACAAATAATTCGTGAGTGGTCCTGAAGCAGCAGAGCTGGACAGGCTGGGGCTGCTGATTTTGGATAAATCCCTGTTTTTAAGGGGGCTGGAAGGGGCATCAGCCAAGTGTTCCATTTGTCTTGCACAGCAGGAAAATATTCCACATATGTATGATAAAAGTTTTTGAGTAATTTTCCTTAATTTAGGCTTCTGCCCAGCTTTTAGGCTGGGTTAAATTATTGATTGCATTGTGTTTTATACAAGCTGCTGTCCATCATACTATAGGGGGAAAAAGAAACATTCTGGATTTTTCTTTCTGAGTACCACAGGACAGGGAGGCAGAGACAGAGGCACATCTGTGTGCCAACAGCTCCATGAATTTTACAGAGAAGAAAAATCTGTTTTGTGTCCTGGTTTGGCTCTCACTGATTGCACCAACACCGCTGTGTGTGCAGGGGTTTCTGTCTCCTTCTGCCAGGAAACACCAAAATCTCAGAGACACTTTGGGATGGGAGCAGACATGATGGGTGGGGAGGAGACAGACCATAATATTATGAACACCTGGTGAAAAACTACAAATGGATCGTTGCATTGTCTCTCTGAAAAACTACAAAGGGATCATTGCATTGTCTCTCTGCCCAGCCCTGTGAAAGACTTTTTCCCTGTAATTGTGACTGATGTTTTTCTTCGCCCTTGTAAAATGGTTTAGTGATTTGGAGATGATTTGAAGGAGGGATGAATACGCAAAACCCACCCAGGCTTGTGCCAGGCTGCAGCTCCCTCTGCCCAGATGGACCACGAGGCCCCTGGCACTGCCTGATCCCCCTGTCCCTTTGTCAGGGACACCCCCAGGAGGTTTTGTCCCCTCTGGGCTGGCCTGGGTGGATGCTGAGCTGGGCTGGCTCAGTTTTGCTGCTGGAAGTGTCCCCAGGACAGGATTGTGGCATTCACATTCCCTGAAAAAATCCCTCCACCCAGGGTTTTTCTCCTGGGAAGCTGAGAAGCCCCAGAAAAAGGAAACCAATTCTTATCTGATTTGCTTCTCCTGTGTTTTGCTGCTTTGGAATGTGTTTGGAGATTGTTTCATTGGTTTCATGTGAATTGTTTTCACTCTTTGGCCAATCAGGGCCAAGCTGTGTCAGGACTCTGAACAGAGTCACGAGTTTTCATTATTATCTTTTTAACCTTCTGTAAGTATCCTTTCTGTATTCTTTAGTATAGTTTAGTATTCTTTAATATAATATAGATCATAAAATAATAAATTAGCCTTGGGAACATGGAGTCAGATTCATCATTCCTTCCTTCATCTGGGGGAACACAAATACAACACAGAGCTGGGATCTCACTGGCTTTGGCAGCACTGGGGCCAGCTGAGGGAGGGCTGGCAGTGCCACAGCCACGCCAGGGCCACCTGAGGCTGCCTGGGCAAGGATGTCCCTGCAGAAAGAGCTGGGCAACGACCCTGCACAAAGGGAAGGAGCCAGCCCGAGCCCCTCTGAGCACTGCAGGTGCACAAAGGGGCACAGGGCAGGACAGGGACAGGCTTAGGAGACACCAGTGGAGTCCTGCCAGGACGTGGGCCAGCAGGAGAAGGAAAAATCCCACTGAGAGGATCCCCTGAGGGATCCTGGGCATTTCCTCCTGGCTCCTGAAGCCCAGTTACCCCTGGATCAGAACTACCCAGGGTTTGCTGGCCTGTCCCACGTGCCACAGCTCTGCAGAGGGCTGAGAGGGTTCAATTTGAGAGCTCCTGCAGGACAGAGGGTGGGGGCTGCTCAGTGCCCATGGAAACGAGGGTATTAACGAAGCTGAGTGCATAATAAATGGGTATTTATTGTACAATTAGCACCTAGAACCTCGGATGGGCGTCTCTGCTGTTTTAAATCTAAATAAATAACTACATTAACACTACCCCTACCAGTTGTTTTTTTGGCAGCACAGCCATGGCCCGAGTAATTTACTAAAAATAATGAGCCTGGCTCAGTGAAGACCAGCAAGACTGAGACAGCTCAACGGGGTTACATCCACAAAGGGATGTGTTCCAGCTGTCCTGGGGATGGCTGGTGTGTGGAACCAGGAGAGGAAAGGGCTCTGGAGCCCAGAGCTGCCCCAGCAGAGCCAGGCTGGCACCTGAGCACAGCCCTGCAGAGCCCCCACCTCCCTGCAGAACGGCTTCCCAGAGAGGCACGGAGAGTCCTGAGCTGCTGTTGTTGTTATTATTATTACTGTTCTTTGAAAAAGTTCCCTCTGCAGACTGCTGTGCCTGTGACATTCCCTTCAAGCTGCAATAACTAACCTGTCACAGCTACAAACGCCGACAATGCAGCGCCGTGTGGGGCTGACTTAATAAACCTCATTTACATTCATTCTGATTCGCTCAGGCATTGAAAAACATTTCACAGGGAAAGAGAAATAAGCAGGAACCTCTCCAAGCTGACATGATGTTTGCTGATATGATACGAACGGACTTAATAGCAGCACGTATGAGAACATGCATTCCTTACAATATTTGCAAATGGGCTCCTTTTTATTTACTTGTGGTTTTTTCCCCCCTTTCTTTTCCTCCTTTGTGGAAGCAGTGCCATGGCCACAGCTCTGTGCCACGGGCATGCCCAGGGGCTGCTGTCCTGGGTGTCCCTGTGCCACGGTGAGGTGAGGCACAGAGTCAGGAGAGGTTTGGGTTGGAAGGGCCTGGAGGCAACAGGTTGTTCCAGTCCCCTGCTCCTCCTCCTCCTCAACGTGGTGGGTCGGTTCTTGCTGCAGATTTTTGGTTTGCTCCATAATCTGAGCCTCTGCTCCCCAAATTCCCTTCCTGCAGTCAGTCTTCCCAAACGGGGACAGTCCAAGGCTTCCAGCAGGGAAGGTCAGAGCGGGTCCCACCTTGGGGTGAGCCCAGCCTGGCAGGGTGCACTGCCAGCCCAGGCAAGGCTGGCACGTCCTGGATGAAATGCACGCACTCAGCTCCGAGCCACAGGGTGGAAATCTCCCCAAAGTCCCCTTTTTATGCTCTGTCCATCCCTCCCAGTGTGCACCACACCCCCAGCAGCACAGACCAGTTCCCAGCGCCCCTGGGTCACTGGGAGCTGCAGCAGAGCCTGCACAACGTTGGAGGGATCTCCAGCTGAAAGTTTATTTTACCTCAAAGAGCGATAAACACACGAGACCTGGTGGTTCTGTTATTTCTGCTGAGCTTTTTTCCTGCTGACAGTGGTTTAAAATAAGTCCTCTTGATTTACATCTGTCTAAGATCAGAAGGGAACAGAAGGAGTTTCAGCAGAACAGGATTCTGCAGATGAACTCACGGGGCTTGTTTGCCTTCTCTTATCTGATTTGCATCACTTGGAGAGAGTTTAATTTCAAGCAGTGGCCCTGAGCAATTGAGAACAGAAAAAAAATAAAACTCCCAAGGCCTGAAATAGTCTCAGAATTGAGCTGGGAGGAGTGAGGGGCTGGGAAACCTTCTGGGGAAAGGGAAAATGAGACCACAGAATGAGAAATTACAGCGAGGGGAGGGCGTGGGGGAAAGGATGTTCTGCCATGGGTGCATTCCAACGGCACTTCAGGAAAACCCAGAGCCTGCTCAGCCACGGCGCAGCCTGCACCCACGGGACATGATGTCACCTGTGACATTGCCCAACATCACATGGTGATGTGACACCACCTGTGACATCACCCATGACATCACACCACCTGTGACATCACACCGCCTGTGACAGCACACCACCCATGACATCATATCACCTGTAAGACCACCTGTGACATCACACAATGACATCACACCACCCATGACATCACATGTGACATCACACCACCCGTGACACCATCCATGACATCACACCACATATGAAATGACATCATCTGTGATATCACATTGTCAATGACATCACATCAACAATGGCATCACCCTGCCATTACATCATCAATGACATCACACCATATATTAAATGACACCACCTGTGACATCACATCGCCCATTACACTGTCTGTGACATCACACCACCCATGACGTCACACCCCCGTGATGTCACGCCCCTCCAGCTGCTCTGAGAGCTCCTGGGGTTGGGTGAGCTGAGCTCCAGCTCTGTCCCTGTCCCTCTGCCACCATTCCCTGTGAGCAGCTGCTCTTTCTGCCCAGACCTCACCAATAACCCCCCAGACCCCCCTTCCCTGTCCCCCTGTCCCTCCCAGCTCTGTCCTGCCCCTCCCAGCTCTGTCCCTGCCTCTCCCAGCTCTGTCCCTGTCCCTGCCCCTCCCAGCTCTGTCCCTGTCCCTCCCAGCTCTGTCCCTGCCTCTCCCAGCTCTGTCCCTGTCCCTCCCAGCTCTGTCCCTGCCCCTCCCAGCTCTGTCCCTGCCCCTCCCAGCTCTGTCCCTGTCCCTGTCCCTCCCAGCTCTGTCCCAGCCACCCCTCCTGCCCCCCTGGGAGCCCTTGTCCCTGTTCCTCACTCAGGGAGGAGGTGCTGCCCACATAAAGGGCTGGAAACTCCAGCTCAGAGCCCCTCGGGCCCCTGAGAGTGTCACCAGCCCGGGGTCCCTGTCCCTGGAGGTGTCCCCAGGGCAGGGACACCCGGAGCGTTCCCAGGAACCCTCCTGGCACAGCCCACCCCTCAGCCAGACGAGGAGCTGAGGGGAAAAAAATGAAAGAATATTGAACTTCTAATGCACTGTAATTACCAAATGATCCTATCTCAGAAGCAATGGGGCCCTGTGGGATTTATTGCTGTATTAACAGTGGTTTTCCATTGCATTACTTAATGAATAATGTCTAGGCTAATAGCACACACACAAGAAAAAAAGAAGGAAAAAAAGGGGAGAGAACACAACTCCAGTGTAATTATTATTTCTTCTAATGCAGCCACTTCTTGCATAAATACCCATCTCTCTTTATTGGGCTGTTGTTTAAAAAATGTTCCCTATTAAATTGCCATCGGTGCAAGGCATATATTACAGTTATAATTTTTCCTTTTGCTCTGCAGAGGTATTTTCCCAGTGCCCAATGCTCTCTCACACCCAGCTGACCACTCAGTGCCCTCCATCCCCCGGTGCCACCCTCGGCTCTGCCCCCTGGGCCCTGCCAGGATCTCAGCTGTGCAAACAGCCCGGCCTCTGTTTATTTTGGTAGCCTCACAAAATATTTATGGAGAGTTATTCGAGCAGAAAGGCTGAATGGGGATCATTGCAATGTGTCAAATTAAAGAGTGCTTAATGCTGCCTAATCTCCTGGTAATTGCTGTTGTGGCAGCGATGGCATCGGGGCTGGGTAAGGAAGCTAATGACAGGGAAAGGGCTGCTCCTGGCACAGCCAGCTCCCACAGGCCGCCCCTTTCAGCTCTATTTTCATCTGGTTTTTGATCTGTTTATTGATTAAAAGACCCCTCACAAACAGGAGTTACCTGCACAGGGCAGTGCCCCAAATCCAGGCAGCCCCTGCCCCACAGAGCTCATCACCCCAGACAAGGGAGGTTTGTTATCTCCACTGCAGAGCAGGGGAATTAAAGCATCCAGAGACCACCAGACCCAGCAAGCAACAAAAATAACAATAATAAATTAAATACTTGCAGCTGCTGATGCTTCTCTGCACTTTGCAGAGTTTGTGCCTCACTAATTACTGGCACTGTGTGTGATTGGGCCAGGGTTTTCTGGGGGGTTTTGGTACCTCTGATCACTGAGAGCCAAAACCAATCCCCTGTGGGGCACGTGGGACTTCCACCCTCGTGGTTTTCCTCACTTTTGGCCTCGATGAGGTCAGCAGTGAGAGGAAAGGAGAAGGGAGACACGGCCTGGCCCAGGGGAAGGACTGGGAAGGACAAAGTGGCTGCTGGACGCATTTCCAAGTGAACACTGACTGTGCTCCCTAAGAACTCTCTCTTCTCTCTCTGTTCAGCAATAATCCTGCTTTTGGAGCAGCAAACCCATTGCCCTGGCAACCAGCTGTGATGTCAGAGGAAACTGGCTCCGACATCCTTGGGGGAAGGAGCAGGAGTCAATAATCCTGGAGCGAGGCAGATCCATATCCCAGCACCAGGAGCAGCCCTGGGAAGGAGCTCTCTGAGCACTGCCCCAGCTCCAGGCCCAGCCTGGGCTCCTTTTCTGGGCAGAAAAGTGTGAGGCAGCATCTCCCCAGCAGCATCAGTGAGCCTGGTGCTCACCCTGGCACATTCCAGGATGTGCCAGGGCTGTGCCAAACACTGACCCTCCCCAGAGCCTGCATGGGGCAAGGGGGAGAAGCCCCTGGCTGGGGTGGGAGCTGCCACAGCGTAGGGGACACACACTGGGAGTTCCCTGAGCTGTTCATGCCAGGAACTACTGCTGGGTTTGGTTTTCCAGTGTTTTAAGCGGGGCTGTGAGTTGGGAGTAACTGGCCTGTCTGTGGTGCTGGTGCTTTCTGTGATCACAGACAATTCTGTTGTCCTTCCATTGTTCTAAAATTCTAAAACATTTCCTTGCCTCTTACAGAGATCTGAAGAAAGCCATGCTTGGTTTTTGGTTTGGTTTGTGTTATTTCTTGGTGGACTGCAGAAAGTAACCAATGAGCATATTGCCATTGAGCTTAAATTTGCTTTACAGTTAGAGGTGCACTTCCACTGGAAAAAGACTGAGATAAAAGACAAATTTAGGGGTGAATTTAGGTGGGAGGGGGCTGCAGGCAGGGCTGTCGGAGGGGAGGGGGCTGAACCGGTCTGTTCCAGTTACGGAGCGCAGCGAGCGGGAGGTTCATCATTAACTGTCAAACAGCGGTTTTAATCAGCCCTGCTCCTCGGTGGAAGATAGATTTAATATCAAGGCACATTTTCAGAGCCATTAGTTTAATTATGACAGGTGTCTGCAAACTGGATGGCTCCGCTTTCAGCTCTGAATGACAGCGCTTAATTCCACGGGCCCACAGGGGCCATGAGGGTACTTTACAAAAATGAGCTTCCATTAAAGCATAAGTGTTTCTTTCTTTCTTCCTCCTTTTTTTTTTTTTTTTTTAAATACATATATATATATATTTCTCTCCTTTTGTTCTCTCTACTGAGAAAATGAGAGCTGATCAGAAAATTGCCCTTTAGTGGAAGCCAAAATAATTTTCCTTGCCCATTAGGACGGGTATTGCAGGTTGGGAAGGCTGTGCCCTGTGCTCTCTGGCCAGGCAGCAGCACAGCAATTTGCTGCTTAACCTTTCCATTACCCATCTCCCTCTCCAGTGTTTTCCCAGCAAATAGATAAATAACCAATAATAACAAATAATGGAAGGTTTGGGTAAGATGCAGTTTACCCTGAGCCCCTCCAGGTGTGCTGCTCCAGCACCTGAACAATTCCCACATCCAGCACCACATATCCACCTGCTTTAGGCCCCAAAAAGTCTTCACCTCACCCTTGTTCCCTAAAAACGGGGAGGATTTTCCATCCTTGGGGCAGGCAGGGGAAAACTCACCGGGATTTTTGCAACTTTGGGAAACTTTGGATTAACTTCGCTGACGCCACAGCTCCAGCCCAGCCCTGGCCGGCGGCTCCCGGTGAACGTCCCTAATTCCCTGCTGGAATTCCGCTCCAGCTCCCCCCGGGGAGGAGAGAGGCCGCGTCCCTCTGTCCCATCAGCTCCCGCCGGGACGCGGCTCCGGACAGCGGGCGGGGGATGCGGGGAGCAGGAGGGACCCGTGCCCCGCATCATCGGCAGCCCCGCATCCCGGGGCTCTCCCAGTCCCTCATCCCGCGGCTTTCCCAGCCCCGCATCCCGCATCCCTCCCCATCCCGAGGCTTTCCCAGTCCCACATCCCTCCCTCATCTTTCAGTTCTCCCAGCCCCGCATCCCGGGGCTCTCCCAGTCCAACATCCCTCATCCCTCCCGTATCCCAGGGATTCCGCATCCCGGGACTCTCCCAGCCCTGCATCCCGGGGCTCTCCTAGTCCCACATCCCAGGGCTCTCCCAGTCCTACATCCCGGGGCTCTTCCAGCTTCTCATCCTGCATCCCTCCCCATCCCAGGGCTCTCCCAGTCCCGCATCTCGCGGCTCTCCCAGCTCCGCAGCCCGGGGTTCTTCCAGCTTCTCATCCCTCATCCCTCCCCATCCCGGGGTTTTCCCAGCCCCGCATCCCTCATCCCTCCCGTATCCCAGGTCTCTCCCAGTCTCGCATCTCGCGGCTCTTCCAGCTTCGCATCCCGCGGCTCTCCCGCATCCCGGGACTCTCCCAGCCCCGCATCCCGGGGCTCTTCCAGCTTCGCATCCCTCATCCCTCCCGCATCCCGGGGCCCTCCCAGTCCCGCATCCCGGCGCTCTCCCGGCCCCGCATCCCGGCGCTCTTCCAGCGCCGCATCCCACGGCTCTCCCGCATCCCAGAGCTCTCCCAGTCCCGCATCCCAGAGCTCTCCCAGTGCCGCATCCCGGGACTCTCCCAGCCCCGCATCCCGGGGCTCTTCCAGCTTCGCATCCCTCATCCCTCCCGCATCCCAGGGCTCTCCCAGTCCCGCATCCCGGCGCTCTTCCAGCTCCGCATCCTGGAGCTCTCCCGCATCCCGGGGCTCTCCCGGCCGCACAGTGACCTCTGCTGCAGAGCCCAGCAGCTGCCAGCCCCGCTCACAGCCGCCGGTCGCGGGCAGCTCCGGAGATGTCTCCCCTGCCCGAGACCCCCGCAGGGGCAGCGCCACCCCAGCGCGGGTCCCCCGCTCCCGCCGGGCGCTCCGGAGGGCACAGAAGGAGATGAAAAGGCGCCGGTGGCTGCTCGGACTGCCCGGGACACGCTGCCCGCAGCTTCTCGGCAAGGAACGCATTTCTCCAGCCCCAATTCCTCCAGCCTGGGTCACCCCAGGGCTCTGCCACCCCTGTGCCACCCCCTTCCCTGGGCAGCTCTGTACTGCCCGCGATGTCCCCAGGCGTGTCCCGCACAGGAAAAGGCCAGGGCAGCCCGGGATGAGCC
The DNA here is from genome assembly GCF_014805655.1 of Passer montanus. NCBI lineage: Eukaryota > Metazoa > Chordata > Aves > Passeriformes > Passeridae > Passer > Passer montanus. The sequence goes on along the minus strand of NW_024356616.1, from coordinate 691,042 downwards.
CGGGACAGAGCCTGGAGTGGCTCCTTGCAGGGAGACGGAGCCCGGACAGGTCCCGGAGCGGCTCCTTCCGAGGGGATGGAGCCCGAGGCGGCCCCATTCGGCCCCGCAGCTCCTGCTCCTTCAGTCTGGAGCTTTTCAGGCTCTTTCCGAAAGGTCAAAAAGGAAATATCACTCCCACTTTTCCCCCAAGCCTGATGTTGAGCGCTGAAGTCTCCAGCCAGCCCTCAAGGCTGTTATTTCTTGCTCCTAACTCGCAGGGTCCCTCGTTATCTCCACATGCCCGTGACCTTTCTGTCAAGTGTTTAGGAGCTGATGGAGGGGAGTTCAGACGTGCCAAAGCCATTCTGCTTGTGAGACAAACCACACCAACCTCAAAGGCTGGCAGGGAAATCCCTGCTCAGCCAGCCCTGCCCTTCCAGAGCCTTCCAGCCCCTGCCCCTGGCACGTCCCTGAGTCCCCCCAGTGAAAACCAGCACAGCCACCCTGATTTCTCAGCATCCAAGGACTCCTGGATGCTGTTCTAGATATTTTCTGAAGGAATGAGTGGTGCCAATGAGAAGAGCTGCTGCTATCCAGCAATTGAAGTAGATGCTCTTTATATTGGGGATTTCAACTGAAAAATTATTCATTGCAATAAGAGGAGCATGAGAAATATTGATTTCATTAACTGTTGGGTCCCTGAGCACCGAGGGAATGGAGAGGCCTCCAGGACCTTCTCTGATTTCCTTCCACAATGGGCTTGGCCCAGTGCTGGTGCCAAACTCAGAAATGCACAACTGGTCTGGAGAGACTCCAGCACTCAAAACTTCCAGAGGCCTGGAGGTGGAGAGAGGGCTTGGAAAAGGGATCCAGGTGATGGAGGCACCCAGCACGGACTGGTTTGGAATGGAAATCAGCCCACAGCATGTTCTGGGGGTGCTGTACAGCCCTTCAGCACCCAGTCACCACTTAAATCAATCTGTAAGCACAACCCCGGGGTGCTAAACTCCAAAGAGCCACTGGGATTTCACAGGAAAGAGAAAATGTCAAGATCCATGACCAAAATTAACAGCAAAGCTGATTCAATTTCTGATTTCAACAATTTTCCAGTTCCTTCAAAAACCACAAACCGCCCCCAAAGCCAAAAAAAGAACAGTGTTTCTCCAAAACACAGTCCTCTCCCTTCCCTTTCACCCCTCTCAGTGGCTCAGAGCCAGGAGGGGTCTGGCAGGTTCCAGCACCAGAGGAACCTGGGAGAGACAGCAGAAGTTCTTTGAGCCCAGCCACACAAAATCACAGATATTCCAAACAAAGAGCATGGGAACTTGGCAGGGGAGAGGCTGAGGAGCTGCCACATGATGTGGCTCTGAAATGAGATTTAATAACACAGGCCCAGAGTGGGGAAGCTGCTCCTCTGCTGCACCCCATTGTCTGCAGTGCCCCTGAGGGCAGCAGAGCCAGGCCCTGCTGTGCTGTCTGGGGCTTTTTTACTGCAGAAAAACACTCCAGCAGCAGGCAAAGGGGTTCCCCTCCTGCTTTTGAGGCCCTTGCTCCCAAAGTTTGGGGCTCAAGGGGCACTGGGTTGGTGTCAGAGCTCCCAAACACCTTCCTGTGTCAGCTGGGCTCCACAGCAGGACACAGAGGCTCAGGAGGAGCCAGGGCAGCCCAGTGACCCCACAGCTCCCAGCACACCTGGGCTGCTCAGCAAACCCCCCAAAACTGCCTCTGTGGGGTCCTGGGGTCACAGCACTGGTGGGAGGGAGCCTCACTCCCCACCTGGGTGCAGGGAGAGCCCCAGACACAGAAAATCTCCTCATCCTCTCCCTGCAGCCCCACAGGCGGGCCCTGGGCACCTCCACTGCTCTCAGGTTAAAAATCAAACTGTCACAGGCAAGAAACCAGCAGAGCAAAGCTCGATAAACCCCCAAGGGCTTTGAGCAAACAGCTCCCCACGCTGCTGGTGCTGCAGCATCCCACCACAGCCAGATTTCCAGGGCTCACTCAGGCTCTCAGCTCGGGGGCTGCTGCCCCTCCGAGCCCCAACCACCTGCAATCCTCCCAAAACCATCGAGCAGCCCTAAAAGCAGCAAGCCTGGGATTTCCTACACCTTTGCTGGTTTCTTTCCTGCCTTCTGCTCTGGCTTTGGCGTTTCTGTGGTCCCAGACAGGAACAGCAAATGGAAAAACAACATCACTGTGCTCCCAGGCAAAGCTGCTGCAGCACGGAAGAGGCAGTGGGGTTTTGTGGCAAACACACAAGCCATAATGGCAAGTAAAAAGCATTACCTGTGGCAAACAGGCTCCTGCAGCAGCACGGGACGTGTTCCCTCGGAGAAAGTGGCAGGAATTTCCTTAAGGTCAGGCTCTGGCTCCAGGAGGGACAAGAGGAGATTTTCCAGGCTGCCAAGCACTCACCTTGGTGCTGCTCAGAGCAGTGGGAGCCTGCTCACTTGTCTTTCAGAGCGTTTAAAACAGAAAACAATCCAGGAAAAAGAGCAAAAAGGGCACAGGGGCAGAGCCCCAGAGCTCAGCAGAGCCAGCACCCAGGTCAGAGCTCCTGCCTGAGTGCACTGGCACCCTGACTGGGGCTGGGGCAGCCCAAGGAGGTGATGGTTTGCCTTTGGCCAAGGCTCCTTACCCCCAGCTCTGGCTCCTTTGCCCCCTTGGCAGCTGACTGTGCCCAGGTGGCTCGGCTGGGGCTGGGCTGTGGCACAGCAGGGCCAAAAAGGGACAGGGTGAGAGGACAGGGCCTCTGGGGAAGGGATTTTTGTGGGAAGGAGCACAGGGGCTGTCACCATCCCTGGGGCTGTCACCATCCCTGGGGCTGTCACCATCCCTGGGACTGCTCAGATGTAGGAGTGTGCCCCTTGTTGACAGAGGCCCCCAGCTCTGGCTCCTTTGCCCCCTTGGCAGCTGACTGTGCCCAGGTGGCTCGGCTGGGGCTGGGCTGTGGCACAGCAGGGCCAAAAAGGGACAGGGTGAGAGGACAGGGCCTCTGGGGAAGGGATTTTTGTGGGAAGGAGCACAGGGGCTGTCACCATCCCTGGGGCTGTCACCATCCCTGGGGCTGCTCAGATGTAGGAGTGTGCCCCTTGCTGACAGAGTGACAAAACTATCCTCTGTCCCCCTAAAAAGAAAAGAAGCCCAGAAGTTTCTGTCATTAATTAGGTGAAAGTCGCCTAGGGGACTTCAGCTCAAACTTAAGGGCAGCTAATTGGATAGAAGCCAAAAAGTCCCACCTGGGCAATTGGGTAGAAAAAGAAGAGAACAAAAGAACTGGGGGCTTTTGTGAGGTGTTTTTACCAGGAACAGACCTCTTGTACCTGGCTGGTTTTGGTGTTTTTTTGTTTTTTTTTTTTTTTTTTTTTTTTTGTTTTGCTTTTTATTAAAACCTTTTTGTTTCCAACACTGCAGCAGAAGCCACCCTGCTGATTTTCTGCCCCCATGGGTAGCTGAGCTATCTTGGGTGTGTTATATTTTCCTCCGAGAGCTTCCAAGACCTGGCTTGAGGAAGAAAATACAATACTCAGACAAGGGCAGGATGCGGCACAGGGGCTGTCACCCTCCCTGGGGCTGTCACCCTCCCTGGGGCTGCTCACACCAGGGCAGGATGGGGCACTTGGGACAGTCCCTGGTGGTGCTGGGTGCTCTCAGCCCCTCCTGGGAAGAGGAGGTTGCACAGTCCCACCCCACCAGTTCAGGCCCTCAGGTATAAATCTGCTCCCCAGGAGCTCCCAGGGAGGAAAAGCTCCTTTTGAGGCCCTGGTTCCTCTCTCCATGCCTCAGCCCTGGGCTCAGGGCACTTGTGGTGCTTTTATAAACTGTGCCTCTCACAATTTGAGCCAGGTCTGGGGTGCCTGAAGGGGAGACAGGAGGTGTTCCCTCAGCAGTTATAATGCCAAAATACAGATTTGTATTGCTGAGGCATCACTGGCTGTCGGGCTGTGAGCAGAAAATCACTCTTGATGCAATCAAACCTCGCAGCTCTGCTGCAGCAGCCCCTGCCCAGCATGAATTGCCAGTTCCAGGCTGAGGAACCCAAAGCTGCTGGATGGGAAGGGAGAAGTTCCCCAGAGCCAGGATCCTGCAGCACAGGGATGGCACCTGGCCCTGCACAGGCCATGGCAGGAGGAGAAGCCCCTAATGTGCAAAAAAATAATTTAACAAAACCTTCAGGAGGGTTGGGAGCATAAAAATTTCTGGCTCTGTCGTCTCTCTGTTTCTGCAAGCAGCAAAAGATCCATAATTCTCACACTTAATGTAATTCCAAGGCATCTAAAGTGATTTACAGTCAGTTTACTCAATACTTTCAGCTTTATTTAATGTAACAGTTATGGCACATAAAAAGTTTATTGAAAATCCTTTGGGAGTATGATTGAGTAAGAAACAGTCATTGCTAATGCCATTACAAGAGCTGAGGAGAAGGATCCCAGCCTGCTCCCCGGGTGACCTCTCTGGCTCTGAGATCTGGGGTCACCCCAGCAGGGGACAGGGCCACCCCTGTCGTGCCCTGGTGGGGAGGGGACGGCCTGGGAGGGACCTTGGGGACAGCCTGGGGGCTGCTCTGCTGGCCACAGGGGTGGGAAGGGGAGCAGAGGAACTTCTGGGAAGCTGAGGGGGGAGGAATTTCCCTCCTGCCAAACTCACTCATTTGGGCAGATCTTTAATTCCATATTTCCGTGCAGAGCTGAGCCTCTCTCAGGCAGAGGAGCTGTTCTGGGTAGGATGGGATGGAAAGGTTGCAGGAGGCTGGAAGTGCATGGACTGTCCCCAGCTCAGCTTGGCCTTTCCAACATCTCCAGGATGTTCAACTTGTCCCCAAAGGTGAAATTGCAAAAGATGTTAATTTGCCTTCGCAGTTAACAACCATTACTTTACCATCATTATGGCAATAACTCCCATTTGTTAATTGCCAGCACTGGTAGTGAGAACATCCACAGCACTGAGCAGCTCTCAACATCATTTTTTTTTTTTTGTTGGACTTCCTTGGAGTGCTGGCAGCCCACCAAGGCTGCCTGGAACAACAGAAGATTCACATTTATCTTAAGAGGTGAGAAAATGAACAAAAGATCTGCTCCTGTCGCTTTGGCAGCAGCCTCAGGCTCCAGTTCCAAGCCCAGCCTGTCCAGGGGGATAAAGAAGCCAGGCCACAATCCCACTGGAGAGAGCTCCCAGCTCCTCCAGCCCTGCTGCCAGCCGGGCTGAGGCCTTGGAGGGGCACTTCAGCCTGGCTGGTGCCAGCTGTGGGGGCTGCACCCAGCCAGGTGGCACGGCTGATGTCCCAGGAGATCTGGGCACAAAGCCTCCCTTCCCTTTTTTCTTCCCTTTTCCTTTCCCTTTGCCCCTTCCCTTTCCCTTTCCCCTTTCCCTTTTCCCTTTCCTTTTCCCTTCCCTTTTCCCTTTTCCCCTTCCCTCTTCCCTTCCATTTTCCCTTCCCTTTTCCCTTTCCTTTCCCCTTCCCCTTCCCCTTCCCTTTTCCCTTTTCCCTTTTCCCTTTTCCCTTTTCCCTTTTCCCTTTTCCCTTTTCCCTTTTCCCTTTTCCCTCCCTCCTTCCCCCTCTTTTCCCTTTTCCTTTTTCCCCTCCCCTCCCCTTTTCCTTTTTCCCCTTTCCCTTTTCCCTTCCCTTTTCCCTTTCTCTTTTTCCTTTTTCCCTTTTCCCTCCCCTCTTATCTTTCCTTTGCCCGTTCCCCTTCCCTTTCCCCCTTCCCTTTTGCCCTTCCCTTCCCTTTCTCCTTCCTTTTCCCCTTTATTTTCCCCTTTCCTTTTCCCTTTTCCCTTTTCCCTTTTCCCTTTTCCCTTTTCCCTTTTCCCTTTTCCCTTTCCTTTTCCCTTTTCCCTTCCTTTTTCCCATCCCTGGAACCCTCCAAGGCCTCTTTTCCCATCCCTGTGCTTGCACAGCTCCCAGGTGGAAGGTGGGAAGGGCCAGCCCAGGCTGGCAGGAAAATAAAAAATCCGAGTGCCCTGAGTAAAGGGAATAAATAGGCAGTGAGGGAAAAACATGTTCCACATGTGCATGTTCCATAAACAGAAAAAGGTTACATTTTTCAGATAAGATGGATGATGGATTGTTTAGCTGTGTTTGTCAATCAAGTATTAAGACTTGCAGAATTAAAATCAGAGCAGTTCAGAGACGGGTTCCAAGCTCTCCAAAACATCAGGTTTGGCATTTCGATCGCTCTCAAGCTATCAACTCTAGACACACAAACAGGGAGATGGATGGCTGATTTGGAGAAGAGATGGAGACATTCTTTCAAGAGCAGTTTTTTTTTTTTTTTCCCTTTTTTTTTTTTTTTTTTTTTTTTTCCAAGAGATGATTTACTTGTGCCAAGAATTCAGCCTGGGGAAAAGTCCAAATGCAGCATTTCCTCTCTCTGGAACTGGGGCTTGGCCCAGAGCGAGCTGTGGCTCGGCAGCCCCGCTCCCAGCAGGGACAGGGACAGGGCTGGGAGCCTCCAGCCCAGCCTGGCAGCAGGGCAGGGATGGGCACACACACCTGCAGCTGCCCCGAGGCTGGTGGGGCAGCCAGGCAGGATTTGGGGCTCCCCTGAGCTGTTGGACAGAAATTCCTGGAAACAGAGGCAGAGGTTCAGAGCTTCAGAGGCAGCCCTGGAGTTTGGGGTCTGCTGGGAGCAGCCTGTGTAGCTTATGGATTAATGTGCTATTATTACATTACTCTTTAAGCTTCAAAGGTCTGCCAGGAAACCTAAGCCCACTATCTATTGAATGACATTTTAAGAACAAATAATACATTAATATATTTAATTTGAGAATAAACACATACATTATAGGAAGGGATTTTGTCTATGCTGATAAGTCAGTGCCTGACCTTTCTGCTGCAATCCCTGGGTGCCGAGCCAGGGCCTCTCCCTGCAGCTCAGCCCCAGCTCTGCTCCTGCAGCTCCAGGCCGTGGCTGCTGCCTCTGGAAGCGGCAGCTCAGCCCTAATTATCCCTTCGACACTAATCTGCAGCTACACTAAATCTTGTTGCCTCAAATTAGTTAATCAATTAAGTGTCAAACCACAAAATGTTACTGATTGTGGCCTGAATTTATTGCCTTGGCACGAGATTCCATCTGCTGCTCCCTCCTGGCTCAGGTTCTGGGCTGGAGGACTTTGAGCTGCCCCAAACCTTCAGGGATGGGCTCCTGGAAAGGAAAGGGCTGGAAGAGCAAGATCCTGCTCCCAGTGAGGAATCACCCCTGAACTGGGATATACTGGGGGCAGAGGAATGGGCTGGAGGAGCAAGGTCCTGTCCCAGTAAGGAACGACTCCTGAACTGGGATATACTGGGAGCAGAGAAATGGCTGGAGGAGCAAAGTCCTGTCCCAGTAAGGAATTACCCCTGAACTGGGATATACTGGGGGCAGAGGAATGGGCTGGAGGAGCCTGAGCCTGCAGCCCCTGCAGGCTCCACCTGCAGCTCCACAAGTCACAAAGTCCCCTTCACTGCACAGATTAGCTTGGAAAATTTTAGGAGATGATCGGAGTTGCTGAAAGCTTTTTCAGCTCCAAAGAGGGTTTTTCTTTTTTAGAATTTCGACAAAAGATAGAACTGGTAACTGCGACGTTTAGATTTTCAAAAGTCGTGAAAATATTCAGCTTTGGAAAACATTTCTGGTCACAAAATAAAATAGTCTGCTTTCTTGGAGACAGTTTCAAAAATAAATGTCAGCATTTAAGTGTGTATTTGAGAGAGGAAAGTTTTTTGGGAAGAGGTTTTTGGGTTTGTTTGTTGTTCTTGAAAAACAACAACCACATTTCAACAGAAATTTCAGCTCTCAGGGAAGAGTTATTTCTCATTCAAATGATGTTTGGGAGAAAAACGTTCCCCCAGTTCAGGTCCCTGGGGTTGATGTTTGCACCAACGCTGTGGCTGGGGGTGCAGCTGTGCCCACGTCCTGCCCTGGGGACAAGGCCAAGGGACACGGGGGAGTGTGGAGCTCTCGGGGTGGCACCGGATGAGTGACGCCACCCTGGGAGCAGGGGGAGCTCCCTAACCCAACCCTAACCCTAAAACTAACCTTAATTCAAATCCTAAACCTAACCCTAAAGCCAAATCCAAACCCTCTCAATCCTAACCCTAAACCTAACCCTAACTCTAAAACTAACCCTAACCCTAAACCTGACCCTAACCCCAACCTTAATTCAAACCCTAAACCTAACCCTAAAACCCTCTCAAACCGTAAACCTAACCCTAACCCTAAAGCCAAACCCTAACCCTAAAGCCAAAGCCAAATCCTAACACAAAAGTCAAACCCAAACCCTAGTTCAAACCCTAACCCTAAACTTAAGCCTAAAGTCTAAGCCTAAAGCCAAAGCCAAACCCTAATTCAAACCCTAACCCTAAAGCCAAACCCAAACTCAAATCACAACTCAAACCCTAACCTTAAACCTAAGCCTAATCCTAACACCAAAGCCAAAGTCAAACCTTAACCCTAAAACCCAAACCCTAAGTCAAACCCTAACCCTAAGCCAAACCCAAACCCTAACCCTAAAACCAAACCCAAACCGTAACTCAGACCCTAAGCCTAAGCCTAACCCTAAAGCCAAACTCAAACCCAAACCCTAACCCTAAGCCTAACCCTAACCGTAAAGCCAAAGCTAAAGTCAAAGCCAAACCCTAACATTAAACCTAAGCCTAACCGTAAAGCCAAAGCCAAACCTTAACCCTAGAGCCAAACCCAAACCCAAACCCTAACTCAGACCCTAACCCTAAGCCTAACCCTAACCGTAAAGCCAAAGCTAAAGTCAAAACCAAACCCTAACATTAAACCGAAGCCTAACCGTAAAGCCAAACCTTAACCCTAAAGCCAAACCCAAACCCTGGCTCAGACCCTAAACTTAACCCTAAACCTAATCCTGAGCCTGAGGCTGAGCCTAACCCTGCCCGTCCCGCTGCACCAGCCCCAGGTGAAGATGCAAACCCAGGCCCGGCTTTGGGAGAGGCAGGCCCCTCTCCACCCCTTCCTAACGGTTTCGGAGGCTTATTGATCCCCGGCGCAGATTGATGGCACAATAAGAGCGGGAGGCGAAGAGTGATTTTGCTTTTGAAAACGTTGATGAATAAGCACTCAGGGGCAACAAATAGCTGGACTCCCCGGATGATGGACGGCAGCAGCAGAACAAGATGCATTTTTATAAATGGGTGAAAGGAGAGGAGGACTTATTAAAAAAAATGAATGACCACACGTGGCAGGGATATGCCACTGGGGAGAAGGCAGCCATTGATTTATGTGCACTACTGGCATTTGAAAATTCAATAATAACATTGACAAATGAGAGGCAAAGCTGGCCAGAGGACAGCAGAGAACTTGGAGTGGAGAAAGAAAATGCCAAGGTCAGGATGAAGGAACAGAAAAACATGCTTATGTTGGAAAGGTTCTGAGTTAACTCATCTATATAAAGACATTAAGAAAAATCACTGTGGGATCAGAGCTCACCCTCCTGCCCTGGCAGGGACGGAGGAGCTCTGGGGATGTCTCCGAGCTGGCACGGGCAGCAGGATCCAGCCTGCCCCTCCTGCTGCTGATAAGGGGCTGCTGGTGCTGCCTGGCACCCCTCAGTGGAACCCTGCTCGATGCCAGGAGCTGCTGCAGGGTTTTGGTCATTGCTCCTGGCACAGCCCAGCCCCAGAGCTCTGTGTTCCCTCTCCCTGCCCAGGGAAGGAGGAAGGAAAGCCCTGAAAACCTCTCCTGAACCACAGGCCTGTGGATAAAAGCACGAATTGAGCTCATCGGGGCCATCCCCAGCTCCCCCGTGGGCAATCCCTGCCCTCAGCAGCTGTGGAAGGTGGCAGAGCACGTAATGGTACCTTAACATTTGATCTGCTTGTTGAAAACAGCTCTGGGGGGAGGCAGGCAGGGCTCTGGGGCTGGCAGGGCTGTCCTGCTCTCCCTCACCTCCCTCGGGGCTCCTTCTCCTCCCTGCAGATCTGCTCTGAGTGCTGGCAGCTCAGAGGGGTGCGTGGGACTCTGTGCCCAGCCCTGGCACAGCTCCTGGGGCAGGGGAAGGGCTCTGGGCTGGGGCTGCAGCCCTGGGGAGCACCCAGGGGGTGATGCTGGGTGGTTTGGAGCACCTGGAGGGAGGGCACAGCTCTCCCTGGGCTCAGCACAGCCTTTACTCAGCGTGGAGTTTTAGGATCATTTCCATCCCAGCCATGAGCAGCTCAAACCCTCAAAGCAGCACTTGAGATATTATGGCTGGGTTTTCCCCCCCTGCCTTTTTACCAAACAATTGATTTCCACCCTCAGCAAAGCAGCTGAAACTCCTGCTCGTGGTGCTTTTCTCAGTCCTGCAGCCGGGCAAATCTGCCTTCCACAGCCAGATTAGTTCCCAGCATTGTCTGATATCCTGTCAGCCGCAGCTGATGTGCAGCTCTGCCCTGGCTGCTCAGGATGTGTCCCTAAGCAAGCCAAGAAATCCTGCAGCACCAGCAGGGTCCTCCCTTGGATGCCCTTTGCTCCAGCCAGAGCCATCTCTGGCCGGGTGATTTTGGGGAGATTCCTAAAAGTGGGGCCAAACTGCTCAGCTCCGTGGGAGGTGGACACAGACAAAGGCTGCTCTTTTGTGCTGCCCTGGCAGAAGTGTCAACAGAAGGATTAAACATAATCTCATTAAAATTGCAGTGCTGAGGATGGGGTTTGTGGTTCTGTGGGATGTTCTCTATATTTAGATTCCAAATGTGTTGCTGTTGCCACTCAGCTCCTCTACTCCCAGAATTAGTGCCCTTGACAATAACGAGGTGCTCATACCCACACACAGTGTGGAAAAGCTCTGAAAATAAACAAAATCACCTGGAATTTCCTTAATCTGAGGGTCTCAAAGCGGTTTATGTAGCAAAATGTCTTCTCTGGGAAGGTAAAGTGGAGTAAAGGGGATTTTTTTGGATTCCCTCAGGTTTTATAGCAAGTCTGTGGGTAAGAATAGACTGAAACACTTGCAGAAAGTCCTGGAGCCCCTTCCAGTTCCTGGAGGATGCATTTTTACCCCTCTGAAAGTCTCTCAGTAAGAGTTTTACTCATGTAATTAAGGCTGGCAAGGAGGCCCTAACTCACTCTGGTTGCTGCAGAAACCCTCTGCTCAAGTTTGACAGAACTGAAATAATGAATGAGGGAAAAGTTGAAAAGCTGATAAAATCTGTGTGAGCCCACCCCTCTGGCCGGGGGGGAAGAACAACGCTCTGAGCTGTGTCAGCAACAGGGTTTTGCAATCCAATCTGAGGCAGTGCAGCTGAGGACAGCATTAATTTGGAGTTTGGAGCCAGAGCTGCATAACCCCATCCACAGCTGGTGTGATTCTGCTGCCTGAGCCTCGTGAGCAGCCAGCACAGCCCAGCACCGAACCCCCTGTGCCCCCAGGGGTGGGAGCAGCCCCTCAGCACCACTCCAGAGCCCATTAAACCAAAAGTAAGATACCTCCAATCATTATTACTCATTTTTATGGCCACGTTGTTCACAAATGACTGAATTTAGCTGTCAAATGTATAGAAAAGAAAAATAAAATCCGAGCAGCAGCCATCTGCGCCCCAGAAAGGTTTGTATTTCCCTGGTTGTTTATGGCACGAGGGCCCAGCTCCTTTGTTCCCTCAGGTTTGTTATTGTGTGGGAAATGAGTGGGTTTCACTTCCCCATTTATAAGGCTTTTGCATTCTCTCTCCAGTGCACCCTCGCTCTCTCCCCGGCTGGATTTTCAGCCCATAAATCTGGGATTGGCACGTGGAATTGGGTTTGTTTTCCCGGCGCTGTCTCTCTGATGGTTTTCCCTCGCAGGGGCTCCAGCCTGGGTTATTCACTCTGCTCCCTGGCACTGCCATCATCCCTGGCCAGGCTGGCTTCCACCAGCCCCTGGCAGTGCCCTGGCCCTGCTGCGCCTGGGGAAGCGAGCAGGGGCAGCTCCAGCCCTGCCTGGGCTCAGCTCAGGGCTCTTTGGGGGGCTCAGCTCCTTCAGGTGGGGTCCCACCCTAGAGCCGTTCATGGAGCACCCACAACTTCCCACAGTGGGGATTTATCCCAGGCCAGCGCTGGCACTTCCAGGAGCTCTTTGTGACCAGAGAGAGGATCCCACTCTCCGAACCACCCACCCTGAGGCACCTCAGCAGCCACTCCGTTTCCAGCAGTTCAGTGACCCTGCTCAGAAACTTGGGCCCTTTCAGGGCCTCTCTTGAGCAGAGTGTCCCAAATCCAGTGGCCACTTAAGACAATCTTGGCCAAAAGGCATCAAGAGCGAGGCACAGCTGACACAAGTGAGAGTTCCACTCCATCCGAGCATGTAAACACGTATTTAGCTCTAAGTGGATAAATAATCCCTCTGAAAGCCACCCACATGGAGCGCTCGTTTCGGGTGAGCGTCATATCCTTCCCTTCCTGCTGGGAAGGGCAGCACAGCTTAAAATCCCTGTGAGCACCTTCCCTTCCACCCCAAACTCACCTCCTGCAGCCTCAGCTGGAGCTGCTGTGCCAGTGTGGGGCTCCTCAGGCACAGCAAGAAATGGTGCCCCAGAGGGACCCTGCTGGGCCTGGGCTGCTGGAGATGCTGCAGGAGAAGGGAGGGGGAAAAAAAGGGCGGCCACGGGCCAAGGAGCTGCAGGATGGAGCCAGCTCTGGGCACTGCGAGGAGCTCCTGCTCCATCAGGGTGCCTTGGGGGTCAGTGCTTTGGGGTAACCTCCAGCAGGGATTCACACAGCTCCTGTCTCCCAGCCCTGCTGCAGAGCTCCTGGAGCAGGGTGGGCAGCAGGGACAGCAGGGCACCTCTGCACTGTGCTCTGCAGCCCTCAGGAGTCACAGGATCCTGCAGTGGTTTTGGTTAGAGATCATCCAGTCCCAGACCCTGGAATGGTTTTGGTTAGAGATCATCCAATCCCAAACCCAATCCCTGCAATGGTTTTGGTTAGAGATCATCCACTCCTGATCCCAACCCCAATCCCAATCCCTGCAGTGGTTTTGGTTAGAGATAACCCAGTTCCAACCCCAATCCCAGTCCCTGGAATGGTTTTGGTTAGAGATCATCCAGTCCCAACCCCAATCCCAATCCCCCTTCCAGCAGAAGGAGACACAGGACAGCCCCAGTCCAGGCCTCCAGCAGCCAGCAGTGCCCTGTCTTGGGGAGGTTCTGGTGGCCCCAAAGGTCCTTGCCCAGAACACCACCCACCCCTGTGCCTTTGGAGGTTCTGTGACCCTGGCGAGCATCCCTGGCTCTGCACAGGCAGAGCCTTTGGGACAGGCAGGATTGATGCACCCCTGAGGGACCTGTGCCTTTGGAGGTTCTGTGACCCCACAGAGCATCCCCAGCCCTGCACAGAGGAGCAGAGCAGAGCTTTGGGACAGGTAGGATTGATCCATCCCTGAGGGATCTGTGCCTTTGGAGGTTCTGTGACCCCAGAGAGCATCCCCAGCCCTGCACAGAGGAGCAGAGCAGAGCTTTGGGACAGGTAGGATTGATCCAGCAGCAGGCAGGAGGGCAGAGCAGGAGCGGGGCTGTCCCCAGCACAGCAGTGACACCAGCTGGCACCAGGGGCTGTCCCTGCTGGGGCAGCCTGTGGCTGGCAGGGGTGGGAATGAGAAATCCCATGGAAAGCGAGGGAGGAAATGAATTCCAGGCAAGTGACTGGGGCAGGGGGAGGGAAGGGTGGAACGAGCGTCTCTCTTTTCAAGGCAGCTGGGCTTATTTTAATGGGCAAGGTCAGCAGAGAAATGACCAGGAAGAGAAATCGCTGCCATTACAAATCAGCCACGATCTTGTATCAATTATTCCCGGCGCAGTTCCCTGCCTTGGGCTCGGGCAAACACGGCCTAATCAGTTTTACATCTACGTTTAATTTTATTGGAAAGAGGAGCCAGCAATGCATCATGGGGCTGCTGCGTGACATGAAAGGTGACCCCTGCCAGCTTAATGACACAATACATAACCCTTAATGAAGTCACTATCTTGTCCTCTTTTTGCTGTCTCAGCCTGATGATTTATGATGGCATCATTTTGCTTTGCCCTCTTTTCATTTCAGCTTGACAAAGTGGATGAAACAATTATCTTCGTTATCATCCGGAGCAGGAGAAATGTGATAGCTGAGGATTTCTGCAGGTGCAGGGCCTGGCCTTGGGATCAAGGGAGTGGAAAAATACGATTGGGAATTTTGGGGTTCCCCCTGTCTTTCCTCTCTTTCTCTGACTGTGGCCTTGTGAAGCTGGAGGGAGGATCCCACCCAGCCTTGCAAGCCCTCCATCACCACAGCAAGAAGTAATTTCAGGAGCTCTCTGGAGCAGCAGAGAAAAGTGACCTGGGAGATGTCAATACATCTCCTTTTCCAGCTTTTTTTCCTTCCCCTCTCCACACACACCTGTCCTGGAATGCTCTGTACCCCCAAAATAACTTTGTCAGGCTCCCAACTACCTGACAAAGGTGACTGGGCAGGTGTGCCCCGTGTGAAGGTGGCAGCAGTGACTCTGTGAGTGCCCGTGCCTCCACACCCCCAGGTGTGTGAGTGTTGTACCCGATTTTCTGTATCATTAAACCCAGCACAAATCCCTCAGAGCTGAGCCCACCCCTCCAGGCCACAGCTTTGTGGCTGCCAGCACAGCTCAGAACCCCAGCCCAGCTGCTTCTCCCAGTTTTTAGGGCTAACTGGTCCCTTTTTCGCCGTGCTGCCCGCAGAGGTTGCGTGAGGAAAGCCTCTCTCGTGGGCTGGGGTGCAGATGGAAGCTGCCAGCTCAGGGTTTCAGTCCTGCCAGGCAGAAATGACAAAGTGCCCTCGCTGGCCATCTGCTTGATGGCGCTTGGCACTGCCAGGCGATGGCTTGGCTGGTGCTTCTCAGGGTCTGGGGGGCTGGAGCTGTTTGTTCCTGAGCTGATTCGGGGTGACTGGGAGCAGCCCTTCACAGCCCTGCTGAGGCTCCTGGACAAATTGCTGCAATTCCTCACTGGTTTGAAGAGACAGAGACAGGCCCAGCTCTTCCCACCACGTCCTGGTCCCTGCAGAGCCTTTCTCAAATCTGGAGCTCAGACCACCAGCTGATGGAAGCCCTCCTGCCACGTTTCACCACCCGGGCTGAACCCAGAGGTTTTCTACTGTTCCACCACCCAGCTACTCCCCCTTCCCACTCAGGAGCTCCTGGAGCACCCTCTGCCAGCAGAGCTGGAATTAAAGTGCCATTCCAACCCTCAAAGGCAGCCCTCACACTGGCCTGCTCCTTGGATTTACATACTCACAGCTCCACCTCTTTTTAGCCATATTTTTGATGTTTTTGGGAATAGTAGTCACAAGCCTTCCAGGATTTTACAACCACTGCTTCAGCCTTCTGAGTGTTCCTACGTGTAGGTCGAGGCCTCTGTACACTGAAGCAGTCAGAGCACATCTAATTAAGTTCTTGTGCCTCATTCCTGGCTAATATAAAACACTCTTACCAGCCTGGGTTCTGCATCAGGGCCCCATCCTCCTCCTCCTCCCGGGGAAGGCTTTCTCTCCACGCTGTGACCTGAGCAGGCTTTCTCCAGGAGGGTGGGGAAGGCACGGGAAGATAAATGCAGTTTGGCAGGACATTAAGGCAAACCACAATATTGCCTTGTAATGCAGCTCCTATCTGATCAGCGGAGTCAAACGGTGCCGGGGCTGTGTCTCAGAGGAAGTGGAACCAGCTGCCCCCGTCAAGCTGATTGCTGAGATCCTCCCTGAGATATTCCTTCTGTCTGCGGGAGATACCAGCTGCTGAGGGATTCCCAGCATGTGCTGAGTGACCCCGGCCCAGCTCAGGCAGCCCCTTCTCCTGCCCCCTCTCCTCAGGCTCCTCCAGGGGCACGGCAGGGAGGGGACAGCCACTGGCACGGGAATGGGGACAGCCACTGGCACTGCCATCCACCCCTGGGCTTTCCCAGCACCTCAGGGGCTGAGAAAACATGGCCTGGTTTATCCTGGAGAGCAGAGAATGTGGGAGTGGGACACGGGGATTGCTTTCTCTCATAGTGAAAGAAAAGCTGCAGCTCTCAAATTGCTCCTTTAATTTCCCAACACCTTCCTCCGGCCCTCGCAGGAGGCATTTCCTGCTCTTCTTGTCAGTTTGGACAGTATCCTAGGAATTCATTCACATGGAAGGTGGGAAATGTGATGCGTTGGCAGAAAACATAGGCAGCAGCAGTCTCTAGTATAATAATAAGTTTCAGAATAATCTGCACAAATTTAACTAATTAATTCTCAGAGTGATCCCATGATATGAATGCCGTGGAACAGGGAAAGGCTGAGGTCACCAAGGTCAGGGCCTCCACACCAGCAAGGGGTGCTGGGACGTGGCCAAGCCCCCCAGAACCTCCTTTCTGGGCAGGAGCTCCAGGACAGAGCCACAAATCCTCAAACACATCAGGGAGAGGAGAAAAGGCTCTCGGAGTGACTCCTCCACCCTCAGGATAATTACAGCCAAGATTAGAACTGGGTGGAAAACAGGAGCATTTTACAAATGAAGGAACAACTAACTGTAGGGTGGTTTAATCATAATTAATGGGAAGACGCTGCTCAATGAGGAGCTGCACAAGGGCCTGGCTGCGGCTCGAGCAGCCGATGGTGATGGATCGCGGCTGCTCCCTAATCCCTGCTCTTTATATACCCATTCTTCCTCATGTCCTTGCTCTAAGAGCTTTTACAGCTTTTACATCATGTGGTATCCAGGGGTGTTTAAGTGCCACGGTTTGATCCATGGGCTCTGGATTTGGGAGTGAGGGCAGGGCGTGCTGCCTGTGCTGCTCCCAGGGTTAACGCATCCCTCGCTCCGCATCCTGCGGTGCCAAACCCCGCTCCTGCCTCCCGCTTCCTCTGCGCCTCGGCGCAGGAAATCCGCCGTCTCCCAGCTCCAGATTTGGGGAACTTTGACATCCCCTAATGAGGTAAACACATTACTGTCATGTACAAACAAACAGCAACAAATTAGCAGCTGACACGTGCGGGAGCCGCGGCTCAGCAACGCGGCATCGTTGCACTCGTTACAGGCAATTAATGCCTGCCCGTGTCCCACTGCTGGCCTCTGGCTTCACCACCACCCCCCAGCTGCCTCCTCCTCGTGGGCTTCGTCCCCCTCTGCCATCCTCGTGATGCAGGGCACGGTCAGGAGCAGCACAGGGTGCTGCTGGGAGAACTGGGAAAAGCCACCTCAGGGTGTGGCTGTGACCACAAGGAGCCGGCGGGGCACAGGAAGGGCTGGGACTTCCCTGAGCACCCAGCATGGGCTCACATCCTGGGATCCTCCCTTCCAGTCTCCTCCTTGAGGCCCCACCCCAGCTAAAACAGGCTGGGGAAGGGAGAGCTGGGAGGGAGAGATGGATATTTGACTTTATTTCAGCAGAAGCCTCTCTATTAAGCAAGAGCCAGGACAGCAGGCCCACGGTCAAAGGGCTTTATTATTATAATTGCTTTGCAAGGGTGAGAGCCTCTGGATAAGAATCCAAATCAGTCATCACTCAGAATAATAATCATGAAAAAAGATAAATAAATAAAGGTAGGATCCAGCCAAAAAAGGAGCTCGCATTATCAGCCATTAAACCAATAATCCATTAGTGCCCAAGGTTGCTGAATAATATAGTACTTTCCCAGCGCCCATAATTTATAGTGCAGACTAGAGAATAGACACGATTATTAGAGTGAGGGCTACTGGCTGACACATGATGCATGACCGTGTGGCATTGATCTTCACACAACAGGAAGGTGTCTAGACGGGAGATGTATGGCCCCCGCAGCCAGAGCGGGGCATATTTCATGCGGGGCCTAATGGAGTGGTGGAGGCCGTGATGGATGAGCCGCGGGCGCGCGGAGCCGCGCGGGCACGGCCCCGCTAATGCGTGACCCCGCCGCTGCCCGCGTCCTTCACTCGCTCGCCGTGACCTCGCGGCGAGGCAGGGACAGCGAGAGGCGCAGAGGGCGAGGAGGGAAGGGGGGTGGAGGGGAGGAGAACAGGAGAGGAGATGAAAAATAAAAGATGCGGAGAGGGTGTGGTGTAAATGAGCAATGTCGCCTGCCTCAGGCTCACTGCGCCGCTGCCTGCGGGGCGCATTCTGCTCCTGGGTGTACAGGGTTACTCCTGGTTCACACAGGTGCTACTGAGAGGGCCCTGGCATGCAAGTCTCAGCCTTGCCTGGGCTGCTGGAGCTCATGGGACTGGTGCCAAGTGAACACCATATCCCATGGGACTGGCCCCCAATGAGCACAATATCCCATGGGACTAGCCCCAAGTGAGCACCATATCCTGTGGGATGGGCCCCAAGTGAGCCCCATATTCCATGGGACTGGCGGCAAGCGAGCACCATATCCCATGGGACTGGTTCCAAGTGAGCACCATATCCCATGGGACTGGTTCCAAGCGAGCACCATATCCCATGGGACTGGTGCCAAGTGAGCACTATATCCCATGGGACTGACCCCAGATGAGCACCATATCCCATGGGACTGACCCCAAATGAGCACCATATCCCGTGGGACTGGTTCCAAACGAGCACCATATCCCATGGGAATGGTCCCCAATGAGCACCATATCCCATTTTATGGCAGGCCTGGTTCCTTGTCACAGGATAACCCCATGTGGGAGGGGATAGCTTCGGGGCCTTGTAGAGTCTCTCAAATGGCTCTGCCTGTGTCTGTCCTCAGCCCTAATCTGCAGGAACCCCACAGCAGCACACGAAGTCCTGCCAGGACCTCTGCAGCTCCTGGAACGCTTCTCACCACCCAGTCTGGGCACTTCCCTTCCCCAAACCAGGCACAAATCCACGTGTACCCCCTGCTCCTTCCCCAAACCAGGTACAAGTCCCAGTCCACCCCTTGCTGCGTTCCTTCCCCTCCATGTAAGGGCTCCAGCTCCCCGAGCTGCCTGGGAAGGAAAGGAGAGAATGGCCATTTACTGTGTTTCTTTTACCATCTGGGCTTATTAAAAACTGCGCAGCAAATTAAAAATAGGTGGGAACAAAGATGGGGGAATGACATAAAGGGTTGCAGAAAATTCTCTGTGTACTTTTAAAAGCTGGAATTGCCATATGGACTGGCAGAGAGACATGTTTTACATTTCCACTGGTACATGACTGACATCATTTAGCATTAACTTCTATTTGAATAAAATGGTAGTAGACATTTAGGTAATATTACAGGGCAATAAATGTTTTAAAGAGCCTTGGGGGGATGCTCTTGAAACACAGTCCAGACCAGAACTCTAAAAATATGTCTTAATATATATTAACCTCTTTTAGGACTTTTGGCTCTCAAACAAATAGTGGAGGATAGAGGGGCTTTTTTCCCCCCTCCCCTTTTACTTTCTGAATTGAGAGTCCCCAGCTATATTTCTCCCTTTTTCCTCTTTAGCTGTGCTGGGGAGAACATGAGGGAATGTAGTTAAAATTCAAAAAGGTTCCCCTTTATCATTACCATGAATCAACACAATAAATGAGCCCCTTCAGAGCACGGTAATAAGAATTTGATAAATCATCAGCCAAAAATTAACTAGATGTCAAAACAATCTTTGGGAAGTGTGATGGATTAGGGGCGATAGTGGCAATTAATCTCCCAGCATGAGTTCACAGGAGAGACTGAGCGGTGGGAGATGGATAGGGGGGAGACCAAGGCCTCACAAGGTCAGGACACTGCAGAAAGGAACGGGAGGCAGAGAGAGACGGAGAGAAGAAGAAAAAAATTCCACTGAGTCGGCAATCCCCGGCCCCCAGCAGCCGAGGTAGAGGTCAGTCACACGCCTTTGAAAGCTTCTCTGTCTCCAGCTGCTCCCGTGATGAGGCAAGCACTTTCTGCTCCTGCAATAAATGCCAGCAGCAGCTCGGGGTCCAGCCCCAGGCTGGGGAGAGCCAGAGCTGGGGATGCTCTGCTCTGATCCAGGGATGGGCAGCTGCAGGGAGATGGATCCCCCTGAGATGTGGGAATCCATCCATCCATCCATCCATCCATCCATCCGTCCGTCCGTCCGTCCATCCATCCATCCATCCATCCATCCATCCGTCCGTCCGTCCGTCCATCCATCCATCCATCCATCCATCCATCCGTCCGTCCGTCCGTCCATCCATCCATCCATCCATCCATCCATCCGTCCGTCCGTCCGTCCATCCATCCATCCATCCATCCATCCATCCGTCCGTCCGTCCGTCCATCCATCCATCCATCCATCCATCCATCCGTCCGTCCGTCCGTCCATCCATCCATCCATCCATCCATCCATCCGTCCGTCCGTCCGTCCATCCATCCATCCATCCATCCATCCATCCGTCCGTCCGTCCGTCCATCCATCCATCCATCCATCCATCCATCCGTCCGTCCGTCCGTCCATCCATCCATCCATCCATCCATCCATCCGTCCGTCCGTCCGTCCATCCATCCATCCATCCATCCATCCATCCGTCCGTCCGTCCGTCCATCCATCCATCCATCCATCCATCCATCCGTCCGTCCGTCCGTCCATCCATCCATCCATCCATCCATCCATCCGTCCGTCCGTCCGTCCATCCATCCATCCATCCATCCATCCATCCGTCCGTCCGTCCGTCCATCCATCCATCCATCCATCCATCCATCCGTCCGTCCGTCCGTCCATCCATCCATCCATCCATCCATCCATCCGTCCGTCCGTCCGTCCATCCATCCATCCATCCATCCATCCATCCGTCCGTCCGTCCGTCCATCCATCCATCCATCCATCCATCCATCCGTCCGTCCGTCCGTCCATCCATCCATCCATCCATCCATCCATCCGTCCATCCACCCAGGGCTGGCAGTGGGGAGTGTGGATTCACTGGCAGTGTGGATTCACTGGTTCTGCCTGAGCACGGAGAGCAGGACAGAAGTGCTGCTGCTGCTGCCTGAAATGCCCACCCAGCTGGAGGAGCCTCCCTGGGCCTTCCAGCTCGTGGGAAGGCCTGCACCCTGCCGGAAGCAGCTGGAGCTGGGCATTTCTCCTGCTCTTCATCTCCCTCAGCCCAGCGGGGTCAGCAGGAGCCTCTGCCCCCACCAGGAGAGCAGGGGAGGGTTGGCACAGTGGCACTGCTTGGTGCAGGTACCACGGAGGAAGGTTTTGGCTCACCAGAGGTTTGGCTCCTCCAGCAGCAGCCTGGATCTGGCACAGCTGAGACAAGGACCCACGGGTTCTGGCCCTTGCTCACAGCCTGGGGGTGCTGCAAGGAGACACTCCTTGGCTTCTGCATTAAGATAAGGCAAAATATTTGCTGTGTCCCCTGAATGTGCAATTCCAGCTCAGGAACAGTGTGGGAGTCATTCCTTCGCTGAGCTGGGGTTACCCACTGCTGCTGCTCTCCCTTCCCTACAGATCTGCAGCTCAGTGCACAGAAACTCAGTGACACAACAGGACTGGCTCATGATTACCCTGGTCAGAGGCTGAGCCTCCTGAGCTCTGACTGCTTCACTCCTGCACACTCACACTGTTGGTAACACCTTCCTCAAATATTTGCATCCTTAAGAAGCAGCAGCCTTTTTTTTCCCCCCTTCTTTTCTTTTTTTAATTGCATCTTTCACGATTTCCCCCGGGTTGCTCACACAGCTCTGTGCAAGAGACAAATGCCTGGCAGAGGCTGGGACGGTGCTGGCTGCGTGGTGCACGTCAATGTCAGCGAGATTTCGGGAGGGGGAGAGGGAAGCAAGCCCCCGCCCAGCTGGAATGCTCTCCCACAATGCCTGTCTCTTCTCAAGACAGACAGGCCTTGGATGGGACAGATGTTTCCACCCAAAAGCAGATGTGAAGATGTTACTTTCCCAGGGAGGAATGCAGTGGGGTTTATTATTAACCAGCAGTCCCCACATGACAGCTTCCCTTGACCAACAGTTGGAAAATCTGGAAAAACACGGAGCTCTCTAATCCAAGTGGTGGCAGGAAACAGCCAGCCCTGACGGACTCTGCTGATTTATTATTATTAATTACAACCTGGAAATGACCAAAAACATCTGGGAGAGCCGAATGTGGAAGAGAAAGAAAGCTTGAGCACAGGGGCCAAATACTTGATTCCGTGCTGGGCTCAGAGCGCTGCTAAACTTCAGGAGCAGCTCTTGGAAAGGCTCTGGGCAGGCTCAGAGCAGCCAAGGGAAGGGTCTGGGGAGCAGCAGCCCTGCAGCACACGGGCACCCGAGGAGCCAGGGACACCCAGCACTGAATCACGGGGCTGTGTGAGCACAAAGGGTTGTTCATCCCCCAAAAAGCTGAGACTGTGTCCCCCTGAGTGCCCCCCCAGCCTGCCCAGCACTGGAAGGGTGAGCAGAGCGTGGGCAGCACCAGTGGGTGGCAGTGGCAGTGCAGGGGCAGCATCCCTGTCCCCAAATCTGTCTCTCCTGCTCCTACCCAGCTGGGCGCTGTCACTGTCACCCTGCCGAGGTGACACAAGGCCCTGCTGCTGCAGAGCTCTGTGCCCGTGGCTGAGGGGGAGCTGCGGTCATTATTTCAGAAATGGGCTCTCCAGCAGCTCCACACTTGGCAGGTGCACACGGAATTTGCTGAGCCCATTGGCCGGCTCAGCTTCACTCAAAGCTTTGGATTTCTTTAGTCCTTTCGCTCTGTAGAGCTATCCCACGTCCAGATTTTAAAACAAACACTGAATCAGCCATTATTTGGTGTAAAAGAAGCCATTGCCTGCTGCCAGCCCCACCTCAGGACACACGGACACTTTCCCACCAGGTACGGAGAGCCCCTGACATGCACACGCAGCTGTGGTGATCCCACGACCTGAGAGCCCCTAAAACATCTGTTTATATTTTCAGAGCAGTATTAACATTGTCAGACCGTGGCAAATCTGCTTAATTTTCATAGACATGTGTAAAACACACAAGCCAAAATACACTTAAAATGGGACATGTCAGAAAATAAACAACCATTAACTGATGAAATAGAAAGGAAGTTGGTCCCTGCACTTTCCCTCTCCCACACACATCCCCTGCAGCCACAGGTCCATCATCTCCTCGTGACTCCCTGCTCAGGCTCACGCCCAAAAACTTCTACAGGAAAATGCAGACACTTCCAATGGCCAAAGTGCCCATCCCTTTCTAAGGGAGCTTTCAAAAAGCCACAACATCCATGGGGAAAAAACCAGCCTCAGCCCAGCTTGCCTCCACAGATCTATTTGTAGAAATTGAACCTGAGCAGGTTCTTGCCACCCCTGCCCTTCCCCTAATTTACACTGGGAGGTACCTCCAGCCCAAGCCCATGCCTGGAGGTGAGCAGAGGTGCCCCCTAATTGGGAACAGCATCTCCAAGGGGCTTTTCCAACGAGGTGCAGATTTCTCTGGCACACGTTGTCAGAGTTGAAGGCAGCATAATGAAGTCCAGAACTTTTAGGTTTCCCCTTTAATATATCCATCATGTCTAGATCCATTATTGACATGTTGACTTTCTTGTTTCTGATTTAAGCTGCCAGACTCGGTAAAACTGCCTTGACAGCTTTAGCATTTGTGGCAGAACACTGACATGATGTTACTTACAGCTAATTAAAGTTGAGAGCATAATAAACAATCTTGGGATCCTAGCAACCCAATTTCCCCGGGTATGGAGTTTGCTGGATCTTGACCCGAGATCTTTGAAGCTCCAGCAAATTCTTTGAGTGACCTCTCTGCTCCGAGGGCGCTGGCTTTGGGAAGCAGGGCTGGATAACACCAAAAACGCCCGGGCATGGCTTGGCCAGAGGCATGGGGAGTGATGAGAGACAGGAGGGGGAATGGTGAGGAAATGAGACCCTGGGAGGTGCTGGAAGTGGGTTTGTAAGGCCATTTCACTGAGGAGGAATGGGCCAATGGGTTACAGCTAATTAGCAGCGTGATGAAAGCCAGCGAAGGAAAATTCAGACTGATTACCAGGAAATCTTTCCTCTGGTGAGCTCTGCTGGGCTGCAAAGCCCTCTCTGGAGGGAAGCAGAGCAAAGCACAGCATTGAGTTGCTGAGGACTGATGGACGCAGCCGTGTGAGCCTGGGGAGGGCCCTGGGGGAAGGCTGAGTGTGAACCAGAGATTCACAGGAGCAGACTTTG
This sequence comes from Passer montanus, assembly GCF_014805655.1. NCBI lineage: Eukaryota > Metazoa > Chordata > Aves > Passeriformes > Passeridae > Passer > Passer montanus. Next base: position 667,086 of record NW_024356616.1, on the reverse strand, counting down.
TATGGCTGCTCCAGAAGGTCCTGGAAACTTTCACTGCATCAGTTCCTTCTCCTTTCCTCCCTCGTGCCATCTCCAACCCAGCTGGCTTTGCACACAGGAGCTTCTCACGGTGTGAAATCACTCACTCACAGAAGAGAAGGGTCAGGTCAGTTCAGGGCAAGATCTCACCTTCCCTTCTGATGAACACCTTTTTGTTATTTATTTTGTTACAATAACAAAAGAATGAACCTTGCCATACACAAATCAGATTCTCGGAGCTGACTCAGCCAGCAAAATCAGCATTTTTTCTTGTCTGCAGGGAATCAAAAATCACTACTCACTTGTGCAGAATCAACTGCAATTTGAGGTGAATTAAATCCAAAATCTCCCTCTGTTCCTACAAATGACTGACATGCCTTCTTTATTGCCAGCTTCTTGAGTGCTATTGGACTGATTTCTCCCATTTTCACTGAATCTCCTCATTCTGCAAAGTAGGGCAACAACAACATTTCACATCTCCTGCAACGACTCAAACGCAGCGACACCCTCGCCGTGAGTCACCAGAGCCACCGAACCAAACAAAGGTGAAGCTGTAAAGTTGTAACCAGGCTCAGTGGTAAACGGGCAGGTTCCAGCACGTTCCTCTGCGTTTGTGCATGTGAGGAGCGACTGCTGAATCGCAGCGAGGTGATGATGCATCTGACATGTCAATAGAGAACCTTCAACTGGCTTAGCAACCCAGCACAAAGGCTGTGGCGCTGCTCTTAATCTCTTAATTCACCTTAAACCGGCCTGAAACCGAAGCTCTGCTCTCACAATGATTTACTGAGCTGACAGAGCCTTCAGGACTTTCTAAAAAAGGCAAAACTTCTGGGTGCAGACAAGGCTGTGGGGGTGAACCTGTCATTCATGAGTGAGAGAAAGGAGCTGGTGAGAGAGATGACCTGGTGAGAGAAAGGAGCTGGTGAGAGAAAGGAGCTGAGTCCAGGCACTGCTTGCAGCACCCTGGAGCACGTGTGGTCACTGCAGGAACCCCAAAAACATCCATTTTATTCTCTGTCTCCCAAGCACCTTCCTCCCAGTCTGCAGCAGCACAATGTCCTTGGAGCAGCACGTAGGGACAGACGGATGGCAGAGGACAGCCAAGGAAAAGGTGCTCACTTGCAGGAAGTTTGGGTTTACCACCCCCCAGCCAAATCTCGGGCTCAAGCCAACCCCCAGCTCAGGATCCTCCACCACTCAGCAGTCACAGCCAGGCTCTGCCTTTATCCAGGCTGACATTCCCACCACCACATCTCAAGAGCTCAGGCTTTTCCAGTGGTGGCCCTCAAAAACAGCAACAGAACCGTATAAAAGTTTAGAGCAGAGCTTTTTGTGAGATTCCCAGTTAAACCCAAACCAAACAAGCACTCCCAGCCCGGCCCTGGGTTTAGTCTGCGGGGTGGGAAGGGTTTCACCTCTGGGCAATGAGCTGTGGCAGCAGGAAGCCACGTTGCCAAATACCTGCCACGCTTGCAGGGATGAAGGAATCCATCCCAACAGCGATGGAAACAAAACAAAGCCCTGCACAGGCACCTCAGCACCCACACTGGAAGTGTTTATAACTGAGATCCCAGAGTCCTGGTGTCCAGGAAAGCTGAGTGATTGCATCCTGACATTCCTGCTGCCACGGAACAAACGGGATGGCAGGTACAACTGGTAACAATTTTCTGAAATTACAGAAATTTCTCGTTGTTTTCTTTTTCCGTAGTTAATAGTTCTTTTGTCCCGGCTCTAGACATTTTGCTAATCAGTTTCTATCATATGGGAGCTATCAGCAGAGACAGTCAAGCCTGGGGATATGTAAAACCTTTCCATTGCCTGAAGAATCCATGGAGACCTTTGACACTTGCCAAATTCCCTTGCAGGGGAAGGGTAAGGGAATAAACTCAGAGCCAAAATCTGCAAAGTTGTTTCTTCATCAGCCTTTAAACGGAATCTTAAAAGTTTCCTCTGCTCATATAATGTTTTTATGGGGCAGCAACAACCGAGGGGCTGCTTTGCTAAGGCCGCTTCTTTCTACCCTCTGCAGCCTCCTAGGAAAAAACAACCTCAAAACCCAGCAAAACCCAACAAAACCCACCCTGCTGCTCATGAAGCCACGTGAGGGGCTGAGGGGAGGTGCCACAGCAGCTTCACAGTCCAACACCTCTGTTCCCTTTCCTATTGAACCCAATGGAACACGGAAATTGGGGAAAGTGAACCAAGGCAATTGGAAGCAACAGGGCAGAACCCCCGGTGCGTGCTGCGGGGCTGAGCTGCCTCTGCGGCAGGCACAGAGAGCCCCTGGCGCTGCTTTTCCAGGGAATTGATCCCTGGAGCCATCCCTGGGCCTGGCTCTGCCCTGCTGGGGCTGCTCCTGCTGGGATCCAGGCTGGGACAGGGAATGGGATCGTCAATCCTCACGTGGGGCTGATCAAAACCACCCCTCTGCCACTGCAACTGTATCAAACCTTCTCCAAAAAGTCACTTCGAGGTCACTGTTTTTGTCCAGTATTTCAATACATTAAATGCAATTACTTCATTGTTGATTTACCTGTCATTAGAGGCATGTGTTTGAACATGATTTATTGAGTGAGTTTTGTGCCAGTTGACTTGCAATAGATTGCACAATATTCAAAAAGGCTCATTTGCTTGGCATTACATTAGAAGCAGGGTGATTGCAACACAAAGCAATGTAAATGAGTTCTGAGAGGCTCCATCATTCATGTTGTCATGTACTGAATCCTATTATTATTTATTACCATAATTGTACTGTGTTTCCTGGGGCGATAAATTAGGACTGATGGGTCCCGCTGACAGCCAAGGACTGGACTCGCTCTATATAATTTAATAGGGATACTGTTGGATCTCTGCTTGGAGGAGACTTAGGCAGGAATTTAGTAACTAAGCAAAATCCTTTCTTAAAAAAATTAAAAATAAAATAAAAGCAGTGAGGTTCCCCTCACCCCCCTTCTCCCTTGGCAGCAATTTAAGTCTTGATAAAAGCTGCAAAGGAAATGGGAGCACTCTGTCTTTCATAATAGGATTGTTAAAAAAAATCACTGCCCTGTGTCACAATCTGTTTTCTGCTCCCTGCTGACAGGCAGCCTCCCGTGCTGGGAACGCGGGGACAGCCGATGGCTTAAAGGGACAGCGGGGACAGCTCCTGGCCCGCAGCCCGGCCCAGCCCCGCCTGCCCTGCCGCAGGAGCTGTCCCGGGATGGCTCCGGGGAGCCGGGCAGGCTTTTCCTGAAGTCCTCAGGAGGGGCTGTTGATGACCTAAGGGATGTCACCTCCCTCTGAGGGGCTCCCAGAGAGTTCCAGGGGTTCCCCTGAGCCCTCCTCCCAGGGCTTCACCTGGATCTTCCCTCCCAGGACTTCACCTGGACCTTCCCTTCCAGGGGTTCACCAGGATCTTCCCTTCTAGAGATCCACTTGGATCTTCCCTTCCAGGGCTTCACCTGGATCTTCCTTTTTAGGGTTTCACCTGGAGCTCCTCTTCCAGGTCTTCACCTGGATCTTCTTTTTTAGGAATTCACCTGGACCATTCCTCCCAGGGGTTCACCTGGAGCTCCCCTCCCAGGCTCTGCAGGCAGCCCAGGGCACTGGGGGCACTCTGTAGTTGAGATCCTGGGCATGTTTTCAGCATCACTTTGGTACCAACCTCCCAGCTCACCCCTGCTCTCTCTGCTGGAACTTCCTTCCCATGCCCTGGAATTCTCAAGGCCTGAAGGGCCAGGGCAGGATTCAGACAGCACCAAAACCCCTCTGGATGAGACAAAAAACTCAGCTCTTATTTTATATTCAGGCGCCAAAAGCTCTGAGCGGGACAACTACAGGGGAAACAGGGAAAGAATGTCTGAGGTTCTGATATTTAGATTAAGATTCAACAACAAAATTCTTCTTTCCAAGCTTTTAAACACCATCAATACTCAATTTTTCTTCTACAGTTCTTGTAAAGACACTCAGAGTTGCAGAACCTCAGAACTGTTGGGCTAGAACAGGTTAATGGTCCCTACAGTCCTGTATGTTGTATTTGTGAGCAACCAAATGTCCATAAATCCTCCTAGTGGACAATTTTATGGAATAATCAACACATCAGGGATATTTCCTTCTAACCTTCCCTGAGTTAGTGACTGGCTTATGCCCCGAGGCATGAGAGCTTATTGACTGGATCCATCTCTTGTTCAAGTCAATAGTTATCTGTCAATTCAGGTCAATTCAAATGAGATTTTATCGACAGAAGAAGCTACACAAAATGTTGCCAAAGTGTGAGAAAATGACAAGGCACCCCTACCTTCCTCGAGCCATCTGTCAGCGAGAGAAACAACCTGCACTGGTTTTACAGAGAGACCAACTCGCAGCTCCATCGAACAGAAATCGTCCTTGATTTGGCTTCATCGACTTAATTGAGCTGAGCTCTGCTCAGCATAAACAAGATCCATCCCTTGGTGCCTCCACGGGCACCGTCAGGAGCAGCACGAGTGCATTAGAGGGCTGCAAAGCCATAATTGTGTTAGAGAGGGGGCAGTGCAGTGATCCTGCACGGGCAGAGCTGCACCCACAGCTGCTGGCCTGGGCTCCCCCCGTCCCTGCTGCTGCAGCCCTGCTCTCCCAGCCCGCAGACACATGAGCCTTGTCACTCACACATCAAAGGCGCTCTGCGCTCGCCCCCTCGCAGCAGTGACACATTTTTGGCCCGGCACAGCACATTAATAGAGCTTGCTGTCAAACACGGGGCTCGCAGACAATGCGGGGATTGTCCGGGCCGATGGGCAGATCACCAGGTAATGTGATGCAAGAGCTATAAAATATCTCAAAGACACCAGCGAAAAACACAGAGCCTGGGTTTGAAGAGAGCCTTGCGGTTTGTGGGGATTTTTTTGGTATGAATTCTGGAACAGACCCTGGCATCAAACTCGGTGGGGTTTCCAAACTCAGCCTGGTTTGACAGGCACATTTCCTTGAGCGGTGCAGTGTTTCCTTGTCTTCTCCAGTGTCTCCTTCCCAGCACATTCTCCCCATCCTTCATTTCATTGCTTGGAACAAAGCCAGGCCCAGTCCAGGTGTTTTTGTGGCACCAGGGACAGGGTTTGAACTCCCCCCTGTGCAGGTACAGCGCTGCTCACCAGAGCGCCTCACTCCAAACCAAACAGGCCCTGCCCTGCCTGGCACCATCCGGGCCGTGGTTGAGCTCCAGAAGGAATCCCAGGAACCTTTTGGTTCCCATCCTGTGGTCACTGCACGTCCATCAGTGAGGGTCAGCCCTGGTGACCCGGCCTGGGGTGACACTGGGGACACAGCAGAGCCTGCACACCTGCTGAAGGGATGGTTGTGCTGCTTTGGTGAGCTCCTATCATCCATGTGCCATTCCCGTGCTTCTGAGTGCAGGATGAGGATCTGGAGCATGACTCCATCAAGTTTGGCCATTCCCATCAGCAGACCAGCCACTGGTCCCCATCTCTTCCTTTCAGAGCCGTTTGCAGCTGAACCCTTTGGAATGGCCCGATGGAAATGGATTTAGAACCATTTCCAGCATTGACAACCACGTGCACGCAGGAGGCTCTGAGGCACATCCATCTGAGGCACATCCACCTCCCCCTGCAGCTCCCATTGCTGCGCTGTCAGCCTGAGCTGGGAGCGGGGACAAGGGGGCCCCACTCTGCAAGGGAAGCATGAGGACGTTGTTTCTGCCTGTTTTGTAGAACACGTGTCCCCACATCTCTGTTCCTGTCACCACAGACCTCTCTCCCCAGTCACGCACTTGTTTAGGCTCTGATCCTTTCATTAACAATGGAGAAATGCAGGCCCTTACATCTGTTAGCAGCATAATTCTAGACAAATACAACTTCTTATCAAATAAGCCTGCAATAAATGTTTCATGAACAGAACCCTTCAATAGAACTCCCAACACTAATTTAATGAGAAGTATCAAATGAATTTTTTTTTTTATTCTGATATCTCCCCTGAGACAAATGATACTTTGCAGGCCTATTTTTAACAAATGAATTATTGACTTAAACTGGCACAATTAATCACAATATAATGGGATCAGGGGATGTTAGAGGCTCATTCAGCACGGCAGATGATGAGTACTGACTCTTCCAAGAAATGAGGCTCTTTAATCACTCCCAGATTAACAGCTACATGCTTTCAAATTTCAATCACAGAGAACTGCCAGTGTGGAATGAAAAGGGCCCACTCCAGCAGGAGCAAAGGAAGCAGGAGGATTTCTCACCCCATTGGAGGCCTGCTGCTCGTTGTCTCAGAAATGGGCACCCAGCATCCCTGGGGAAAGGACAGGATCTAAACTGCTGCATTTCCAAGAGTATTTCCTTCCAGTCTTCTTCAGGTAAGAATTTGTTCCAGGACAAAGCTCACAACCCCTCAGGCTGTTTAACACCTGCCCTGGAGGGAAAATCTTCAGGGCTTAAGAGAAAAAATCCTCTTAATTAACGACCTCACTAGGAACACTGTTCTCTGAAGCTTGTGGCTGTTCCAGCCAGAGGTGCTGCTTCACTGCATCCCACGAGCACCAAAGGTGTCGGCTGGAATTTTCTCTTCCTTCACCTTTTACTCGAGAGTGTGGAACAATCTCTGCTGGGATTTCACTGCAGGAGAAACATCCAGATCATTCTCCTGATACAAACCCACCTCTGAGTGCTTCAGCAGGGAGAGGTGCCAGTTTTGTGTCCCCTTGAAGCTGAGAAGAATTCCCCAGCCAGCTTTGCTGTGCCCACCACGAGGCTTCAACAGCTGCACGTCCTCAAGCGAGGAGGAGGAGGAGGAGGAGGAAACCCTGCAGCTCCCGCTATCCTTGAATCCACCCAGGGAAGGGGGACAGCTATTTGCAATGGAAAAGCAGTGGGAAAGAGGCTGGGGAAGGTGGCAGATGCAGTGGGTTGTGCCAGACTTTTTCAACAAGTCTCACTGTCTGCGAGGCAGAGCGTGGAGATGGCAATGAGACGGGAGCGAGCCCTGGTTGTGTCTGAATGTGCTGGAGCTCCTCAGAACCAGCTCTGCTGTGCCGTGGGGCAGCTCCCGGGGCTCTGGCAGTCAAAATCTCCTCTCTGCTGGAGTTGATAGGCCTGTGAGAACGGCAGGGCTGGTGGGGCAGAGGTCCTGTGTTCCCTGTGCTGGAGGAAGCGCGGGGATGTTCGCAGCAGCGCTGGGCACGTTATCATCTGCTGGTTCCATTTAACAACTTCTCACAACATATGCAGTTTACATTACGGTATCCTGCACATGTAGGCTTTGGCTGGGAATATCCTCCAGAGCTCGGGATTTATGGCCATGCAAATGCTCGGGGAGGCGAGGAGCAGGCCTGCCAAATCGGGAAAAGGAAAGCCTCCTTTGTTCCTGCTCCTGGGCCACGTTAACCCCAGCCCTGCCGTGCTGCAGCACAGGGAACGCTGCTGTTCCAGCCCCACACCTCGTCCTTTCCACAGCAATTCCCCAAATACCAGCATCTCACAACATTTCCTTGGCTTCCATGGGCAGCTGGAGCTGGGCCTCCGAGAAAAGATCTGCTTTCAGCCAAGCTGTCTTTTCCTTTCTCTGCAGGCCTGGCATGACAACAGGCCTGGCTCTGTCATCACTCCCCAGCCCTGCATCCCTTGGGGAGTCTCTGGAGTCCCAGCAGTGCCAGCAGTGCCCTCAGGGCAGCAGAGGAGCTGCTGTGGGCAGAACTGCACGGGCATGGGATGAAGAGTTTGTTCTTAGTGCCCCCCTCCTTCATTTCAGGAAAAAAAAAAAAAAAACAAACTGGGAGAAGAGTTCAGTGTGGCATAAGAAGAGGATTAAGAGAATCTCTCTGTCCATCCTTTAAGCATAGAATCTGAGAATCATGGCATGGTTTGGATTGGAAGGACCTTAAAGCTCATCTCACCCCATGGCAGGGACAGGGCAGGGACACCTTCCACTGTCCCAGGCTGCTCCAAGCCCCATCCAGCCTGGCCTGGGTTACTCCCAGGGATCCAGGGGCAGCCACAGCTTCTCTGGGCACCCTGTGCCAGGGCCTCACCCCTCACAGGGAGGAATTCCTTCCCAAAATCCCATCTAAACCCTCTGTCTGTCCGTGTGAAGCCGTTCTCCCTTGTCCTGTCCCTCCAGTTCCAGGGTAATAAACCCTCAATCCCAAGGTTCCTATGGATATACAGTGAGGATCATTATCCCTCCTTGCCCAGCTAATTACCCAGGCCCCAATTACCTGGATTCTGGGCTTGCGGCCTCCCTGCTGCCCTTGCCCAGCTCTGGATGCTGCCCAGGGCCATGGCCTGGGGGAATTGCAGGTCTGAAAAAGGCACAGAAACCCCAAGAGCTGCAGCTCCAGGACCTCCATTTCCCGTTAGGGCACAGCCAATAAAGCCCCAAGCACAGCAGCAATCTGTCACCTGTCAGCTGGGGACAAAGCCGGGGGGAAATGAACTCTCAAGTGCAATTTCAGCAGCCTGTTGATCCAGAACCAGGGAATGGTGGGGATGGATCCCATGGGAACTGGACCTGGGTGTTTCTTTCCTCCCTGCCTGCTTTTCACAGCCACAACCTCAAAGCACACCTAAAGAATGCTGGAACTGCAAAATCATGGGATGGTTGGGGTTGGAAGGGACCTTAAGGACCAGCTCCTTCCATGCCATGGGCAGGGACACCTTCACAGGAGCAGGTGGCTCCAACGTGGCCTTGGATCCTTCCAGGCATGAGGAATCCACAATTCCTCTGGGAAACCCGTGCCAGGGCCTCACTGCTCTCACAGGAAACAATTTCCTCCTTGTATTTCATCTCAATCTACCCCCTAATTTTGCCTTTTTGGAGCTGTTTTCAATGCTAGGCTGGATTATTGGTGCATGTAAATGAGGAGATTTTCATGGATTTGGGAGGTGCAATCTCATTTTATACCCACAGATAACAGGAAAAGGAGTGCCCCCATGGAATAGGAGGGTAAAAGCAGCAAGAAAGGGATTCAGAGGCCTGGGAGCTTTCAGCTGATATGAACTGGAGTGCTAAGAAAGGGAAGCAAGTTTATGCTCCTTGAAAATGTTTATTATTGCAACAGTTCAAAAATGAATTCTCGTATTTGTGAGAAAAATGTGGTTTAAGTTGTTCCTGTGTGGATAGAAATGACCCACATTCCTACTTCTCTCTTAATTTTTTAATAAGCTGATTCATTCCCTGCATGACATCACTACATGTTCATACCTTTATCAAAAACATTAATAAAATATTCACTTGTATTTGTTTACCAAAAAAACCTTTTATGAAGATGAAATATTTCTAAAATCTGCTCATTTGTGTTTTTCACCAAGCAATATATTAAAAAAAACAAAACATAATTTGTGTTGGTGAAACTCAAAGAATTTTGACAGCAGCAACAACAATTCGTTTTGTGAAAATCGCTTTTGAGGCGGAAAAAAAGTGACTCTTTCAGACGCCACCATTTAATATTATCTATTTTTTAAACCAGCCTGTTCTGTGTGTGCTCCTTGCTGAATTCTGCATCCTTGGTGCCACCTCAATCATCGGAGCACAGCAGGCAGGACAGGCAAAGTTTTGCTACAGGAACTGCAAATAACCATGGTGTGTTATTCCCATAAATATAAATCAATAAATAAATAAATAAATAAATGTATTAAGTAAATAAAAAATAATAATATAAATGAAATAAATAATATTAATATATAAATTTATAGAAATAAGTATCTAAATAATGATATAAACATAAAATTATAAAATTATAAAAATATAAAAATATTAAAATGTAAAAATGTAAAAATATAAAAATAAAATATCTATAAATATATACATATATAGATGTATTTATGTATAAATATATTTATATATTTATATATAAATATATAAATATAAATGTAAATGTAAATATAAACTTGCAGTTGCTCATGGTGTGTTGCTCATATAAAGATAAATAAATATATTTATTTATAGAAATAAAAATAAAATAAAATTATAAATATCAATATAAACCTGCAATGGCTCATGGTGTGTTATTCATCTCCTGATTGTTTATAAGAACACAATAATGGAGCACCTGACCAAAGCAAGGCCCCTTCCCCTGTGCCTTGTCCTGCACACGGGCTGGTTTGGTGCCCGGGCTGGCAGGCACTGCCTGGCTGCCACCCTTGGCTCCCGAAAGCAGAATCCCCACCTTTCCTGACTGACAGCTGCCACGGCCATCAAAAAGGGCAAAGAAAACACTGAGCCCGCTGCCGAAGTTGCTGTTGGACAATTTTGGCAAACAAAGGCAAGTCCTGGCTGCCGGCAGGGAGTGGCACGGGCATTGTCACCCGGTGATCGTGCCAGAGGGCACCACCAAGGACCAGGCACAGGGGAATCAGCTTCATCCTCCAGCAGGTGTTCAGTGAATTCCTCCAAAAGGACAAGATTCATTCTCTCGCTGGCTTTGGGATGAATTAGCACGAATTCATAATCCATAAATCCTGGTGGCAGCGGAACAGCATCCCTCCTGTTGTTATTTATTTTGAGATTTTCACTGGGGCAATAGCTTTACGTTTGACATTTATATAGGTCACAGTGAGCTAATAGCCATCTGCCATCTGGGGACTTTTATAATGAACATTGCAGAAGACTATGAAACAATCTCTGGCATTTCCGATGCGAGCAGAAGCTGAAATAGGGTTGATCTTTACAATATGCTCTGCTGTCTCTGCTCAGGTCTGCATTAGTCATTTGCCTGGCCTTGCTACACTCGCACATATGGGGAGGGTGGGTTCAGTGTTTAATACCAACAGTTAATCACCAGGCGCATGAAAAGCACCCAGTACCTTCCTGCACGGCTGTAAAAGGCCCCAGTTCACCTGAGAACTCTTCATACACCCCAGAAATATTGATGAGCCCGCAGCCCTCCCGCAGCACAGGCACAGAGACTCAGCTCCAGCGCTGGCCTGGCTGTGGTGTGTCCACAGGAAATCTCTGCTGCCAGGTCACAGCCTTGCCTCGCTCCCTGCTCCCCCAAAACACACCCAGGTTGAACAGAAACAGGGAAAAATGGGCAGAATTCCCAGGGAAACACCCTCAGACAGCAGCTGGGGCACAGCAGGCCCTGCTCCATCCCAGCCTTGGGTCAGAGAACCAACCCCAACCACTTCCCAGGTGCCAGGTGCACCCAGGGTTGGGAGCAGCAGAGCCAGCTCTGCAGGTGCTGTCCTCACCCTGAGGGGCACAGCCTGGAGCTCCTTGTGGGCAGGACAGTCCTTGTCACCTCCCTGGAGCTCCTCGTGGGCAGGACAGTCCTTGTCACCTCCCTGGAGCTGCTCCTGGGCAGGACAGGCTGTGCCACCTCCCTGGAGCTCCTCCTGGGCAGTGAGACAGGCAGGGCTGGGCAGCAGTGCCTTGCTGAGCCCTTTAAGCCTCCTCCTGAGCTGTGAGCCAGCCCAGGTGTCCTGAATTTTGGGTCAGCACTTTGAGAGCGAGGCTGGCCCTTCTCCTGTACCTGCACAGGGTTTGTGCTGCACCAGGGCTGTGGGAAAGGGCTGGATGTGCTCAGGCACAGGAGAATATCCCAATATCCCATCTCAATTAGTCACTCTCCAAAACGCCTCCTCGGGGGGCCCAGCTCCTTAATGCTGCATGTTCCTCCTGAGTTCCCCAAGCCTCCCCGGGCCTCGGGGTAATAAATTACATTTGTCTGTGCTGCAGCAGCAGCAGCCTGTCCGAATCCTCCTTTCCATGACTCAACTCACGATGAAATGCCTATTTCCTGGTGCTGAGATCTGTGAAAATTGGTCTTTCCAGCCTCCCTCCCGAGGGCTGTGCCTCAGCCAAGTGTCCGGGGGTCCCTTTGATCAGAGGAGCTCTCTGCCTTCCCCGTGCCCTGGTACCGACGCCTGCTCCTGGGGTGGTCATTATTGGTATTTTGTCTCCCAAGGACGGCACACAGAGCACATTTGAAATCCAATCCCCTCTCGTGGGGCTGCAGAACAGGAACCAGGGGGTGTCTGAGCACTGCCCAGGTTTTGACCTGGTTCTGGAAGGACTCAGGTTACTGAAAACGCTGCGCTGGCTCCCACAGGCATCAATCTTCTGGGCTGTGACCTCTGCAGAGTTCAGCTGGTGACAGCTTCAGGAGATCCAGGCTCAGCTGCTGCCACCAAATCTGATGGGCAGAGGGGCAGGCTGATGGAGAGGGGCCTGGCATGTCCAGTCCAGCTTCCCTGCTTCCAGCAGCATTCCCAGCTGCTGCTCTGGCTCCGTCCAGGTGTGGTAGGGCGGTGGGGACACCTGTGGGGACACCTGGCAGCCCCAGCACCCACCCAGTGCTGCCCCTTGGTCCGGTGGAGCTGCCCCCCACTCAGCCCCAGCCCTGCCTCACCCTGTCCCTGCTCCCTTCTCTCCCTGCCAGCGCTGCCTCTGGTGTCAATCACACCTATTTTAATGTGTTAACTTTCTAAATCCACTTTTGTGCTCACTTAACAATGAGCTGCTTTGATCAGGGTAATACCAGCAAAACCAACAAACCCGAGCCCCTCCTGCCCCTCCCCTGGAGCAGAGCTCACCAGGCCTCGGCCTTGTAAAACCAAAGCAATTGCAGCCTTTAATTTTATTTCCTTTATGCTCAGGCCGTTAGGTGCTGGTTCTGATTAGGGACATTCTGAGCAGGAATAAAGCTATTTTAAATAAAAACCATGTTGAGCTTTGGGGGATGGGGGAAAAAAAAAGAGCACAACCTCAACAATTTAGAAGGGTCTGGCAGAGCTGATTCTACCAGCCAGCCCCTGAGCAGGGAAAATACACTTTTCTCGAGAGTGTCACTCTTAGCCCATGGGAGAGAGCTGCTGTGTGCACTGTGACACTGCACAGGATGTCATGGCAGGCTCAGGGGACAGCTCAGAGCTGAGCACCAAATTCTGCTCAGCTGGAGCAGTTCTGGCAGCCCCAGCCCTGCCTGTGCTTTCTGAGCAGCTCCTGCTCCTGGGGGCTCTGGGCAGCCTCATCTCTGTGTGAGGAACAGCAGATTTGTCTTTCCAAACAAGCTGTGGGTCTGCTGGTGGATAAACAGCACTGGGAGAGAAAAGAAACAATAGGGAGGATTCCACTGATTGATGAATGGAAAAAGATGTTTGCTTTTACAAACAGACTTTAGGGTTGCTGATAAATTCAATTGGACATTGAAAGATGAAAGAAACAATGGGGGAAAACCCTAAATTCCATACAAATTAGAAATTAAAAGGGAGGGTTATACATTAGAGGGAAATCTTTGCTATCAGGTGTATTGGGGAGTCTGAACCTCTCAAGTACCTCAGAAATGGGGAAAGAGAGAAGGGAAATGCCGCTAGGAAATTGGGATAAAAGGGAGGCTGCATCCTCCAAAAATGTGAGAGACCCCAGGGGAATGCCCCATGGCCTCTCCCTTTATTGGAATAAAGTTACAGGACTCCTCTGTCTTCTTTTGGATATAAACCTCTGATGTTTGTGAATTAATTTTCCTAATATCTGCTTTTTCCTAACATCTCTGTGGTTCCTGGTTTCTCCCTGTCTGTGTCTGTGCTCTCCCTCTGCCCCACAGAGCCTCTGACCCCGGGCTCCTTCCCCCCTCGGTGCTAATATTGAGTGGGAGCGGAGCTGCTGGGACCTCCTGTGGGTCAGGACTCACACTGGGTTAGGGAGACAAGGAGATAAAAATGGGAGTTTGGTCCTGGGTAAGAGTTCATGGATGTGGCCTGCCAAAATGCCTCGCGTGGGGTTGTTTTTATTCATTATTTTAACCCTGGTTAGAGGCAAAGTGAAATGGCTGTATTGGGACTAAGACTAAAAAATCTCTGCCTCTGGTTTAACCAGTTTAATTCCTCTCCCTCTTGGAATTTTTAGCGTAGCACAATTTTATTCAGCAGAGCTTAATGACAGGCAATGTGGCACCTTCACAAGGAGGAGTTTCCAGGTGCTGGGAGTGACCCTGATGTTGCTGCAAAAGCTTCAACAGACATCAGAGCCCTTTGAACGAAACCCTTTTCTGTTCCTTCCCTGATCCTCGCTCCTGTCGGAGTCAGTGTTTTTGCTGTGATAGACACAATGGCCTGGCAGCACCTCCGGGGATCCCTGTGGGACTGAAACCCTTCCCCAGGCCCTCAGGGTGAGTCCTGGAGCGCCAGGACCTCACTGCCCCGAGTGCTGGGCAGGAGAGCACCCACATGAGCTCCAAAATGTTCATTTATCCCCCAATACGCAAATCTGGATCAGCATTCTGGAGCTGTGGCTTTCTTCACAGCCTGGGGAAGGTCAGCACCCTCTGGAGCCGCTGTGGGTCCCCGTGGCACCCCAGACCCTAAGGCAGGGCTGGACTTTGAGCACCCACATGGCTCCTTTGCAGACAAATCCCTGGGAAATGCCTTCAGCAGCACTGGGAGCCTGCCTGTGTGGTGCAGGGGGTGCAGAGGCACTGCTGCAGTGCCCTGTGCCACCAGGCCAGCGTCCCTCCCTGGCACCGCGGTGACAGCTATGAGTGAATAACCTAATCGAGCCATTAAAAGAAACAGAAGCCCTCTGCCCTGTTTGATTTCTCTCCATAATGATGTAAAGTGCACTTTAATGGAGTCAAAGTGGTCCTGGGCCATTCTTGTTAAGGCCGTTTGATGCAGTGCTATTGAGTCCCAGTGCTCGCCTTCATTACCTCCCTCCTGCATTGTACTCCAGACTTCCCCACAGCCTCTCTGCTGCCACAGCCCCTTGCCTGCATTTTGTCTACATAAATTAGACCTTGTGCAGCATATTGGCCTGTCAGGGGACTAGGAAGAAACTGTATATTGTTTCTGGCATTCCCGGGCCCTTCTGCCCCTGACATCTGCTGTGTTTGTGACAGGGAATACATTCCTGACTCATTATCCGGGCAAGCGGAATCCCTCCCTGACAGCACCATTAATCAGAATCAAGCAGTCCGGCAAATAAAAAAAAAAAAAAAAAAAAGGAGAGAGAAGAAGAAAAAGAAAGCAAGCAAAGAAAAGAGACAGTTCCTAACTTTCACTTCTGTGTCATTCCAGTGTCTGGACAAGTAGCAATCCATCTTGCTGAGTGACAGCTCTGATGGATGGCATTATTTATGCTTTTGTGTATTAAAAGATAGTTCTGGCACTGGCTTGTCACTCACCAGAGATTTGAAAAAAGTTGAAATTTAATTTGAAGGAAAAGAGGGCAAAGATCAGAGGATGCTGGCTGGGGAGTTGTGCCCAGGAGGGACAGAGATTGCAGCAGGAGGGGACGTGGCAGAGGTGTGGGGATGATGCAGGACTGCCCTGCAGGCACAGAGATCTCTGCTTCTCAGGGTGGGTGGGGATCTCCAGGGCCCAGGGGTCTGTGTTGACACAAACAGGTTTGATGTTCCTTGGAGGGATCATCACTGGGGGGTGAGACAGGCATATGCTTAATTTTCTGTCCCTAATTTGTGAGTGTTTGTGTACACAAATATGATTAGATATGCACATATGTACGGGTGTCTGCAGCAGGGGGGCTTCCCATGCACATGTGTATTTACACAAATTAATTTCAAATACAGGCTTTCTGTCCCAGCACACACAGCTTCAGTACAAAACACTTCCCTAAGTATCCACACACACGCGAAGACCATCACGTGGGCACCTCCCAGGTGAAAAATGCACCCACATTTTTCATTTCTCCCTCTTAAATCTGCTTACTCACGCTGTTTGTCAATTTGAGAACAGACCAAGGACAATATTCCTGGGGAGCTGCTTCGTCCTGAGCCATTCCTGAGCTCAGAATCACCAGGAATGCACATCCATGTCTTTGTTTAACTGTGCTGGCAGTGAGCCCCAGGTGTCTGTACCTGTCCCACGCGCTGTGTGAGCACCCCAGCATGGGCAGGATGTTTGGGGCTACCACGGAGACCTGCAGCTCACATTCACTTCAGGAACAGGCAGGTGAATCCCAAATTGCTGATTCTGGATATTAATGCTCCAGGGAAGATTTACCTCATCTGGGGACTGTGGTTAATTTAGCAAAGGGCATTGTGTGAGTAAGGCATCTCAAATTCAGGTGTCAGCGTTAATTAATGGTATTTTCAGCCCTGACCAACCCATGGTTTTGACCTGAGAAAACACAAAACAAGCAGAAACCCCATTCCTGTTATTTATCACTTTTGTTGGAGATGACCCATCTCTTGGCTATTGGGACAAACATCTGCTGTGGAGCCCATTAGCCAGCAATGAGCATTTGTTCCTAATTAATACAAATTTGTTTCCTTCCCCAGTCCCAGCAGGTCCCAGGTCCCCTCTCCTGGGCTGTTGGCAGCAGCAGCACCTCCAGACCCTGAGAGCAGCTCTGGAGTCTGCAAATGCAGGGCAAAGCCCAGCACTGCAAAGCCAGGACAAAGCCGGGACAAAGCCGGGACAAACCCAGCACTGCAAACCCAGCACTGCAAAACCAGCACTGCAAACCCGGGACAAACCCAGCATTGCAAACCCAGAACTACAAACCCAGGACAAACCCAGCACTGCAAACCCAGCACTACAAAGCCAGGACAAAGCCAGGACAAACCCGGGACAAACCCAGCACTGCAAACCCAGCACTACAAAGCCAGGACAAAGCCAGGACAAACCCGGGACAAACCCAGCACTGCAAACCCAGCATTGCAAACCCAGGACAAACCCAGCACTGCAAACCCAGCACTGCAAACCCAGCACTGCAAACCCAGGATAAACCCAGGACAAACCCAGCACTACAAACCCAGGACAAACCCAGCACTGCAAACCCAGGATAAACCCAGGACAAACGCAGCACTGCAAACCCTGCTGGAGCTCCAGGAGCAGTGCTGACTTGCAGGCCCAGCTGGATCATTACCCCAGCATCCCAGAATTCTGGGATTCTGTGGTTCTGTGAGCTCCAGGAGTGAATTGCAGGCCTGGCTGGATGGTTGCCAGCATCCTCCTGCACTCCTTTTGCTTCCTGGGGATGCTGGCTCTCCCCTTCCCCCGCTCTGGGGTTTGTCAGCGTTTAGGAATAACTCTGTTCCTGGACTGAGCAGGATGGACACTGAGGGAATGCTGGCACCCAGGGCACACAAACCCCCAAATTCCAGCCCAGGGTCACCCCAGTGCTGCTCTGTGCAGAACAAGGGACTGTGTCTGGAAATGTTCCCTGCCAGGATGACATCACAGCAATCCCAGGCAATGAGCTGTCCCTTCAGGGTGTGAAGCTGCGGAATAAACCTTATTCTTTCAAGATCCAGAGCTTAAATTTCAAAGTGAGATGTGTGTGTAATCCCCTCGGGCTGCTTTGAAAGCCCAGCCGGTGTTTGCAGAAGGAACTGGTCATTTTTCTACTCGAGGTCTCAGCAAGGCAGAGCCTGGGGATTGGCTTTTTTTAAATGTTGATACCATGAAATTGCAGTTGGCTGGGAGGGAGGGAGGGAGGCTGCAGTTAGTGCAGAAATATGTGCAGGGGTTTCTCTTTGCTGGCTCCAAAGGGAGAAGTGGGGCTGGTCCAGGAGGAAAGACAATAATCATCACTCAGAAGGGCCAGCACAGCAGAGAGGAGAGTCTGTCTCATCTGTCAGTCCTGCTTTATCCATTTTCTCGGACTGTCCTGGGCAATGAAGACATCCCAGGCTGGACCTCAGCCGGGACAAAAGGTGCAAATGTTCGTGGCTGAGCCCAGCACGATTCCTACCCAGTAAAGATCTGCCCCTTGATCTCCAAAGCCAAAGGAACAGAAGCTCCTGCGTTTGCAGCGGGGTGGTTGGAAGGTTTAATTCGATTCTGTCGTCTGTCAGAACAGCAGGCAGAGGGGAGGAATGTACTGGTGTCATATGGAAACCACGGCTCGATGACGGACAAAATTAAATCCTTGCATTTGGACATAAACCATGGTAACACAAAATATGCAGCGAGTCAGGCTTGCTTTTCAGTGCTGAAAACACAAGGCCCCACTTGGCAGGCTGAGGAGGGGATATTAGTCAGATTTAGACATGGTTTTCTTTGTTTTATTGAAGGATAAATAATTATGTGCTGAGATATTCCAGACTCATGTTAACACAGCTCTGTGTGAACCACAGCGGAGGATGTTGTGAGAATGAGAAGGACTGAAGGTCCTTTCACCTACAAACTCTCTGGGAATTCTGGAAAAGTTCTGTGATTTGCTTCTAGAAAACAGCCCCAAAGTTTGCTCACAAAGCACAGAATCACAGAGTTGTTTAGGCTGGAGAAAACCTCTGAATTATCAAGTCCAGCCCTTACCCAGCACTGCCAAGCCCACCACCAGAATCTGACGTGCTGATCTCCACAAATCAAACCTCCCAAGCATTTTCTTTCCTGACATTCCTGAGTTAGCACGGATTGAGGGTATCCATGTGGGCCTGCAGGGTCAGCTCTGTGTTCCTGCTCCAGCTGGGGACCCCTGGCAGCAGCTGCTGGGCCCCCCACGCCCCCGGGCTCCCAGGCCAGTGCCAGCGGCCAGCTCTGGCTCACACACAGAGCTTTTGGGGGAAGCTCCTTGTGATGTGCGAGCATTTCTCCCTTGATTGAAAGAAATGTCTGTGCAGAACAACAGACAAAACCGATTTGTCACAAGCCTGTCCTCTCTCAGTGCAAGGATCCTGACAGGGATTTATTGAATACACCCAAATGTGCTGAACAGCTCGCAGTGACACTCAGCAAACCCGTGTTCTGCCTCACTTCTCCCAGGGCTGCTCCTGCTCTCTGGTTCAGGTGAAATCCCAATGTAAGAGCTGCCCATTCTGAAGGATTCAGGGTGTTCCAGCCTTTCCCATTGCCACACTCTGTTGATCTTCACCTTGTGCATCCTCATGGCAGAGCAGCTGCTCTGGTCCTGGTTTGGGTTTTGACCACCCCTCTTCTCCCTCACCAGCATCCCCACCCCAGCTGCTGCTCCCAACGTGATTTATGAGCTCTTGCACAGTGAAATCTGAATTTCTGCTGCCTGCCAGCACTAATGGAGCATGCAGAGATCTGACAATATTGACTGATCTTAGTCACTCATGTTTCTCTTTCCTGACCAGCCTCCTCCGCTGCCAAAAGAATTTTAAAAGAAAAAAGTGGAAGGTGAAAGGCACAATTCACTGAGAAAGATCTGGAACAGCCTTTTTCTAGAAGAAAAGCTGCTCTAGTTCCTGCCCTCTGAATCTGAGCTCTGTAGAGGCTGCTTCTCCTCCTGCACTCCAGGTGTGAAATGGACCCTGTAAATCTCTTTGGAGAGGGCAGGGGACAGCAGTGTCACCAGCAGGGTGAGTGTCCATGGCATGGGATGGAGCTCAGCAGCCCAGGCACGACGTGGGGCTGGATTTCACATCTCCCTGCTGCTCTGCTCCGGGGCTGTTCTCATTAACAGGGCTCTGATTCTGTGACTGGAGCTCCTGGTAAGTGGTTCCTTCGGCAGAGATCCAGCAAAGCACTTAGGCAAATTCATGAATTTATGTCCCATTGACTTCTGTGCGAGTATTTATGTGCTCCAAGTCGTGAGTGTCTTAAATGCATTTCCAGATTGGGCCCTGTGCTCACCAGGCTTTCTGCAGCCTCGTAAAGCCCAGGCTCTCAGCATCCAGGAGTTCAGGCTCCCATTTCCCCTCAGCCCTCAGCAATGCAGAATGCAGCTACAGAAAATGCTCTTAAACAACAGGAAAGTTTTAGTCCTGAACTTCTAATAATTCTGGAGAGCAGCCGAGTTTTGACACATTAAAAGAAACAAAAAAGCACCAAAGTGATGGCTGTCAATGGAGTTCATGCCTTTGGGAGCCCCTCCTCTGGCCAGCAAGTCCAAACTGCCTCCCACATCCCATTAAGGCAGAACTGAGTGGTTGGGAGCATCTTTGCATTAATCAGTTCTTTTTCAGAAGTGCTAATTTCATTTCTTCCAGGCTCCAGGCACCCCGGAGTACAGGAACGTGCTGCTCTCACCCCGGTGTGATTCCTGCTCTGCCCTCTCCTTCTGCAGCTGCAGCACCACACATCCTTTAACCCATCAAATATTCCAAACCCCAAAGCGACGCCCTGCAGAAAATGATTTACAGTCAGCTCGAGCTGCTCTTAATAGGAGTGGTAATTTCATCAAACTAAAAGCAGCAGTGATTTATTTTTAATTATAATTACTCTTTCGGTGCAGGAAACGGAGCAGTGAGTAGGGTTTGCATTTCCTGCCCTGTTTGTCCTGGCCCTGCACACGAGCTGCATGCAGGGTGCAACCTGGCTGCATTTCTGGCATTCCTGCATTAAATGTGCTCCAGGTTGTGTCTGTGACTGGAATGAACAGGATTGTGGGTTTGTCTTGGTGCTTTTGCCCTCCTGACACCAACCAGGAGCATCCAGCAGCACAGTTTAGAACACCCCAAACTCTTCTCCAACTCCTGTCCACGTGGCTTTTCCAAGCCTGAGCTGCCAAGGGTTGTGAGGGGTGAGGGTGCAATAAACTCCCAGGGAAACCTGCCTTCAGGAAGAAAAAAATCCAAGGGATTTGGCATTTTGGGGGGTTGGGGTTTATTTCTGCTCTCCTCCAAGCCAGGCCTGTGAGGGACAGATGGACTCTGCTCGTGGAGGAGCTCAGCTGCAGGAGGCCCCATGGCTCAGCTCCTGGAGGAGCCCCCAGAGGGACACCCCCAGGGCCCTGCCCTGCTCTCCACATTCCATCCTCCAGGAACTGAGCCATGCCAGCCAGGGAAAGGGGAGCTGCCAGGCTGCTGCCACCCTTAGCCTGAATCAGAGACAGAAAATGGCAAAGCTCAGTATCAGATCTGCCTTTTGCTCACAAAGTCGCAGGGGAAGGAGCGGATGTTCCGGTGGGAATGGCCAGGAGGGACCAGCCCGGATCTTCCCGGGGTTTCCACGCTCTGGGTGAAGCCCTGCCAGCCCCAGGTCACCCCTTCCCACCTCCCCTGACCACGAGTTTCATGCTCTGGCTGTGAAACACCAGCTGCAAAGCTCAGCCAGGAGATGAGGCCCAGGGGTGGAGAGTGAAGCGTTGGAATGGATCTGGCAGAGCGAGGAGATTAAACACACGCTGACATCCCCAGGGGCCATGGAATGTGCTCCCAGAGCTGAAAGGATGCTCAGCCAGCCCTGTTTTCATCACCCCTGTCCGTCAGCACCCAGCCAACAACTCCGCAGCCCCGTGGAGACGAGGTATTACAGAGATCAGGCAGCCCAGGGAAGTACAAAAGTGATTGCAAATGTTCTAATCTCATTAATCTGCTGCTTCTCCCCAAAGATGTTCAAAGCTCAGGCCAGATCCTCAGCTGGCAAGTGAAGTAGGAAAGCACTTAAATAAGACCTTAAATTTAAGCTCGCGTTTGAATTCTATTTACCACAAAGTTCATTTGAAGATAAATTCATGCTAAAGCAATATTTCTAAGCAAAAAAGCCCTCACTTGAGCCAGAGCCTTTGCAATATAAACAGAGCTGATCTGTTCTAGATGAGGATTTTCTGCTGTGGGGCTTCTTTCCCACTCTCCCAAGCCCCTTTCAACCAGCAAAGGGAGCAGAATTTGGGGCTTTGGTGCCTTGTCTCAGCAAACCAATTCTACCTGGATTTTGCACATTCAAGTAACTGCTGGAAAAATCACAGTGAACCAGTTTGTCACCGGGATGTAACACAGGCAAACCAAAAATTGCTGTAATAATTAATTAATCAAAATCTGGTGCACTGGTTTACAGCCTCAAAAACCTGTTTTCCTGACCCTTTTTCCTTTCCCTGCAATTACTTGGGAATTGCAAGCACTGCTGTGGTTTAGGGTGTTTTGAGGATTAATACGTTCAGGTAAAAAATTAATGTGTCCAGGTAAAAATTGACACATCCAGGTAAAAATTAATATATCCAAGTAACAATAAAGGCATCCAGGTAAAAATTGACAAATCCAGGTAAAAATTAATATATCCAAGTAACAATAAAGGCATCCAGGTAAAAATTGACAAATCCAGGTAAAAATTAAGGCATGCAGATAAAAATTAATATATCCAGGTAAAAATTAAGGCATGCAGGTAAAAATTGATACATCCAGGTAAAAATTAATATATCCAGGCAAAAATTAAGGCATGCAGGTAAAAATTGGTACATCCAGGTAAAAATTAATATATCCAGGCAAAAATTAAGGCATGGGGGTAAAAATTAATATATCCAGGTCCAAAACAATGCATCCAGGAAAAGCAGGCAGTGTAAACCTGTATGATGTCATCACCTCCAGACACCCCAATTAAAGCTTGACTGTTATCTCAGTCATTATCTCCTCGTGTGGGAGGCAGAATTTAAACCTTCACGGGCAGGGAGGAGATTCCCGACCCTGGGCATCATTCCTGGTGGGATGGGATCTTCCCAGGGCCACGGTGCCTTCCCTGGGCTGCTGCTGGGAGCAGGGCAGGGCCACCACGGACGGGGTCACTGCTTGGACACTGCTGGGTCACAGCACATCCCGATGTCCCCAAGCCCCTCAAGGGTGACAAACCAGCCCTGGGTGGGTGCTGGGGAGCAGCCCCTGGGGCTGGAGGTGCCAGGATGTGCCCAGGCTCTGCCTTAGGGCCAGGATTGGCACTGACAGTGGGAACAGCAATGGGACAGCAGCGCTGGGGCCCGGGGAGCAGAGGGTAAGGAGACGTTAATGTGTGCAGTCAGCTCCCATCTTGCACTCTGCGAGTGTGCTGGTATGAGTGGTTCTGACACCCTGAACATAAACCAGATGGCCCCTTTCTTACGCCATATCATGCAAAGAGATATTTGAATTAATTCATGTAGAAATCATGACAATTCTGTTGCTGTTGGAACTCAGTATAGCGGACAGGGTGGCAGGAGATTATGCTGAATTTTTAACTTATAAAATACTAGTGACAGATGTCACCGCCTGTTCTCCTTTGTTGTTTCTCGTCCTTTCTCCGTCCTCTAGGGCCCTCCTGCCCTTCTCCAGAGCTTCACCTCTGGGCTGCACAGCTTAAAATCTCATTTAAATACACTTCTGTGCAGAACTTTACACACCGTGTGTAAAGAAAGATCCACCAACCCCAGAAGTGCGTGCCTGAAACACAAACACGCCGGGGAAAAGGAGATTTCATTTTCCAGCGAACTCCACCTACAGCCCTTTAGAAATCCCATCCCCAATCAATGGGGGATCGATGGCCCGTGCAGGCAGCAGCGCCTTCCTGCCCTTTGCATCCCGGGCAGGTGGGGCCCGGGCCTGGAGCAATTCCAGCAGGAAAGGCGCCGTGCCCGGGGTGCTGCTGTGCTGTCCCTGCCTGTCGGACACTGCCAGCCCTGCCAGGGATGCGTTCACACCCGTGCAGCACCCGTGCAGCAGCGGCAGGTGCTGCAGCTCTGAGCTCAGCAGCCCTGGGTTGGCGCTGCTGGGAGACACCCCGCTGGCCCTGTCCTTGTCCCCTCTGGGACACCCCGCTGGCCCTGTCACCTTCTTGAACACCCTGCTGGCCCTGTCCCCCTCTGGAACACTCTGCTGGCCCTGTCCCCCTCTGGGACACTCCACTGTCCCTGTCCTTCCCTCAGACACCCCATTGTACCTGTCCCCCTTTGGGCAAATCATGCTGGCCCTGTCTCCGTCTGGAACACCCCACAGTCCCTGTCTCCTGTCTGGGGACACTCAACTGGCTCTGTCCCCCTCTGAGGACACTCCAGTGTCCCTGTCCCCTCTGGAACACCCCACAGTCCCTGTCCCCTTTGGAACACCCCACAGTCCCTGTCTCGGTCTGGGACACCCCACTGTACCTGTTCCCCTCTGGGGCACCCTACTGTCCTTGTCCCCCTCTCGGATACCTCACTGTCCCTCTGGGGACATCCCACTGTCACTGTCCCCCTCTGAGGACACCCCACAGTCCCTATCCCCTCTGGAACACCCCACTGTCCCTGTCCCCCTCCCTGAGGACATCCTGTTTTCCCTGTCTCGGTCCCTCCCTGGGGACACCCCACTGTCCCTGTCTCCCTCTCTCCTCTCCCTCTCAGCCTCTGAGCTGTGTGGCCCCCGTGCCTTTCAGCTCCCGAGCCCCGGGCAGGTCTGGATCAACCCCGGGCAGGGCAGGAGCAGCTCGGGCAGGGCTGGGGCCCCTCCGGCCGCACAAAGGCACCGAGGCTGGCACGGCTCCTTTCAGCAGCGCTGCGGGGCCCGGATCGCTGCTCCCGGAGGATGCCCAGGGCTGCTCCCGGTGCTGGCAGCGCTGCCGGGCCCTGCGGAGCCTCCGCGCCCCCTCCCCTCGGCTTCCCTTCCACCGGGGAACTTTCTCCTCCGCCCCCCATCCCCCTCGGAACCTGAATGAACACTTCTTTCAGTAATGGGTTTTTTCCACCTGGTTGAGTTGATGAAAGGTTTATGAGTTGACATTCAGTGCGAGGAGAACAAAGCGAGCGCGGGCTGTGCGTGCGCGGGGGCGGGGACGGGCGCGACAGAGCTGCTGAAAACTTTATTACAAACTGAGAGGCGCTGGGAGCCATAAATCACCGGCTGCTCCCTGCGAACCCCCGGGATGCTGCCACGGCACAGCACAGGCGACACAAGAACGGGCACCAGCGAGAGGCGCTGGGAGGAAGGAGGAGGAGGAGGAGGAGAGGATGAAGCTTGCTGAGCATCCATCCCTCACTGGTCCCACTTCCCTGTGCCAGACAGGGATGTTCGGACTCCCCACCTTAAATCCCAGGAAGGTTCGGGTTGGAAGGGACCTTAAATCCCATCACCTCCCGCAAGCCCGGCTTGCTCCAAGCCCCGTCCAGCCCGGCCTGGAAATCTGAGTTATGACCGGAACAGCTCCAAAGAAGTTTCCAGAGGCAGGAACTGCTGTGCAGGGCCAGCTCAGGGGGAAAATCAGCTTCAGGCAAGGAGCTGCCCCTCGGACAGAGCCCTGTCCCGGTTCCACCCGGGCTTGGCTCGGATTCCGCCTCTGCCCAGGTGAGAGCCGGCAGCTCCTGTTTACAGCACAGCCGAGCAGCAGCTTGCTGTGAGTGTTTAAAAACACCGCGCCCAAAACAAACAAACAAAAGGCTTTCAGCTGGTATTTGTTAGGAAACCAGCGTTAACAGGCTCACAGTTATGAAAAGCACCTTTAGCAACGCGAGCGGAATGATTTTTACTTTGCATTACAGAGAAGGGGAGAAAGAGCAGAGCTGCCGCCAGCTGAGCCTGCGAAACGAGCAGGAGGCGCGATGTCACAGCGGCTCTGGGCTCACACATGGCACTGCCACCGCCACACGCTGTCCCCAAAGCAGCCCGGCTGTCCCCAAAGCAGCCCGGCTGACCCCGGGAGCCTCGCACACCTTCGGCAGGTCGGGGCTGCTGCGAGGGAGCGAGAACACCTTCCCCACCCCTTCCCTACACCATCCCTGCACCATCCTTGCGTCTTCTCCACACCATCCCTACATCTTCCCTGCACCTTCTTTACAGCATCCCTACACCTTTCCTACACCATCCCTGCACCATCCCTACACCTTCCCCACCCCTTCCCTAAATCTTCCCTACATTTTCCCTGAACCTTCCCTACGGCATCCCTACAACATCCCTACACCCTCCCTGCACCTTCCCCACACCTTCCCTACACTATCCCTGCACCTTCCCTACACCATCCCTGCATCTGCTCCACACCTTATCTACACTATCCCTACACCTTCCCTGTACCTTCTCCTCATCTTCCCTGCACCATCTCTGCACCTTCCCTACACCATCCTTACACCTTCTTTACATCTTCCCCCCACCTTCTCCACACCATCCCAACACCTTCCCTGCACCTTCTCCACATCTTCCCTGTACCTTCCCTGCACATTCCCTGCACCATCCCTACACCATCCCTGCACCTTCCCTGTACTTTCTCCACACCTTCTCCACATCTTCCCTGCACCATCTCTGCACCTTCCCTACACCATCCTTTACACCTTCTCTACACCATCCCTACACCTTCTCTACACCATCCCTACACCTTCCCTGCACCATCCCCGCACCTTCCCTACACCATCCTTTACACCTTCTCTACACCATCCTTACACCATCCCTACACCTTCCCTGCACCTTCCCCGCGCCATCCCTCGCTCCACGGGAGCGCTCAGCCTCCTCCTGCTTCTGCGGCACGCTGGAAGCGCTCCGGTTCCTGCCTCCCCTCCCGGCAGCAGCCTCGGTTCTGCTCTAATTTAGGCTGTTAATTAGCAGTGCCCGCGGAGCCGGGAGGTTTCTGGGGCAGCAGGAGCGCTCTCCTGGTGAAGGGCTCCGTGTCGGGATGCGCAGCGCGGAGCGGCTCCAGCCGGCCCCGCCGCCCCCGGGGCAGCCTCTCCCGGCCACCCCGGGCGCTGCACAAACACGATTCTATTTTAAACTCCCGATCCGAGGCCACCGCTGCCTCTCGGAGTGCGGATGTCCTGGAAATGTCACGGCAGAGCAGTGTGCTCCGGAGATTAGAGCTGTTCCAGCTCGCAAATGGCACAGGACGGTCACAGATGTTACTGTAACCATGGGTCAGATGCACTTGTTGAATTGAATTTAGAAATAAATACCAAAAAACCAAAAAAAAATCAAGGAGAAGGGGCAAATTCTGGAAGACTCTGAGCAGCTGTGCCTCTGCTCAGGTTTTATCCTGGCTAAATAAATCTCCTTTTCCCCATAACACCAGCAGTCCTTACAAGCCTTGGAGAGATGACTTTAAATAACTGAATTCCTGGGCCAAATTATGCTTAATATTTCCAGCCTCGTTGTGTGTGGAGCAGTGGAAGAGTTAACAGCTGCTGTGCAGGGATCAGAGGGGTGGCTGCGAGGCTCAGAGAACTCTGCTCCAGCAGCACTGCCAACAATTCCAGAGCAGACTCACACCGTGGGATGCTGCCACTTTTATGCACCTCATTTGAGAGCTGCTGATTTGCAGATACTGAGACCTGAGCAGCTCTGACGTTTTTTACAAAACCAGGTGCTTTTAAGACATACCTTTAAAATCAAAATCCGTTTTAAATCACTGCTGAGAGCCTTGGCTGGTGTCTAATTGTGCTTCTGGGCACTGGCTCTGAGGAGCAGCCGAGCCCTGGCCTAGATCAGCAGGCAGTGACACGCATCCCTCACACTAATGGGCTGCTCCTGGCTGTGCTGGGGAGAGGCACAGCGAAGGGCTGGGCACAAGAGCCGAGATGAACTGAAAAAAAAACCCCAAAATAAAAGTCAGGTGTGACTGCAGCTCCAGCCCCAAAGCTCGGTGCTCATTGTTTGCTCCTTTTCTGGGCTCTGCACTCCTGAGCAGCTCTGGGGCTCTGCAGAAAGCCAGGAGCACACAGGCTGGGGTCTGGGGCTCTAAAAAAGCAAGGTACAGGCAGTCTGCAGTCTAGGGCTCTGCAGAAAGCAAGGTTTGGGCAGGCTGGAGTCTGGGGCTCTGTAGAAAGTGGGGTACACATAGGTTGGGTCTGGGGCTCTAAAAAAGCAAAGTACACACAGGTTGGGGTCTGGGGCTCTAAAAAAGCAATTTACACACAGGCTGGGGTCTGGAGCTCTAAAAAAGTAAGGTACAGGCAGGCTGCGTTCTGGGGCTCTAAAAAAGCAAAGTACACACAGGTTGGGGTCTGGGGCTCTAAAAAAGCAAGGTTTGGGCAGGCTGGAGTCTGGGGCTCTGTAGAAAGTGGGGTACACATAGGTTGGGTCTGGGGCTCTAAAAAAGCAAAGTACACACAGGCTGGGGTCTGGGGCTCTGCAGAAAGCAATTTACACACAGGCTGGGGTCTGGAGCTCTAAAAAAGTAAGGTACAGGCAGGCTGCGTTCTGGGGCTCTAAAAAAGCAAAGTACACACAGGCTGGGGTCTGGGGCTCTAAAAAAGCAAGGTACAGACAGTCTGGGGTCTGGGACTCTGTAGAAAGCAAAGTACAATAGGCTGAAGTCAGGCTCTAAAAAGGCAAGGCACACACAGGCTGGGGTCTGTGATCAGCCCCGAATTTGTGGGGTTTGAGCCAATCCTGTCCAGGCAGAGGAACCCGCTGCTGCTCAGGGTCTGTTGTGGTCTGAAGAAAGCCAGGCACAGGGAGGGACACAAATCCCCTGGAGATGGGAATTTTTCTGAAGCAAAAGCCTGGATTGAGCATGAGAGCCAAGCCCTGCTCTCCCAAGGCAAGCCCAGGCCTAGAGCTGGGCCCTGGGCTGGTGCTGGTGGCGCTTTCATCCTGCCCTGGCTCGGCTTCCAGGGATGACTTTGTTCTGTCAGATGTGGCTGCTAATTACGAGCCCTCCAAGTGCCATTAGTGGTTTAACTGGAGGGAAATGGAGCCATATAAACAGCACCGTCCTCTGTTTATGTTAAGCTGGATTTCCCTTTTGATATTTATTGAGGGAGACGTGGATTTGTTTGAAGATTCAGTTGAACTTGTTAAGATTTTACTGGAGGAAGGGATTCAGCCACTGGAATTGCCACGGGCAGCACGGGAGGAGCTTGGGCTGGGAGCAGGGCTGGGGCAGAGCTGCCAGCACACTGCAGGAGGGGTCACACAGGAGATTCTGGGGGTGCAGAGCCATGAAGGAAGGGCAACATCACCCCAGTGTTCTGAGGGCAGGCAGTTTCCAGGCTGGAGAGCTCAGCACTGGGCCTGTGTCACTGTCATATTTTCTGGAGAAATCTCTTTGCCCAGGATTTCTCTCCTGGGAAGCTGAGAAGCTTCAGAGAAAAAGGAAAACAATAATTATCTCATTTGCTTCTCCTGTGTTTTGCTCCTTTGGAATGAGGTTGGAAATTGTTTACCCACAGGTGATTGTTTCATTGGTTTCATGTGAATTGTTTTTACTTATTGGCCAAGCTGTGTCAGACTCTGGAGAGAGTCACGAGTTTTCATTATTACCTTTTTAGCCTTCTGTAAGTATCCTTTCTGTATTCTTTAGTATAGTTTAGTTTAGTATTCTTTAATATAATATAGATAATAAAATAATAAATTTGCCTTCTAAGAACATGGAATTCAGATTCATCATTCCTTTCTTCATCTGGGCGCCCCTCAAGACAAGAGGCCTGGGGCTGAGTTTTGTCTTGCAAGGCTGAAATATCACTTCAGTCTTAAATAGTTAAGAAATGACATAGTGGAGGAAGATCCTGCCCTCAGCCTTGCCCTGCTCTGTCCCACAGGGATGGAGTTTGGAAAGGCCCGTACACCAGTGAGGTTTCACCAAACCCAGCAGGAATGGCACACGGCCCATCCCAGCTCAGGGCATGTGGATTCAGGAGCTCCTCTGGGCTTGGTCCAGGCTCTGCAGCCCCACCAGAGAATCCTTTCTCTGTGGGGACAGCCCATCCTCCAGGCAGTGCTGGGTGGAAAGGAGCAGAGAAAAGGCCTGAAACGAGTCCCTGCTGCTCACTGTGCACTTCCACTGGTCACTGGCTTGGCTGCCTCCACCATAAAAAGCAAGACTTGAATATTTCTGATCCCCACAAGCGGGGTGAGGCGGCAGCAGGGGCTGGGGAAGGGAAAGCTGCAGCAGAACAGAAAGCAGCAGCCAGGGAGGAGCAGCCATCCCCATCTGCTGCTGCCTGCAGAGCTCCAGCCCAGCTCCTCCCGGGCAGCCCCTGCTCCCACAGAAAGCTGCAATTACTCACGGCTGACAGCTCAGCCCCACAAAGCCTGGCAAGTTCAAAGCTCTCCCCACCTGGTATTTCTCTTTTACAAGCTCCAAAGTGTAACTTTGGGAATGTTTGAAGCTTCCTTTCCCACACGCCCGGGCGTTGCTGTGCTCGCCTCCCTCTGCCCCGGCTTTCCTTGCCCTGGGTACAGCTGAGATCATTCCGATAAGGACAGAAGAGCTGCTCAGGATTGCTGCTCTGTTGCGTTTAAAAGAAGCCACACGGAATAAATTGGATCCCTGGGAGATTTTCAGCGTCCAAAAAAGCCACAGAACCCAAGGTTCTGCTCGCCAAGTGAAGGAGAGCACTGGAAGCAGCCCAGGCTGGTTCTGGGGGCTGCTCTGGTGGCCCTGCAGGGTGACAGAGAGGTGAGCCTGGAGATGGCACAGCTGCAGCCCAGAAGGTTGGTTCTGCCTGGCCAGCTCCTGCTCTGCTGCATTTCATTTCCCTCCAGGTGAATAAATGGAGTGAAACACTTTCCCTCACACTGCAGCCTGTGTACACGAGTGGCACTTCCCCTATCAGATTCCTGTACAAAAACCGCTGTCAGGCTATTAATAATCTGCAAAAACACCTTGAAACTTGACTCAATGAGGGCACATTGCAAATGGGCTCTAATGGCTTTTATTCCTCATCTCTGTCACCTCAGATCTAATCTGCCATTTTCTCATTTTTTATCCTCTCTGGTCCTCTCAAGAATCACCCAGCAGCTCTTCCCCCAGCTCAGGGGGGCTGTGAGGGGTCAGCAGGGGTTTGTGGGCAGGGAAGGCTCAGGGGTGTCAGGCAGAGCCTGGAACTGACCCTGGATCCTGATTTTTCCCTTTTTTTTTGGGGCCACCTCTGCATTTTTAGTGGAAACAAGGAAATCTCCACAGCCTCTGTGGCCGTGTGTGAGCTCCCAGCCCTCGTGCTGGGTTTGGGGTGGAACACTTGCCTGAAGAAGGCACAGGGAGGATCAGAGGCTGCTGAGATCCTTCTGCTCTGGAGGAAAGCAGAGGAGGAAAGGGGGAGCCACTGCAGGGCCTTACACAGCCTTGGGACCTGGTCAGACCTTAAACCTTCACATATGCAGAGTTCTCCGTTAGATATCACCACATCTTTTAATTAGATGGCATTCCTAGGTCTCTAATTACCTTTGGAGGGCTGGTCTCAGGAAGCCAGGGGGAAGGCAGGAGGCAGCTCCTGACAGAAGCTGCTCAGTGTGGGATTCTCAGAGAGGAGCCCCAAGTCCCTTTTCCCCTCAGCCACCTCAGCATCACAATCTGTTTAGGAGTTCCTTCTTTTCTGTTTCATTTGGTTATGCAAACATTAATTTAAGGAATATTTCTCAAGCCTCCTGTGGGAATCCAACCCAATTTCCAGAGACAAAGCACGTGCAGAAATGACTAACATTTCTCTTTGAGGAGGGGAGGAGATTTAAGGCTTTTGACTCAAGGTTTTTTTTCCCCCTCTTTCTCCTCTTTTCTTCTAAGTATCTCTTTATTCATCACTTTAATTACCTAATCGTAAATTTCTTTAGGGGGTTACTTAGAAGGAAAATTAGCATCAAAGCTTGGCAGTAAATTCAGGGGCTTTTGGAGCAGGTCCAAGCTGTTTCACCTGTGATTAATTAGAAGATTTTTTTTCTTTAAGTGCCAGAGGGCTGCTGAGGTCTTTAAGCAGTTACATGACTGCTGGCAGCTCAGGAATTATGATTGATGCTCCAGGCTGGCATTTAGGACTCCTGCTTCTCTTTGGTGCTTGCCTGGAGAAGGGAGGACACCCGAGCAGCTCCAGAGCTGGAACAAAGGCTGCCCACAGGAGGGAAGGCACTGGGACCAGTCACTGCTGCTGTTCCACAGGATCCAGGGGAGACACAGAGGGAAAGGAGCTCATCCTGCTCAGATTATGTCCCACAGAGTCACAATCTCAATTTATAGCAGCCTTCTCCTCTTTAAGGCTTTCTTTAAGCAATGGGCTGAGTCAAGGGTGAAAGTGAAAGGAAAACAGGACTGAAGCTTTGATCCCAGCCCTGAAACCTGTGAAAAAAGACTTAAAAATCCACTTCCCTTTCACAAAACACTAATATTCCTTTCTCCTTTCCCCAAAGGGCAAAGAATGAATCTCATAGTTGTTTTGTTTTGTTGTAGCAGAAAACCAGAGCCAAATTCCAGACTGGTCTGGCTCCTCCTTCTGGCTGGAAACAAAAATCCTGTTGTTCCACCAAAGGGGAAAAAATTAAAAAAACAAACCAAAGTTCTCCATGAAAGCTCCAGCAGAAGTCAGGAACATCAGGCAGCTGTAATCTCACCTCCCACCCTACTGGAGCAGGCACCAGGTGAGCTCTGCAGCCCAGGGCTGTGCCATGCATGTGCCAGGCAGAAATTCCTCCTGCATTTCTGCCCCAGCAATGCTCAGGGGGCTGAAGTGGCAGCTCCAGGGAGCGTCTGCAGGCACCCCCACACAGCCTCTCTCCCACACCTTTGCTTCTCACAGCTTGTGACAACAGAGATTATTCCTTGCTGGAAGAATGTGGCATTGTTGACATTAAAAAAAAAAGGCAAAACAGGCCTTTGCTTTGCTTGAACAGCACAGGCTCTCTTGATCAGCTGTCGGAGGTGCCTCAGCTGTACAAAGCATTTAAACCTGTCTAACATCAAAAAGTAAGGTAAGACAAGTCACTTTGATGCTCCAGAGCACATGCCTAACATGATTATTGCAGCATCTTCCTGGTGATAATAGAATTATGCAAAGGAGGCCTTGACCCATTAATGCTTTTACCTTTCTTAGGATTTCTCTGCCTGTTCCCTCCTTCCCCGGCAGCAGAAGTGCTGGCTCAGGCAGAGAGCTGAACAAAGGCTGCCAGGGCCAGGAGTCACCTGTGAACAGGTTTTGGTGTTTCTTGCAGTTTTCGTAGAGAAAAATGCCCTGGCACTGCACAAAATCTGCTTAATATGAGAACACAGAGGCCCAGGCACTTGTG
This sequence comes from Passer montanus, assembly GCF_014805655.1. Taxonomy (NCBI): domain Eukaryota; kingdom Metazoa; phylum Chordata; class Aves; order Passeriformes; family Passeridae; genus Passer; species Passer montanus. The sequence continues at coordinate 634,598 of NW_024356616.1, read as the reverse complement.
GTTCTTCAAAGCAAGCAAACCACAAGGAAGGAAAAGGGATGTCACCCCCTCTGTGCCCTGCTGGGACAAAATTCCAGCTGGGAATGAGGGAAGGTCCAGCTGGTGACACTACAGAGACCCTGCAGGATCTCAGCGTGAGGGTCCTGGGTACTCAGAGGCTGCAAACCCTGCCCAGGCTGTTCCTTCTGAATTGTGAGCTCTGTGTTTACAGCTCCCTGTGCTGCTGGGGCTTGCTTGGCCAGGGGGTAAACAGAGCCCTGTGCACAAATCCTGACCCAAGTTTGCAGATCCAGATCTTTTGGGCCAGAAATGTCCCAGCAGGAGCTCAGCTGACTGCCTTGGCTGTGGCTCAGGCCTGCTAGGGGCTGGCAGGAGGAAGGCTGAGCACTTCCTCAGTGCTGTTTGCTCCAAGCGTGGTTCACCGAGTCCCGCTTGCAATCTGTCCTCAAGTGCAAAAGCACGAGGAGTTTGTTCCAGGGAGGATGAGTCCAACACAGGAACAGCCAGAGCTGGATCCAGCCCCAAACCTCCCCAGCACAGCCACGTTTCCATCTGCAGCTTTGGGCCAAGGCTCTGCTCCTGCTTCTCCCTCGTGTTGGGCTCCTGAATGCCCCGTGCTGAGCCAGTCCTGGCTGCTGCAGCTGTCAGGGATGCAGCTGTGTCCTGTGTCAGGTTTGGGATGGACAGGGACACCTCAGCCAGATGACAGGGACACCTCAGCCAGATGTGCTGGGATGAGATGGAGATGGAGACCTCAGCCAGATGTGCTGGGATGGAGATGGAGATGAAGATCTCAGCCAGTGCAGCAGAGCTGGGATGGAGATGGACGCCTCAGCCAGATGTGCTGGGATGAGATGGACATGGAAACCTCAGCCAGATGTGCAGGTTTGGATGGAGAACACCTCACACCTCAGCCAGATGTGCTGGGATGGACAGGGACACCTCAGCCAGATGTGCTGGGATGAGATGGAGATGGAGACCTCAGCCAGATGTGCTGGGATGGAGATGAAGATCTCAGCCAGCTGTGCAGAGCTGGGATGGAGATGGACGCCTCAGCCAGATGTGCTGGGATGAGATGGACATGGAAACCTCAGCCAGATGTGCAGGTTTGGATGGAGAACACCTCACACCTCACTCAGCTGGGTAGGTTTGGGATGAAGAACACCTCACACCTCAGCCAGCTGTGCAGGTTTGGGATGGAGGACACCTCAGCCAGATGTGCAGGTTTGGGATGGAGAACACTTCACAGCTCACCCAGATGTGCAGGGCTCTGCCTCTGCCACCCCCTGCTCTTTTATTTTTCCTCACCAGCCCAGCTCTGCCCATTCCCCAGGCAGGAAAGCTCCTGGAGCATCCCCTCCAAACAAAGCCTTGCTTCCCCCATTTTGCTGTCCAAACCAGAAAAAAGGACCAGCACCTTCTCCCTGAGCTTTGGGAATCTGTTAATTGGCTCCCCAGTAAAATTACAGCGCCTCTGCTGCCTGATAATGATTGTAAATGACAGGGACTATCAGGTTTACCTTGTGATGTCCCTGGGGAGCTTGCAGTTAGTTTAGTCTGAGCTCTGTGTCAGCTGTTTGGGTTCCTTTCTTCTCAGCATGTGGTATCTGGACTCAAGCTGCAGCCTTTCAAACCTAATTAGTGTTAGGGGAAAGAGAGGGAGAAAAAACACCAAACACCATCACTCTCCTCCCTCAGCTGACTCAGTAATGTACGGGCAGGGCCTGATTTATGGGACAAGTTCAGGATTATTTTTTTTTTTTGTTTGGGTTTTTTTCATGCTTATCAATCCAGTGTCTTTGGCTCAAGCTGCAAAAAACCTGAATTTTGGTTTCAACCACTGATGGCACGTGCAGAGTTCTCTGGAATGGTTTAATTTTTCTCAGGAATGGGTTACACACATTTCAAATGGAGCTAATTTGGCTCTGGAGCAGCTGTTCAATGTTTTGATTGCTCAGAATCTTTAAACCAAGACTAAACGTCTCTCTAGGAGAGCTGGAGCTGCACCATCACTGAAATCTTGACATGGGGAGAATCAGTGGCTGGAGCAGGTGAGAGAAGGCTCCCTCCACCTGGGAACTCTCTGAAATCCCACCAGCACTCTTCCATCTCTCCCTGAGGTTGCCACATTCTGAAAACATCTCTCTGTGTCCTTATCTCAGTCAGCATTTTTTTGGAAAAACTGACTGTGGTTCAAACTCAGATCGAAGGAACAACAAGGCCTGGAGTGCCTCTCTCTCCCTCTCTCCTTGTTTTTACTCTAAAGTTGGTTCCTCTGCCTGCAGTGCATCCAAGAACTTCTTTCCCAGCCTTCCTCCAAAACTCCCTTCCCCTGGAATGTTTCACCTGCATTTCCCTGAGCAGAGGGCGCCGAGCTGGGCGAGAAGGGTGTCAGTAAACCCCTTAGGCTGATCCCAAATCCTCTTACCAACATCTGCCCCATTGTTGGGCACAGGCCTGTAATGCTGTTAGAGTAATTCCCAGCCAGCTCTAGTGCAGGCTGATGCAGGAGGGATACAGCTGGGGGGAAGCTGCACTTTACATATTTAACAGAAGCGTGCTGAGCTCTTTAACATATCATTGCTGTACTTTTTGACATCAAAAGGATTGCATTTCCATACTTGGGTGAATTAATAGGATTTGCATGTCACCCTCATTCTGTACTTTCTTTGCCGAGTTACACTGCAGGAATTTGAAAAGGTGGGGAGGCTGTGGAGGTGTGCTCTGTGTGCGAGGAGGAACACACAGCTCTGGGGGGGTTTGAGGCCACTGTGAAGGAGCAGCGTGGCTGTGAGTGCCCAGAGATGATCCCTGGTTGCAGCTTCAGGCAGCAGCACTGCTGGGAACCCCTCTGCACACAGGGGCCAGGCCAAAATCTGCTCCCATCACCCAGCAGCTGCCCAGTCCCACCGGCCCTGAGCTGCTGCTGAGCTTCCAGAGCTGGTCCTGCAGGGCTCAGGATATACCAGGGCTGGATCAGGGAGAATTCAGGGCTAGATCAGGGAAAATTCAGGGCTGGATCAGGGGGAACCCAGGGCTCATTTGGGCTCAGGAACCCAGGGCTGGATGAGGAGGAACCCAGGGCTGGATCAGGAGGAACCCAGGGCTGGATCAGGAAGAATTCAGGGCTGGATGAGGAGGAATTCAGGGCTCGATCAGGGGGAACTCAGGGCTGGATCAGGGGAAATTCAGGGCTGGATGAGGAGGAAGTCAGGGCTGGATCAGGAGGAATTCAGAGCTGGATCAGGGGAAATTCAGGGCTGGATGAGGAGGAATTCAGGGCTCGTTTGGGCTCAGGAACCCAGGGCTGGATCAGGGAGAATTCGAGGCTGGATCAGGAGGAATTCAGGGCTGGATCAGGGGAAACTCAGGGCTGGATCAGGGGGAATTCAGGCTCATTTGGACTCAGGGATCCACAGCTGGATCAGGAGGAATTCAGGCTCATTTGGGTTCAAGAACCCAGGGTGGGATCAGAAGGAATTCAGGTCTCGTTTGGGCTCAGGAACCCAGGGCTGGATCAGGGGCAATTCAGGGCTGCCTGCAGGACCTGGACCACGGGGCTGTGCTCACTGAGATGCTCTCTGCAGACCCCAGGAGCTCTTGAAGCAGTTGGCAGTTCTGCTGCAGCCTTGAAGCGGAACACTTCACTCCCAGCTCACCTTGTGCCACCCAAACTCCTCTCTGGTCTGGTTTCAAGCCGAGCCAGCAGTACAGCTCCAAGTGTCCCGAGAAGTTCCCAGGGAGAGAGGAGGGGATTCTGGGCTGCTGGGGGTCCCTCCCTGCTGTCCCCTGTGCACAGCCCTTGTCCCTGGCGCTGCTGGGAGCAATACTGGATTTCTGCCTGGATTTCAGCCCGGAGTGCTGCCCATTCCTGGCAGGCTGGGGACAGAGCCTGAGGGACATTTGATGCTCTCAGGCGGGCCCTGCTCTGTCTGGAGCTGCTCCTGACAGCGGCAGTCGTTAATTACCCTGGGGCTGATTGACGTATCAGCGAGCAGCAGCAATGCAATGCTCTCCTTACACCGCAGCTTTCCCAGAGCAGCCTAAGGGACCTGACACCCTTGTCCTGGCAGTCATGCCCTGCTTGGTGTCTGTCCTGCTGCTGTGGCAGTGCCACTGTGCCCTGGTCTGAGCTGGGGCAGGAATGGAGCTCCGGAAAGGACAGGTGAGAATGACCTGAGGGGCTGAGCTGCTCCTCCACTGTCACCCGTGTGTGACACCCCAGCCAGCCCTGACCTGAGCTGGCACCAGGGTGGCACTGCCACCTGCCCTCTGTTCCTGCACTTTGGGCTTGAGCTCTCTGCTCAGAACTCGTGCACCCGTTCTGGAAAAGAGAAGGATAATTCTTGGGTTTAGTGTTGCTGGAATGGCTCCCGAGGTATTAAAGAGTCTTTTTTTCCCAGCCCCACGACAGAAGAAGAAGTCAAGATTTATCAGTTGTGCTTTTCAAGGTTGTTTATTTTTCCTTTTCTATTACATTCTTTCTCTGACCTGCTGAGATCTGTGCTGCAGGTCAGGTTGTGGCACAGCACCTGCCCCTGGGGTGGTGTTAACATTTTATACTAAAAATTACCTGTCCTTTATTTACAATAATTTCCCAGTACCTCTCACCCATGTTAGACAGTCTGTCTCTACTCTAAACCAAACCAAAAGTGTCACCATCCCAGCAAGAGATGGAGGACAAGAAGAAGAAGGACAGGACATACCCAGATTCCTCCTCTTTGCCTCTTGAACCTCCATTGTAAAACCCCAAAATTCTACTTTTTCACCCTGTGACAAATTAACTATCATTCTACTCAAACTCTTGTGGCTTGTATATCTTCATCACCATTACAAAGTTGGTTAAAACTTTATTAAAATTGAAGGCACAGGTATTTTTGACTCTGCCCCAGGGTCCTCGAGTCCTCCAGGGCAGCCAGAGGAACGTCCTGGGTTCCAACAGATCATCTCAGCTCTGCCCCTCGTTTCCCTGACTTGGCAGAAATGCAATTTCTGCTTCTGCTGGCTCAGGCTGGGCTCACAGAGTCCCTGCCACGGCTGGCCTGCAGTGACAGGGACCTTCCCTGGCTGAGCCCTGCAGGATTCCCCTCCCGACCCTTTCCAGGGGAGCCAGGGCCCTGCTGTGCTGGCTGAGCCTGGCACTGCCGAGCCCAGGGAGAGCCAGGGGGTGAGAGCAGCACCCAGCAGTGCCCACTGCAAGCACAGAGCCTGCTCGAGTGGCTCCCTGAGCCGTGACTGATTCCTGCTGGCTCCCCCTGGGTCAGGAAGTGTCTGAGTGCATCATTTTTAAAGCTGACTGAAAGCAGCCAGGATCACAGGGCCATTCATGTCTCACAGGGCTGCTGCCATCCCTCAGCACAGATATTTCACCCACCCGGGGCCCAGCCTGGCCCTGGGATTCATCACGGGGGCTCTGAGGAGCCTGGGGGGCTGCAGGGAAACAGCACAGGGGCCTCTCTCCAGAGGATCTGCACCATTCCTGTTTCCTCACAGACCAACTTCTGCTGCCCTCCATTCTCTCCACAGCCCCTGCACCATTTCTATTTCCTCACAGACCCCCCTGCTGCTTCTCTCCCCGCTCCCTGCGTCCTCGTGGCAAGGGTTTCCTGGATCCTGATCCATTCTTTCTGGGAAATCTCCATTTATGACCAGCCTCTGAGCCCTGAGATCGTCTCACCAGCTCAGGAGCTCCTGACACGTGGAGCTGTGCTCAGCTCAGCAGGGCTGGTGCTGAGCTTGGCAATTAACAGTCCTGCATGAGCCCGATTAATTGTGAGACTCCTCCCAGCCTCCGTGGGGAGGGACTGCAGGGAAGGTATAAAGGTGAAAGCATAAAAGTATAAATGTGAATGTCTCCTCTGGCAGGGTCAGAGCAGCAGCAGAGCCCTGAGGAGAGCCAGGCCCTGCTCATCCCTCTGGGAAATGGGAAATGCCAAAGCTCTGCCCCTCTCGGCTTGTTCCAAGCATGGGCACAGCACTGAGTGTTTGTCCCGGGCAAGTTCCACCAGAGGGATTTATGGGAAGCTTGTTCAATCACAGGAAAGCTCCAGCTGCTTTTGTCCAGCTGTTTGCTGCTTCCAGGTTTGAAATTCCTGGGGTTCCTGTGCTTCCCAGCCCATCCCTGTAAATTTGAACGTATTTCCGTGCTGCTCAGGACTGCAGCAGGGCAGGCATCCATGTGCTGGGGACTGGCCTCAATTTGTTGTTCTGTCGGAGATCTGACACGGCTGGAACCCAAGCCGTGTCAACAGGCTGCAGATGTTTTCCCTCTGCTGACACACCACATCCTGGAGGGAGCTCCCAGGGCTGCACTCCCTGCCTGGAGGTGCCAGCTCCACTCACAAGCTGTGCTCAGGGGGGCTGGGGTCTGCTCTGGGGGGCTGGGGTCTGCTCAGAGGGGCTGGGGTCTGCTCTGGGGTCTGCTCTGGGGGACTGGGATAAGTTTTGCCTTTGCTGCCTGGCACAGCCTCTGGAGCCTGAGTGTCACTGCTCCATATTCCACAGGGTGGGAACAAATCAAGGATGGGACCTGGATTCCACTCAAGGTTCGGCCAAAAATGGAATTTTTTCTGGTTCAGACAGTGCAGGATGGATCCTCTCTGCTCAGGGGGGCAGAGATCAGAGCCCCTGGCATCACATCCATGATCCAGTGCCCTGCCAGGACCCTGTGAGCAATGCCAGCACCACGTCCCACAGAGCAGCAGAGCCCCTGCCCAGGCTGGGCCAGCAGCTGGGGCTGGGATGGATCCTGGGGCTGGGATGGGTCCTGGGGCTGGGATGGGTCCTGGGGCTGGGATGGATCCTGGGGCTGGGATGGATCCTGGGGCTGGGATGGATCCTGGGGCTGGGATGGATCCTGGGGCTGGGATGGATCCTGGGGCTGGGATGGGTCCTGGGGCTGGGATGGGTCCTGGGGCTGGGATGGGTCCTGGGGCTGGGATGGATCCTGGGGCTGGGATGGGTCCTGGGGCTGGGATGGGTCCTGGGGCTGGGATGGGTCCTGGGGCTGTTGTGCTTCCCTGGACAGCACCAGGGGGTTTGGGTGCTGATCAATGCCTGGAATCCTTTTCCTTGTGTCAATATTTTTGCTGTGGAACAGTACACAGCCTTCTACCTGAAATTTCACAAACTGGCAGGGTGCTATTACAAAAGATTACTTAATTGCAGATTACTACTGTACATTTGAATCTCAGTATCTTATTAAGCTGTCAGCTTTAATTACCATTATGTGTTTAGATTATGCCACAGATTATTTAGTTGGGTACCTAGGTTTGCCAACCTGTTTGCCTCGTGACATGACAGGGGGGTAATTACAGCATTACTGCAAAACCGAAATTTTTCCATGGGAAAGACGAGAAGCCCTTGGCAGCAGCGGTGACCCCACAAGTGCTGGCTCCTGCAGGGTGAGCAGGGTTTGCCCCGTGTGGCTCTGCTCCTCTCAGAGCTGCCTGTCCCCACCCCGGGGAAGGGGCTGTGCTCAGCAGAAGGGGTTTGTGGGCTGGGAAATGCTCCCAGGGCACCCAAAGCCACCTGGGCTGGGGCTCTGCTGCAGTGCCCACACACAAAGGATGCTTTCCATCGTGGTCAGGGTGCAGAGTGCCCCGGGTTTGTCCCTGCAGGCTGCACAGGGCAGGGTCACTGGACGTCCAGCAGAGTCCCCACTGTCCCAGCAGCACTGCCACCCTGCACTGGAGATGGTCACAGTGCCACCCTGCACTGGAGATGGTCACACTGCCACCATGAACTGGGCATGGTCACACTGCCAACCTAAACTGGGGATGGTCACACTGCCATCCTAAAATAGGGATGGTCACATTGTCACCAGGAACTGGGCACGGTCACACTGCCAACCTAAACTGGGCATTTTCACACTGCCACCATGAACTGGGCAAGGTCACACTGCCACCCTAAACTGGGCATTTTCACACTGCTACCCTAAACTGGGGATGGTCACACTGCCAACCTAAACTGGGCATTTTCACACTGCCACTCTAAAATAGGGATGGTCACACTGCCACCCTAAACTGGGCATTTTCACAGTGCCACCATGAACTGGGCATGGTCACACTGCCACCATGAACTGGGCAAGGTCACACTGCCAACCTAAACTGGGGATGGTCACACTGCCACTCTAAAATAGGGATGGTCACACTGCCACCCTAAACTGGGCATTTTCACACTGCTACCCTAAACTGGGGATGGTCACACTGCCAACCTAAACTGGGCATTTTCACACTGCCACCATGTACTGGGCATGGTCACACTGCCAACCTAAACTGGGGATGGTCACAGTGCCACACTAAACTGGGCATTTTCAGACTGCCTCATTTAACAGCTGACCTGAGGAAGTGAAATCTCTGTCTCAGCCTTTGCAAGTCCCTCTCACTCCCTGTAACCAGCCCTGCTTTTCTGTCTGTAGCAAACGGAATGTGAGCAACAGCCTGATGGGTGCAGCCAAGGATGGAGCAGCCCGAGCTGCTGCCAGCTCGTGGGGAGACAGTTCCCTGTCACTGAGCCCGAGGTGCAGAGGGAAACACCCAAAATGGCCAAAGCAGGCTGGGAAAGGCAGAGTTTCATCCATGGAGTGGGACTGGGCTGTGGGAGCAGCTGGGAAAGGCAGAATTTCATCCACGGAATGGGACTGGGCTGTGGGGGCAGCTGGGGAGGGAATCCCTGCTCCGGAGTGAGCTCATCTGTCAGAAACAACTGATGGCAGTCCCAGCAGTAACAGGAAGGGTTTGCATCTCTGTGTTGCAGATTTACACCTGGCAGATCCCTTTTCCTGATTTAACCCCTCCCGTGCCCATCTCCCGAGGGAAGTGAGGGAAAGGAGATGTGTGTGAGCCCGAGCAGCCGTGCCTCAGTTTCCCCAGTTGCTGAGCCAGGCAGAGCTGCCATCCCCGAGAGGAGCAGGGCAGGCAGCTGGGGAGGGCTGGGGGACAGAGCCTCGTGTTCTGCACTCCTGGCACTGCAGCTGTGATAAAACAAAACCCCCTGGAGCAGCACGGCCATGGAAGGGCTGAAATCTTCCTGCCCTGAGCGTCTTTTCCACCCCCAGCTGGAAAGATGTAGGGCAGGCTGTAAGGTACAGCTCTGTACCTGTCACTGCAGATGGAGAGACATAAATTACAGGTATAAAAATCCATACTATTTACTTCCTCTCTGGATACAATCAGAAGAGCTCTATACATCTTTATATTTATGTAGCAATAAATACATTAGATAAAAGTAATCTATTCAAGTCACAATTACCTCTTACTCAAATATACCTTGTAACGAATTTGTCTCCTGTTCTGATGGTATATGCTGTGTATTGATATTATTTTGTCTGGTTATTATTAAAAAACCCTGTCTCTGCCTCACTCTAATCTTTTCCTTGGCACAGCCATTGTTTTAAAAGCCTAGAATGATAATAAAGTATAGGGAAAACACTTAGGAGAGCCATCCATTTCTCAGCCCGTCCTCAGTTAATTAATACTCCACATTCTCCAGAGGAGAAATCTCAGCTCCTTCGCCAAATTAAGGAAGGAAGAGATGCCATAAATATTCTGCTGGGCTGGAGTTTTGCTTCCATTGCAGTTCTGAGCTCAGCAAACCCTCCCACCTAACCTCGAGGAAAAGGGATTATTTTTCTCTTGGTGAGGGCTGGACGGGCCTCCCCTCAGTGCAGCTTGGACAAACGACCCACAGGCCCTGCCCTGGGGCCAGTGAACCCTCCTGCAGAGCTGGGGCTTCACCCTGGCTTTGCAGGAGGAGCTCCTGCGTTCCTCAGGGCAGGGCTGGTCATCACTCCTGCCTTCTGCTCCTTCAATGTTCACTTGAAGGCAGAATTCTGCAAACCCTGGGGTTTTTGAGATTTTTTCTCTTCAGTCACAAGAGTGTCTGTATTGTCTCCTTATCCGTGTCACCTCTGTGGCTTGGGGAGGGTGAGACTTTGTGCTAAAAAGAAGCATCACCCCTTGAAGTATTTGGATTCCAAGTGTGCCCTACAGCAGAGAAAATTTCATCCCTGTTGGCTGCAAACATCAGAAATCAGAACAAGGCAGCAACACCAGTTTAATGCCAGGAGCTCAGTAACGACTTTGGCCTGGTGGTTTTTTCCTGGCTAATTCCCTACAACGTTCCCTCCTTGGCAGTTTTATTTCCCAAAGAGAAAGCAGGGACTTTGTCAGGGAGAAGTTTCCTGATGAGAGATTAGAATCATAACCAAATTAAATGATTGTCTCTGACTAATTAGATTAGTTTAAATTGAATAATGAAACCTTTAGCTGTATTTAATGTAACATGCCTGAAGTCCAACGATTAGTCTGCTGAATGAAGCTAAACAATTAAAAACACAATCTATTTTATAGCTTATTTTATAGGAACAATTGGAAAAACTATTACTGCTGAAATCTGCAGAGGAAATGCACAATTATAAGCCCAAGAGGAGCAGCCAGAGCAGGGAATGTGCAGCAGGGCCAGGTGAGGCACCAGGAAGGGCTCGGGCCTTCCTCCCAAAAACACTGCCCAGCTCTGGTGTTTATCACTTCATGACTGAGGTCAAGAGGGAAAAAAACACCTTAATTCCCAAACATCTTGGTCAATGTTAAAATAAAAAATCCATAAATATTTAATGTATCATGTAAAAACCAGAGGATCCTTTTGTGCCACGTGTTTTCATGGCCTGTGCTTTGCATGGTCATCAAGGAGGGACTCTGTAATGTACATCCTTTATCCATCCATCCATGATCCATCCATCATCCATCCGTCCATCCATCTATCATCCATCTGTCCATCCATCCATCCTTCCATCATCCATCCATCCATCCCCCATCCATCCATCATCCCTCCATCCTTCATCCATACATCCATCCATCATCCATCTGTCCATCCATCCATCCTTCCATCATCCATCCATCCATCCCCCATCCATCCATCATCCCTCCATCCTTCATCCATACATCCATCCATCATCCATCTGTCCATCCATCCATCCTTCCATCATCCATCCATCCATCCCCCATCCATCCATCATCCCTCCATCCTTCATCCATACATCCATCCATCATCCATCTGTCCATCCATCCATCCTTCCATCATCCATCCATCCATCCCCCATCCATCCATCATCCCTCCATCCTTCATCCATACATCCATCCATCATCCATCTGTCCATCCATCCATCCTTCCATCATCCATCCATCCATCCCCCTGGGTTTCACAGCCCACATCACTGGGAGCTGGGATGCACCAGTAGGAGGTGGGAGACACCAGTGGGACCTGGGGGACACTCCACTGGGAGCTGGGACAGATCATTGGGACACATCACTGGGAGCTGGGACACACCAGCACTCAGGAGCTCCTCCCTCATGCAAACCTGCCTGTAAGATCCCCTCCCAACATCCCCTGAGCTGCCAGAGCTGCGCTCGCAGCCTGTTGGGCTATCTGCCCGTCTGTGCTGACTAATCCTGTTTTGGAGGTTGCTGGGCAATGGGGCCCTTTCATTTGCTCGGGAGGAAGCTGCAGCATTTCAAGCAGCATGAATTCCAGCCTGCTACAAGTCTCCCAGCTGGCAGAACAGCTTGAACATTCTGTATTTTTGATGAAATCTTTGATCACCTCATTGCAAGATCTGGTTGCCTACTCTCAGCTCCCTGGCAGCTCTGAGCACAACCTGCCATTTCGAGATGGGGTTTGTTCTTTTACGGATTAGGCGCATTAAATAAATAAACCAAACTGTCTTAGAGATCTCCTGATCAATAATGGCACGGGCCCAGGGGACAGAGCACACAAACTGCGGAGTGAAGCGGTGTCACTCAGAGCCTCCCGTGCCCATCTCCTGGGGGAAGGTGCCTGCCCTGCTCTGCTTGAGCACAGAAGGCATGGCTGATCCCTCGTTACCTTGGAGATCTCTCTGTTCCCAGGTTACCACCGAAACCACGAGGAAATACGGCTGTGGAGCCAGCAGTGCAAGCTCCAGCTTGTTCCAGAGAACGAGGAGGCAGGATCTGGATGGGCAGGAAGACCCCAAAAACATCCCCCCATCCACCCACCTGCTGAGCCTGGTGCAGCAGAGCAGCTCCTCACCACGGGAATGCCCTGTGGGGCACAGGAGGGCTCTGCTGTCCCTCCTTGGCTTCTCACCATGGGAACAGCCCTGCAGAGTCCAGGAGGATTTTACTGTCCCTCCTTGGCCATCACAGCATGGGAACAGCCCTGTGGGGCACAGGAGGATTTTGCTGTCCCTCCTTGACCATCAGACCATGGTAAGAGCCCTGCAGGGTCCAGGAGGGCTCTGCTGTCCCTCCCTGGCCATCACCCCATGGGAACAGCCCTGCAGGGTCCAGGAGGGCTCTGCTGTCCCTCCTTGGCCATCACAGCATGGGAACAGCCCTGTGGGGCACAGGAGGGCTCTGCTGTCCCTTCTTGGCTCCTCAGACCATGGGAACAGCCCTGTGAGGGCTCTGCTGTCCCTCCCTGGCCATCACACCATGGGAACAGCCCTGCAGGGTCCAGGAGAGCTCTGCTGTCCCTCCTTGGCTCCTCATCATGGGAACAGTCCTGCAGGGTCCAGGAGGATTTTGCTGTCCCTCCTTGGCCATCACACTATGGGAACAGCCCTGTGGGGCACAGGAGGGCTCTGCTGTCCCTCCCTGGCCCTCAGACCCAGGACACAGCAGGGAGCTGCCCAGCCCAGAGCAGCTGCAGCTCAGATCCCACTCCAGCTGCTGCTGAGGTGCCCTCCTTGTCGACATCACAGCTTTCCTGTCTGTAGTAGCGAGGAAAAATGAGGTTGTGTGAGTCACACATTACCCATGCCAGCATGGGGAAAGGGTTGTGTGGTGCAGGAATTCCTTTGTCAATGTCAGCTGAGACAAACACAAGGAAAAATATACTGCAAAGTGTTTCCTTGAATTATTGTATCAGCTGGGATGTTTACTGCTGCTTGGACTCAGTCCCGAGGATTATTTTAAATAATGAGTTCTTCAGTGGGGACCTTCATTGAAGCAATATTTATATAAACACGAGCTTGATTAAGAGCAAAGAGAAGCCAGCAGGAATTTTCCCCTTGTCTTCAGAGACTTTAAATTACATCCACGTTGCAGGACGTTCTGAGAGGCCAATTTCAGATCCCTGTGCTGTGGCTGTGAGCGCCGGGGCAGCTCAGCAGCAGCAGCAGAGCACATGAAACACGAGCTTCCATCAGGTGCTGCTCTGCCCATTGCAGACTGGTTCTGAGCTGAGCTCCTGGGGGAGTCACCAGGCAGCCAAAGGAGCACGGCTCCTGTCCCTGCTGCTCCCTTTGCCCCTTGCAGGGTTCCTCACCAAGCAGGGTTTGGGGGAGCTGTGAATCACCCACCCTTCAGCACAAGGAAAGGTAAATTTGCATCCCCGATGAGGAGCAGGGAGAGGCTGCCAAGTGTTCCCCCAAATTTAGCAGACTGGTATCGAGGTGGACCATGCACCCCCGTGCCTCCAGCAGCCACTCGTGCCCTCCTCACACAGCAAAGCCCAGGCCACCACGGGTCCCGTGGCATTTTGGCAAGTCAGAGCCTCTCCTCACGAGCTCCTTTTCCACTCAGCTTCCCCAATCAATCAATGGATGCTTCCCGATCACAATAAAGCCATCAGCTCTGCACACAACCTGTCAGCGATGACAGCTCCTCCTTCTAACGCTGGGGGAACACACAGCCTTGGAGGCACCTGGTGGGTCCCTGAGTGGGAGACAGAGGGAAGGGACTGCAGGAACCTCTCGTGGTGATGGCACCACCCCGCTGGGGTCAACCCTTGAACAGCCCCTCTGTAATTAAGGGTTCCTTCTGCCACGCACTCCACAAATTCCGGTTCTTTTCAGCCTCTTCCCTCAGCCGCGACCTAGAACAAAGCAGTCACTCACATTTCCATGAATCAAAGGAGATAATGCAGCTCTCAGCTACGCTAAAAGATGGCCAGACACATCCAAGATGTTTCAAACTTCATTTGAGGACTAACATAAGTGATTAACAGTTGTCTGTAGCATTAGGAGGCAGGGAGTGGAAGTCCTTTTATCAAATTGTGAGCTGCCAACAAATTCCCGCTGACAAGCTATCTTTAAATGCTTCATAATGCCTCTGCAAAGCCCTAAAGCTTTGTTGAATCCCTCGCCTGCAGTCTCCCGACGTCAGCTCTTCCCCCTTGCCACAGAAAACGTGGCCAGAGCGAGCCTTGGTGTCACGTGTACACCGTGGAGCTCGGGTTCCTCGGAGCTCCGGGCAGGAACAGCAGTGACATCTCCACACCCAGGGCTGGGTGCTCGTCCTAAAGCTGCCCCAGAGGGGTGGTGGGGTCAGAGCTGACTCACAGAGCCCCTCAGAGCAAGCAAGGCCTCGGGGTGATGCTCCACTGACCCCAAAAATGCAGCCAGGTGAGGGGGCAGTGGGGGCAAAGCTCTGTGGGAGCCTGACCCCAAAACCTCAGCCAGGTGAGGGGGCAGTGGGGGCAAAGCCCGCTGAGAGCCTGACCCCAAACCCAGCCAGGTGAGGGGTCAGTGAGGGTGAACCCCTGTGGGAGTCTGTACCCAAAAACCCAGCCAGGTGAGGGCAAATCCCTGTAAGGATCTGACCCCAAACCCAGCCAGGTGAGGACAAAGCCCCGTGAGGATCTGTCCCCAAACCCAGCCAGGTGAGGGCAAAGTCCTGTGAGGATCTGACCCCAAACCCAGCCAGGTGAGGGCAAAGCCCTGTGGGTGCCTGTCCCCAAACCCAGCCAGGTGAGGACAAAGCCCCGTGAGGATCTGTCCCCAAACCCAGTCAGGTGAGGACAAGGCCCTGTGGGTGCCTGGCCCCAGGGCTGGGGCTCCCCCAGCACAAACCCCGACTCCCTCCCTGCCCGGGGATGGTTGAACACCCTGCTCTGTTCTCATCCCACTCTGGGGATCCTCTCGCTGTTTCTGACTCCAGTTCCCCTTGTCCCGGGGCAGGAGGGGGATTTCACACCCACACACCCCAAAGGACACTGGCCGTGCTCTGGAGGCCCCGCAGAGTCCCTGCCCCGGCAGGATTTGGGGCTTGGCTGACTCCTCCTCCTGGATGAAATCACTCCAAAGCATCAGAGAGCCTCCCCTGCCTCACGAGGAGCTGCGAGGTTTAATTACTCGGCACAGAGGTATTACGTGTTGCTGCAAAATATTATAATTTAGAGTATTCCATCCCATAATTAACAAATACATCAGGCAACAAGTAAAACCAATCTTAAAAATGGGTAGTTAAATTTTTCTTAATTACCTCCACTGAACCGAATCTGCCCCTGAGCAATGCACATGTAATCCCAGTGAAGTCAGTGCAGTTGCACAGAAAACACTAAAAATATAAATAGTCTGTAGTTATCATCTGTACTGCTGCAATCCTTCCAGTCCCCCACCAAGGTTAGGGACTCCAGCTTTGTTTAGAGTTTGGAACAGGAACAATAGAGGTGAATGGAGCTGAGCTGAGCTGAGCAGAGAGAGCTGTCCCACACTGGGATTTCCAGTGCACAAACAAAGGCTGAATCCTTGTGTCAAAGGGGGTTTGAGAGCACACTGCAAAGCAGAGCTGAGAGTCTCTGGTGATCATGCTCCAGGTGATGGTGCCTTAGGAGGAATTCCTATGGCAAAGCCTGAAGAGTTCATGGGGAAATCCCAAAGTGCCTGAACATGGAGCTCGGTGCACTGTAGCAACCTCAGGGTGACACGGGAGGGAGGCACTGTCCCCTGCTCTCCATTTCTTTATTTCTTTATTTCTTTATTTCATTCAAGCCCCACCTGAAGCACTCCCAACAAACACTGCATCCCATCCCTCCTGCTCTCCATCCCATCCCATCCCATCCCATCCCATCCCATCCCATCCCATCCCATCCCATCCCATCCCATCCCATCCCATCCCATCCCATCCCATCCCACCTGCTCTCCTGTGGCTCCTGGGCTCCATCCTATCCACTCTCCTCTCCATGCCATCCCTCCTGCTCTCCATCTCTCCTGCTCTCCATCCCTCCTGCTCTCCATCCCATCTCTCCTCCTCTTCATCTCTCCTGCTGTCCATCCCATCCCTCCTGCTCTCCATTCCATCCCTCCTCCTCTCCATCTCTCCTCTCTCAATCTCTCCTCCTCTCCATCTCTCCTCCTCTCCATCCCTCCTGCTCTCCATTCCATCTCTCCTCCTCTCCATCCTTCCTCCTCTCCATCCCTCCTCCTCTCCATCTCTCCTCCTCTCCATCCCTCCTGCTCTCCATCTCTCCTGTTCTCCATTCCATCTCTCCTCTCTCCATCTCTCCTCCTCTCCATCTCTCCATCCCTCCTGCCGTTCCCCAGCTCCTGGGCTGGGCACAGGTTGCATCCCTGCTCCTGCTCCCCCCTCACAGAGCAGAGGCTGCTTTGATTGCAGGGAGGCTGTTCTGAGAGGCAGACAGCAGACAGCTTGAGCAAGGGTGGCAAAATTCAGCTCCTAATTATTAGATTGAAACCTCAAAACAGTTGTCATGTACGAGGGGACAAAGTAGAATTTGGCAAACAGGAAGGGGGAAAAAAACAAATCTTCTCATAATGACAAAAAATCCCTGAAGACAACCTTGTCATTTCTTGAGAGCATCTCAACAGCTCTCTGCTTTTATTTTTTTGGTCACCGCTTATCAAAATTTGCATGGCTAGTTAGTGGGTTAATTTAATTATGAGCAGCATTTATGAACAGCCTGATGGGGGATCTGCAGAGGGCAATAGAGTCTGTTCCTGAATGATGAAATTGCACACACTTGCACATCTGGAAGCCGTCATGGGACGGATCTCTGTCTTGTAAATGCGTGTTGAGTGTTACAATATTTTACTAAGCACTCCCAATCTGTCAAGGTTTACAGGAGAGCAGAGTCTGGGAACATTTGGGATCATTTGTGGCTTAGAGCCATTAGCTACTTCCACCCACTTATTGTGACGTTATTAATAGCAAAATAATCTAAGGAGCAGGAGTTGGCTTGCTGGAGACCTGAGATAATGGAGGTGATTTCAGTGAGGGCCCCAGGCAGGGCCCAGCTGAATCCTGTGCTGGGGAGCACAGCCTCATTTGGGGCCGTCTGGTGGCACCTTTGTGGGGACTCTGCTCCTCAGAGGAGTCACCTCAGCCCAGCCCAGGTCTGAGAGGGTCTGAGAGGTGCCACAAGAGATCACCAGAGGGGAGAAGTGGTGCTGAGCATCCCTCACCCACTGCCCCCCTCAGCAAGAGGCCCTGCTGGGCAGGAGCCACACTCAGGGATAAATTCAGACTTCACTCAACCCCAGGCAGAGCAAAAGCTCCCTGCCAGGACGTGAGGGGTAAAGATTTTGCTTTACCCCTCCTAAAACTCAAGTTTCCTGGCTAAAATGTCAGTGAGCTGCAGTGGCATCCAGGAATGTTGGTGACAGTGGGATTGGCACTGCCAACAGCAAGGGGCACGCTGAATCCTCCTGGAGTACAAGGCAGAGAGCAGAACGGCCAATGCAGGCTCTAATCATTCCAGCTCCAGTCCTAGCCTGGGACACAGGAATGGATTTCACCCCACGGACAGGAAATCAGGACTTGGCCTGCAAAAGAAACTTTGCACAAAATCTTTTAAAGCCGTGGCTCAATGCAAAGATTTGGAACTCTCTGAAACTCCACGGAGCTTTTGGCTTCTTGTTAGGCCATTGCGTGTCTGTTGAATTTAAATCCTCATCCAATCATTAAATAGGGGTGTTTTCTTTAATGGGTCATTATGATGTGATTTATGACATTGGTGTAATTGTCAGAATTACTGTGGGTAATTAAAATATGAAACGATGCTGCCAGAGGCTTCGGTCCCTCTCAGCACCCTCATTAAAAACCAGGAGCTGACCAAATTATAAATAGGCCGGTTTGCACAAGTTCACAGGGAAAGCTAATTATGAAACTTATCCTTATGCACTCAGAACTCACAGCATCAGTCATGCAGATTCATTCCTCGGGTGTTTATGCCATTGTGTAACCTGGGATGGGATTAGTGGGCCCAGGCACAAGGAGCAGAACCAGGGGGATCCCCAAAACTCCTGGGGATGGATGTGGGGTGAGGGCCTGGGGCAGGGAGAGGTGCTGCATTTCACAGCAGGCAGAGGAGCACGGGGAGAGGCTCTCAGAGGAGCAGCAGAGCCACGTGAGCAGCTGGAACCAACTCTGGGCAGGAATGGCTCCACACTCACAGCACTCCAGGTGCCAGAGGCAGCAGTGGGACACAAAGTAAGGGAAGGAAAAATCCTGTGCATGAGGGAAGGCAAGGGCTGAGAGGTTTTCTCTCAGCATTCCAAGTGATTTGCTTTCCAGGAGGAAAGGGAATGAAAAAAGGTATAACGGGAGGCCTGTTTACAAAATCCAACCCAAAGTGAATGTAGGACTGAACCCCTGCTGGACCATATCTCCCATCTGAGTGTTTGTAACTCAAATAAACCTAATTAACTGCCTGTGTGTTATCAGCCTAACCATCACTCCATCCAACTGTCCCCCTGACTTTGAGGAGAAGCCTCAAAAATACAGAGCAGGAACAATGGGACTTCCCAAAAGACCCAGCAAAAAGGGAGATGCAAAATATTATCACCTCTTCCTAGAGGAGCTTCCCAACTAACATAAATTCTCAAAATCAGTGTCCAAAATATCTGTTCAGTGCTCCGTGCACTTCCCAAGCTCCAGAAACACCGTTTGGGTGGTTCAGGAGGGGCTGGATTTAGAATCCCACCCCTGAAGTGTGTGAGGCACCTCCAGGCATCCCCACTTTGTGTTCCCCCAGCCCTGGGAGGTTTGGTTCCCACAGCTCACCCTGCTCCAGCAGCAGCAGAGCTGGGAGAGCGTGGGGCAGGGTTTGCTGTGCCCAGCTCTGCCCTGCCCAGGTGCCCAGGTGCTGCTGAAAAGCACAATGTGCCAAAGGAGCTGCCCGCTGGGACAACACTTGCTGCACCTCCATCCCCTGCCTTGCTGCAGAACACAGCTTTACACTTGTCCTTCATACAAATAACCCGAGGGTGGGAATTATTCAGAAGGCTCGTGTTTGACACCCCATCTGTTCATTTCTGACAGCGATATATAATGTAAGGCTATAAAAACTTGAAAAATAATGCAACATAAAAAGGGATTGACTCGGCTCCAAGAGGCCATAAACGGTAACAAATACCATTGTATGATTTATTTCATGCTGTAATCTTTACAGTAAGTCATCTTTCAGACATTTCCTTGTGACAGGTTTTAATAATATTAATGCCCAGAGCAATCCAAATCATCGCCAATAGACATATTTATCAAGCTGCCAATCCAAGTAAATGAAATTCTATAAGCAATAATGTAACATGTTTAAAGGAAGCTAATAAAACAAGTCAGGAGAGAAATATTACTGCAAAGTATGCTCTCTCTAATCCAGCCCTGGATTTTATACAGCCGAAATGCAAATCTTTCCCTCTGTGATTTATTGCTCCAAAAATACCAGTGACCTTTCCAGGAGCTCTTGCACAGCCCTTCTCACACGTCCCTGCAGCCCGGGAGGAATCCTGCCTGGCTCTGCCCTACCTTGCACTGGGGAGTGATGGGCACCAGCAAGGAGCAGCATCTTAAATCTTCCAGATTTATTAAAGACTGACAAGCCTTAACACAGGCTTGGCAACTCAGCAGGTATTTATGAGCAATTATCCGGGCCCCAGATAAGTTGCAATTAACAGGGAGCTAAACCTGGGTCTTTAACCTGGTTTTCCTCTCAGTGCAGCTCGGTTCTCACCAAGGAAGAGCTCGGCTGAGGGGGCTCTGCAGCAGGGCCAGGGAAGGAGCCAGAGCAGGCCTGTGCTGACAGAGCCCCCTCACAAACAAACGTTTGCTCCTTGCTGGAAACTCAGCAGGAAGGAAAAGCGAGAGTCAACAATTCAGCAAAACACACACCATTCAATTTGTCACGCCTTGGGCAAGAATGTGTGGAGAAGCCGTGGCTGGTGAAGCAAGCATGGATGCAGGGGCTCTGCAGGGCTTGGGGAGTCCTCAAGGCCTTCAGGAACCCGGTTCTGGAGGAGTTTTGTGGCTCTGAGGGATTTTTGTGATGGCTTTGTTTTAATGACATGAATTAAGTTCTCCTGGATGTAAAGATCTGCTCCTTGGCAGTGGGGGAGCAACCAGAGAAGCAGAGATGTGCAGGAAAGCGCAGTTGCTGGGAGGGATAAGGATCCTTGCTGACCCAGTGCAGCACTCCAGCAGTGCTGGAAGCCCTGAACCAGGCATGGCTTGGGTCTCACAACAGGCCAAGCCTCATTCTTCCCCACTGCAAGTTACTGAGCTCCCCCAAATCATGGTTTGGTCACATTTTTCACCTTGGCCCACACCCAAACCTTATCTCAATCTCAGATGCAAATTTCTGTTCAGAGAATGACTGGAATTTGAGTATTTCGCTGGTTTGATGTCCCAGTAAACACAGGTGCTGTCACAGAACCCTGGAAAGGGGTAGGAGGTCATTCCAGAGGCATGGTCTGCTGGACATATCCCTGCTGGACACATCCCTGCTGGACATATCCCTGCTGGATCCCCTGGAGATGGGAGCAGGTCAGAGTGAGCTCCTGTGTTTGCAGAGCACCCCAGAGGGGCAGCCTGAACCTAACTTGAAATGGGCAGCTGGATGCAGCTCTTTGGGGTTCCAGCTCTTTGGGATTCCAGCTCTTTGAGGTTCCAGCTCTTTGGGGTTCTCTCCCTTGGGCGTTCCAGCTCTTTGGAATTCCAGTTCTTTGGGGTTCCAGCTCTTTAGGACTCCAGTTCTTTGGGATTCCAGCTCTTTGGGGTTCCAGCTCTTTGGGATCAGTTTGGAGCTCTGCTGTCACACAGGGTCAGCCCTAAAGAGCTGCAGTTCACAGGGAGGTTTCCCCTGCGACTTCCAACTCCTCATTTCAGCCTTCCCCACTCCCTCCCACCTTTGTCTGCTCCTTCTGCTTTCCCTGACAGCTCTTTGAGGCAGGAGCTGCCTTTCCCTGTTCAGCAGCCACCCCTAATGGGATCCCAGTCCCAGCAGAAGCCCCAAGGCGCTGCTGTAATACAAATAATAAATACTGCAACTAATAATAACGACACTTTCAAACGTCCTCCCCAGGGAAGGGCTGGAAGACCAGTCCCTGGTGTCATTTAAAACTAAACACCACAAACCAGACCTGTGTGACTGCCTAGAACACGGAGTCTTTATGAGAGAGAGCGGCTGGGGGAGAATACTGATGGGGAGAGGAACAATTATTCATCTGTGGATTTGGCTGTTTCTTTAGGGGAATTAAAAATATCTCCTAGTACCTTTTTTGTTCCTCACTGCTAAGCAGCAGCAGAGATCTGAGGGGAAAGAAATAAATAAATAAGAAATACATAATCCCCAAGGTGTAATCCCAGAGTATGGAAACTCACTTCACTTAAATACCTCCCTCTGGCATAATTGACTTTTCATGTGCATGTTAATAATGATATTTCAGCAGGTTGTGAGGGCTTGTTCTTCTCCCCCCACCTGCTTTGGTAAATTATGTGATTGGGCATGAGGAGAGACACATTATAAATCTAATTATGTTTTCGTTTATATTTAACAAGTCAGCACAATCTGGTGGCTTGTGTGTGTGTGTGTTTACAATATTTCCAGCTGACCCCGGGAGCTGCAGGACAGCAGCCCTGGGCAGCATTTCCCTGTGCCAGTTCTGAGCTGTCCCTGTGCCATCCTCCTCCTCTGTCCCTGTGCCTCCTTCATCCTCTGTCCCTGTGCCATCCTCCTCCTCTGTCCTGTGCCCTCCTCCTCCTCTGTCCCTGTGCCATCTTCCTGTGTCCTTGTGCCTTCCTCCTCCTCTGTCCTGTGCCATCCTCCTCCTCTGTCCTGTGCCATCCTCCTCCTCCTCTGTCCTTGTGCCATCTTCCTCTGTCCTTGTGCCATCCTCCTCCTCTGTCCTTGTGCCACCCTCACACTCATCCTCACTGATGTGACGTTTTTTACCACACTGTTCTCAAACCATACTGAACTTCCTCAGTTTCCCATCGGGAAATCAGAAGTCAGCAAGGCCAAGTGGCCCAAAGCCCTCGGTTCAATCTGAGGAAGAAGATGAAGAAAACGAGCTGAAGTTTCCCAAACCCTCAAACAGCCATTGAGCAGCTGGAACATCTTCCCTCTGACACCTGCTCTGGTCCTTGCTGGGCCATAACCCAAGACCAGGGGCTGTAGTCCCAGCCTTGGAGTGACCCAGAGCACTCAGAATTCAGCTCTGCTTCACTCAGATCCCTCCATAGCCCATTGGGAGAGAGGGCAGTGGTGAACTCGGACCCTGGCAGAGCTCCTGGCCCACCTCAGGCAGCTCCTCTGTGTCCCCCCAAACTGGCCCAGAGCCAGAACTTTGCAAACAATGGCTTTTCCTGAAAGCACAGTCCTGCAGAAATGCCATTCCTGGAAATGCCATGCCAGGAATGCCATCCCAGGAAATGCCATCCCGACCTTCCGAGGTCAGAGATGGCCTTGGGAACGAGGAGGAAGCCGGGCAGGTGGAGGCTCCCGCAGAGCTGGAGCCTTGCTGGGCATTTCCCGGGGTGTTCTTGGGGTTAGAGCAGTTCATGGAGCCAGAGCTGAGCTCCATCCTGGGAATGTGGGCTGGGAATGGATGGGCAGAGCTCCCATGGATCAGGATGCTCCTGAGGCTCGGGATGCTCCTGAGCTCGGGATGCTCCTGTCAGCTCGGGATGCTTGGGATGTTTCTGAGTCTCACGATGCTCCTGAGGCTCCTGAGCTCCTGTCAGTTCGGGATGCTCCTGAGCTTGGGATGCTCCTGAGCTTGGGATGCTTGGGATGTTTCTGAGTCTCACGATGCTCCTGAGCTCCTGTCAGTTTGGGATGCTCCTGAGCTTGGGATGCTCCTGTGACCCGGGATGCTCGGGTTGCTCCTGAGGCTCCTGAGTTCCTGTCAGCTCGGGATGTTCCTGAGCTCGGGATGCTCCTGAGCTTGGGATGTTCCTGAGCTTGGGATGCTTGGGATGCTTCTGAGTCTCACGATGCTCCTGAGGCTCCTGAGCTCCTGTCAGCTTGGGATGTTCCTGAGCTTGGGATGCATCTGTCAGCTCGGGATGCTCCTGAGCTCGGGATGCTTGGGATGCTTCTGAATCTCACGATGCTCCTGAGGCTCCTGAGCTCCTGTCAGCTCGGGATGTTCCTGAGCTCGGGATGCTCCTGAGCTTGGGATGTTCCTGAGCTTGGGATGCTTGGGATGCTTCTGAGTCTCACGATGCTCCTGAGGCTCCTGAGCTCCTATCAGCTCAGGATGTTCCTGAGGTTTGGGATGCTCCTGTGGCCTGGGATGCTCGGGATGCTTCTGAATCTCACGATGCTCCTGAGGCTCCTGAGTTCCTGTCAGCTCGGGATGTTCCTGAGCTCGGGATGCTCCTGTCAGCTTGGGATGCTCCTGAATTCGGTGTGCTCCTGTGACCTGGGATGCTCCTGAGGCTCCTGGACTCCTGTAAGCTCGGGATGCTCCTGGGGTTCAGGATGCTCCTGAGGCTCCTGAGCTCCTGTCAGCTCGGGATGTTTCTGAGGCTCGGGATGCCCCTGAGGCTTGGGATGCTCCTGAGTCCCGGGATGCTCCTGAGGCCCAGGATGCTCCAGTGGCCCGGGATGCTCGTGCGGCCCGGGATGCTCCTGCCGGAGCCCTGCAGGTGTCAGCACTGCCCGCTCCCGCTCCCTCTCATTCCAGGGAAGGCTCAGCCGTGGGGCTCGGCTGCCATCTGCTGCTGAACGCGTCTCTGCTCCTCTCTTTCCTTAGCCAAGCTCTGACTCCCAGAGAAAAGCTGAAATTCAGAGCATTTTGAGCATAATTATAATCAAAAAGATTAAATGTAACATCAGAAAACTCCCTATTTTATCACTGCAGCACAGGGCTGTGTACTCCAACCTATCCTCTGAGAGATATAGGTAATAAAAATATAATTAGCAGAGATTCACTCAGCTATCTGGGATTTTTTTCTCCCCTGTTTATATTTGTGCATGTTTGTTTGGGTGCTTTTAATGGGAAAGAGATTTTAAAATTTTATCTGAGAAAGGTTTTGAGATTCTGCAGTTTATTCAACTCCAGGGCTCCTGAGGATTTGGCAGCTTTTAAAAAAATAATTTGCTAAATTGTAAACTCCATAGGAAAGAGATGCTTTCACTCCCACCACATTATTTTTGAATGCTTTTACTACAATAAAATCATGGGTGTAATAAACCTAGGAAGTTTTACTGCAGCCTGGATGGGGCATTTCTCTGTGGGACCACTCGAATTCCTGAGTACTCACACTAAAAGTACAAGGTTTGAGATATCTGCTCTAAAGCTGAACACACCAGGTGAAACCAGGCAGGGAAATCTTCTTTTCCAATGGTTCTCCCTTGCGATGGGCACCAGGATCCTGCTGGGCTGGGTCTCCTGCAGCATCCCTGAACTCACCCTGCAAATTCCCCCGGCAAAGATCGCTCCAGGAACCAGCTCAGGCCAAATTCCTGCTGCTTCCAGCCCGGTTCTGGTGAATATTGAGCATTTCCACATGGAGGGGGCAGGGGGAGATGAGGGAGGGAACATTTCCCTTCCACACCTGCCCTCCCTGGGCAGACTCAGCTCAGAGGATGAACAAAGCATCAGAGACCCCAGTAATTACCACAGATACTGACTGCAGTTATTACTACAGGTACTGAGTAATTACTGCAGGTACTGATTCCAATTATTACTGCAGGTACTGATTCCAATTATTACTGCAGGTACTGACTCTAATTACTGCTGCAAGTACTGATTATAATTATTACTGCAGGTACTGACTCCAATTATTACCACAGATACTGACTCTAATTATTACCACAGTTACTGATTCCAATTATTACTGCAGGTATTTGTCAGATTATACTCTTTCCTGACCCAGAGATGGGGTAACTGAGAGGCATTTTAAAACCTTTTATTCCATTCTCAGTCTCATGAGAAGGGTGAGACAATGCAGATGTTCTAATTCACACCATCACAATCAGAAGTTTCCCCACATTTCCCACAGTACTGATTCCAATTATTGCTGCAGGTACTGACTCTAATTATTATTGCAGTTACTGATTCCAATTATTGCTGCAGGTACTGACTCTAATTATTGCTGCAGGTACTGATTCCAATTATTACTGCAGGTACTGACTAATTATTACTGCAGCTACTGATTCCAATTATTACTACAGGTACTGATTCCAATTATTACTGCAGGTACTGACTAATTATTACTGCAGCTACTGATTCCAATTATTCCTACAGGTACTGATTCCAATTATTATTGCAGGTACTGACTCTAATTACTGCAGCAGGTTCTGACTCTAATTACTGCTGCAGGTACCGTGGCACCATCCGGAGGTCCCACTTGGAGCAGAGGCAGCTCCTCAGTGCCAGCTGCTGTGCCAGGGAGGCAGAAATGGGGTTTTCAGCCTCTGAACCTGCTGCCTCTGCCCTCCTGCTCCCTCCCTCCGTCGCTCCATTTCCAGGCAGACACTTCCAGGGAAGATGGATGGAGCTGGGGCTGGTTTTCCGTGAGTTTTGAGCGGCCCCAGCCACTCCTTTCAGCACAGAGTTCATGGCCCAGCTCGGGGAGAGCACCCCAGGTGTTTTCCACAGCATTTTCACCTCTGGGCCCAGAGCTCCTATTCCCCAGCTGGAGAAATCAGCCATTTCCTCCTTAGGAGTGGGGAATCGGAATAATTGCACTCCACAGCCTGCATTTTCTGGGTGAATTGTCCAGCTTTTTAGAGATCTATGGCACTTAATTTATCCCCCTTGCTGAACCAGTTCCAGCTTCCCCATTAGGGTGTCTGGTGTTTCATCACTGCAGAGTTCTCTGGCTCAGGACCAGAGAGCAAAAGCTCTGCTGCCAACACTGACAAATGATCCCTTTATGACAATGCTTTAGAGCATTGAGGAGCCTCTGCAAACTCCTGTGGGCAAAAAGAATGGAGGTGTTTCCTTTCCCAATGAAAATAAATATGCCTGAGTCACCCCCAGCAACAGGAGACAGCTCCAGCAGCAGCTCTGCCAGCTCGGCCGTGCCTGTGAAATATTTGGGTTTGAATGAAACAGAACAAGTCCATGAAACAAAAACTCTAAAAGGCAGCTCCATTTTATACACAACTTCTGCATCGACAAGCTCTGGATTTATTTCACCAGAGAGCCATGGAGTGCTTTGGGTTGGAGGAGACCTCAAAGATCATCTTTTTCCAGCCCTCTGCACCTTTCACTGGAATATCACCTGGCATCTGTTTCATTTATCCAGATAAACTCTGGGAATGAAGGGCTCTGAAGGGAGGACTCCCAGCCCAGCCCCTCGGAGCAGGAGCTGCCTGTGAAGCCTCCCACAGCCACTAGAGGATAGCAAAAGCCTTTCTGCTGCACGGCACAAACCTGCAGCCTCCAAACCCTGTCTTCAATTAAACCCTCTGGTATCCATTTGGAAATAGCTGGGCAACCTGTGGGCTGTGGAGCCAATATTCAGTTTATCAGTCTGGTGCGGTGGCAGGTAGGGAGGAGGAGAGAGAAAAAGGAGGATGGAGCTGGATCCTTCCTTGCAGGGGTGGCAGGATTTCTGCTTGTCTCTGTTCAGGGGTGAATTACCCTGTGAGACACAACCAAAGACAGAAATGAGCCTAAAAGGATGCTGAGGAGAGGAAAAGCAGGGTTTGAACTGGAAAGGCCATGTTGGACACATTTCCAACCCATTTTTGGGGTCTTGCTGCCCTGCCTTAAGCACAGATTCAAATCCTTTAAATCTGTCAAATGCCAGACGGGACGGGATCATCCCTGCATCCCACAGGAGCCAAGAGCCAAAGGAAGCCACAAAATGATTATTATTTGCTTTGCCAATTCCACCTGTAAATTCCATCCATAAACCAACACCTTCACTCCCACAGACACCCTACTAACAGAAAATAAAGATAATCCAGTTTTGAATTTGGGTTTTGGGGAGATGCTGATTGTGCCAATGGATTCCCAAATCCAGCAGCACCAGGGGAGTCCCCAGCTCCAGGGTGCCCAGTCCAGCATGCAGGGAATGATCAGAGCTGACAGATCCCCGGGGTGAGGGAGTCAAGACTCCTCAGGATGCTGAGGAAGGTAATTACAGCAGATTTAGGAACATCATCTCTGCACAGCTGCTACCTGTCTGAGTCCTTCCAGCAGCTGATAAAATCACTGGAGAAAGCAGGCACTTGGCTTTCTGAGCTCTCCAGGCAGGGAAAAAAAAGTGACAGGACAAATATGTTCCCCTGCCAGCAGCACTCTCTGTGTCACTGTTAATATCAGTCAGGCAAAGCAGGAGAGCACTGGAGTGTCTCATCCCACCTCGTGGTGCTGGGAGCGTTCAGGAGGAGGTTGTGGGGAGTCAACATCTGCCAGGATGAGAGAATTCCCAGATTCTGTTGTGTCCCAGGAGGGAGAAGTGACATCGGGGTTTATCCCTGTAAGAAATGCAGCAATCCTGATTCTGTGGCTCTGAACTTGTGCAAGAGCTTCAGGAGTCGCCTGCAGTGACCCAGGGATGCAGCTCCACCCACACAATTTCTATTTTCAAAGTGCTGGAACAGAGGAAATTCAATCAGAAACCACCCCAACTTCAGGCTGGTTTGTTTGTTGGTAGTGTTGGGCTGTTTGTGGTTTAGCTCTAATCCAGGTCCATTTCTTCCACTGCAGTATTTTGCTGAGTTTTCAATATTTCAAGGCCCAAAGTCTCTTCTGGACATGAACGGGCCCCAGGTGTGATGCACACTCCAAAGATGAGCTGGCTGAGGCTGCTCCAGTTATGGCAACACAATTTCCAGGAATGCTGCATCTCAGAATATTCCCCTTTCCACCCCAAATGATCACAGCTTGGCTCTCCCCTTTATTTTCTCAGCTTCAGTGCTTAAAAACTGTCTGCAAAGTGAGTCCTGCCTCACCCCAGTGTCCTCAGTTCCCCTGAGGGATCCCTTGGGGTGCGCAGGTTCCTCCAAAATCCCTGGAGCTGCCTGAGTGTGATCCCAGCATGACCTGAGGAGAGGCAGCTCAGGGATCCTGTCCCAGGGCTGGGATCCCCAAATCCCCCAGCTCAGCTCGGAGCCCAGGGCAGAGCCAGCAGCAAAGTCCCACCAGCAGCATCTGAGCAGCTCCAGACTGGGAAGGGGCTCTCCCACAAACAGAGAGGGGGAAAAAACCCCATTCCTCTCCCAGAACCACCTCCCCTGCAGGTCTCTTGTTATATTATCCTTCTCAAGCCAGGTCTAATAATCTTTCAGAAGCCCAAAATACACCTAAGATAGCTCAGCAACCTTTGGAAGTATAAAAATAAACAGGATAGCTTCTGCAGCAGCGTTGGAAACAAAAATGTTTAATAAAAGGCAAAACAACAAACAGAAAACACCGAGCCAGGTGCAAGAGATCTTACTCCTGGTAAAACACCTCACAAAAACAATTTGTTTTTTTTGTTATCTTCTTTTTCTACTAAATTGTCCAGGCGGGACTTTTTAGCTCCTGTCCAGTTAGCCACCCTTAAGTCTGAGGTGAAGTTTCCAAAGTCCTATGAAGTGGCTTTTCACTTAATCCATGAGATAAACTTCTAAACTTCTTTCCATTTCAGAGAGACAAAAGACAGTTTTGCCACTCCACCAACAGCAGGCACATTCCTACAGTCTCTGCTCAGGAGAAGCTCTCTGCCATAAGCACTGGCTGCTCTAAAGGAGCTGCAGGGATTTGGCAGCTCGGGTAGAGCACACAGCTTAGATTTTAATGAAAACAAGCTTTTATAAAACTTAACAGTCGTGGAAATGTTTTCTGGATTTTTCCTGCCTCCTGCTATTGTCATTAATTTTTCATGAGCATCATCCCACAGCCATCCATGCAACTCTAATTTTACAGCTCACTGTTACTCCACAAGAGTCAGGAAATGACACTTCCCAGGGCTTGATGCTCCATTCTCTTTTCAAATGAAACTGCTGAACTTCAACTTTCTCTCCAACTCCGGCATTATTTTCCTATTCAATTTATGCTAAATGTTTTTCATCCCAGGGCTTCTGTAACATTTTTCTGTGAGCTGTACAGCCCGTTTCTGCTATCCTGACACGGATCCTGGGGATGGAGCCTGCCCTGGAGGTGTCCAGCCTGGAGTTAAGGGTTGTTCACTGTAAATGCAGCTTTGCATCAGCATTTCAGACATGAAACCCCGGGGTTATTTATCAGCGTGCAGATCCCCTGGGATGGTTTGGATTCCTGGATTTAGAACCCTCTGCTGCCTCCTCCAGGAGGGATTCCACCTTCTCCCTCAGCCCAGGGTGGTTCAGTGCTGGGCTCAGGCTGCAGAGGAGGCTGTTCCTCACAGAATCCCTCTCACCCTGGCCTTGGAGCTGCCCTGGGAGCAGCTAAAGCTCTGAGCAGTTCCCAGGTTCTCTGCCAGCACCAATTTCCATGCTCCAGCCTGGCCTGGCTCAGCTCAGGAGAGCCCCAAGTGCAGCTTTGCAGAGGGATGTGAGT
This sequence comes from Passer montanus, assembly GCF_014805655.1. Taxonomy (NCBI): domain Eukaryota; kingdom Metazoa; phylum Chordata; class Aves; order Passeriformes; family Passeridae; genus Passer; species Passer montanus. The sequence goes on along the minus strand of NW_024356616.1, from coordinate 605,116 downwards.
GGTGGAACCTGGCAGGGAAAAGCTGTGGGAATGAGCTTCTCCCACCGAGCTCTGACAGCAGAGCAGGTGAGGAAGGAGAGCTGGAAATCAGAAATACCACCACGAGTCCCCCAGGTGAACACCCGCCCAAAGGGGGAATGCTGCTGGTGGAAAGAAATCTGTGTAAATAGGATTAACTGCCTGTTTGTTCCTCCAAAACCCCACCTTTCTGTTCTGAAGATGCTCCTAGATGTTTGTCAGATTTATAATGCCTTGGGATTAAACACAATATTGGATTGCTCTTGATGTATAATTCTGCTCCTCTGATGATTGAATTCACTTCACTCTGCTGCACAGCTTTTATATTTTATTTATTTCATTTTATGATTCCATTTTATTTTTCCAGTGTCATGCACCAGTACAAGCAAAGAACTGAGAACAAAGCTCTGGCATATTAAATCAATCAGAGGGGTTTACTTATTAATATCTTTTTAGCCCGAGAACATTCTACAAAACGTGTGTGCTCAGGCACAGACTGGGAGAGGCAGCCGTGCGCTTTCCTGCTCAGCCTCCTCATTTTATTCCCATCAAACTGTTTGCCAAAGGCTGGGCTTGAAGAGGAGCTGCACCTGTGCTCAGCAGCACAGGCTCAGGTGGATTTGTCACGGTTTTGGCACACGGAGCTGCTCGTGGTTCCAGTATTTTCCTGGGGGATGCCAGCCCTCCCCTGGCAGGGATGGAGCTGCTGGAGGTGACACAAGGAAGGGCCCCTCCAGCCCTGCAAATCCCAGCATCACCAGGAGCAGAGGTGACCTGGATCGGCAGCAGGAACCATCCTGGTGACATCCCTGCAGCTACAACCCCCCCAAAATTCCCCAGCACAGAGTTAGGATGCAGCTCCAAGCTCGCAGATCTGCTGGGGGTGGATTTGCCTCCAGCACAGCTCACCCCAGCCTTGTGCAGTGTGTTTGGAGCACGGAAAAAGGCTGTTCTAAACCACAGAAAACCAGATCGCCCAGGTGGCCGTGGGGAAGCACAGCCTGACCTTTCCCTGCTCCTCCATCCCCTCCCGCTGTTTGGGGGTTAATAAACTCCAGTCCCGAGGGTCTGAGCGAGCTGAGCAGAGTGAGGATGGCATTCCCGAGGCCGGGATTGCGGTGCTTGGTGCCCGCAGGTGGCACCGTTTCCCTGCAGTTCGGCTCCTCCGCTCACCAGCATGGAAATTCAATTTGCAGCTCAGCATCGCTGCAGCCTTGGAGGAGAACAGAGCCCAGCGCAGCCTGTCCGGGCACTGCTGTGTCCCAGCTCCTCGGGCACAGCCACAGCAGTGCCACCAGATGCCACCCAGCGTCCTGCCCCCCCTTCCCACAGACGCAAAACATCATCAAAAGCTCGGGTCTGCTGGAGAGCTCTGACGCCTTTTGAGCACTGCGGATGAATAATGCAATCAGCTGCTGCTTCAGGCAATCAGGACAGCTGAGGATGGCAGCAGCGATTTCGCCCGAATTGGGAAAAACATGTGCCCAGAAGAAAAAACAGAACAAACAGAAGAATGGTGGAATAATAGCCCAGCAAATGGCTGGCAGGGAGGCGCAGGATGTGTTATTGCAGACGTTAAACGCAGCAATATTCGATGTCTGCCCTCTCCTTCCCCCCTTGCTGAGCAGCACAGGGGACTGGGAGGGACTGGAACCAGCGGGGTTTGGGATGGGGCACACGAGAGCTGATAAGAGGCTTTATTTGCATTTTCACGGAGATAAGGACGCCAAAATTGCAATCAATCAGCTCATCTGAGACTCCAGGATGCCCAAGGCAAGGACAGCGAGAGCTGCAAGGAGAGAAGGGGGGAGAAGAGCAGGGTGGCTGTGCTGGGGTGACACCGGAGCCCCCCTCACTCTGCCAGGGTGACACCAGAGCCCCTCGCTGTGCCAGGGGTGACACCAGAGCCCCTTGCTGTGCCAGGGTGACACCAGAGCCCCTCGCTCTGCCAGGGTGACACCAGAGCCCCTCGCTGTGCCAGGGTGACACCAGAGCCCCCCTCGTTCTGCCAGGGTGACACCAGAGCCCCTCACTCTACCAGGGTGACACCAGAGCCCCCCTTGCTGTGCCAGGGTGACACCAGAGCCCCTCACTCTGCAGGTCCCCTCGGCAGGAGGAAGGCTCAGACTGGAGGAGGAAACCTTTGCCCATTCCCTTTCCATGCCAGGACTGCACTCCGTGTACTTCCAGCAGGAACAGGTCATTCCCAAATCCCAGCCCCTCAGCAGCAGTGCAGAGTCCCTGTGTCCCTATGTCCCTGTGTCCCTGTGTCTGCAGGGACAGATACCTGGAGCAGGAATGGGAGAATGCAACAGGGACTGGACTTTGGTCCCCCTTCATCTGACTGAGTTCTGGTTTAGTCTGCACTGCCACGCTCCTTTGGGATGGGGTCTGCAGCTGAAATCCACCCCCAGGCCCCACGTGCTGCCCCTTCCTGGGGCACAGCCAGCGCTGCTGTGTCCCCAGAGCTTTGTGGGGACATCCCTGGACATCCACAGCTGTGTCCTGATGGGGCACAGCTCGGCCCTGTCCATATTTACAGTCAGGGAAACTGAATGAGGGGAATTAAGGTTCTGGAGGGGTTCAGCAGGACCCCAGGAACCCGATTCCATAAATCCCTGGTGCAGCATGGAGCTGCTCCCCTCCTGCAGCCCCTCTGCTCGTGGTGCTGTCCCCTCAGTGCCACAGCCCAGCCTCTCCTCGCTGGAACAAAACAATGCCTTTCAGCAGAGCACTGCGCAGCTCCTCAATTAGGCCCGTGTTCAGGATTTTCCTAATTTGTTACTTTGATGGTTCCCTCTCCCGACAGTTAATTATCCGTGCCTGGAAACAGATGTGCTTCCTCCAGCTCCTGTGCAGGCTCCAGCTCTAAGGCAAGGCTGGATCCTGACCTCACAGCCACATTTCACTGTGGATTTCTCTGCTGGCCAAGGAGCCATCCATTAGAGGAAGTCATCTCTCCTGTATTTGTGCCTGCACATTGTGATGGAGGCTCCTCTCTATTTCCTCTTTCATGGCCCAAATGACTCGAGCTCACTTTCACCAGAGATGTTACCCAGAGTCTGAATCATTTTTAGGGCTCTTTTATGGGCTCTTCTGGTTTTTCAGGCTCCTCTTTGATCTGCAGACACCAGAACCACTATCCCAGAGAAGATCTGGGTGATGGGGCTGGATGGAGAGGGCAGCTCATTGCACCACATCTGTGCAAGGCAGGATTTGATTTTAAAGTGCACCAATTTCAGTGGGAAAGGAGGATAAGAGAGGCATGGAAGTGGGGAGATGTTTCCTGAAAGGATTAAACTCTCCCTGGGCAATGAGAACATCCACACTCACATTAGCCTGGATGATAAAGGAGGAAAGAGGAAGATAAATTCTTCTGCTTCAGAGAATAACCCAACAGTCATGGGGACTCCAAATAAATACCTGCTTTGGGTGGATTCCCCCGGAACTGCTCACTCTGGAGGGGTGGGAGATGCTGGGATGGATGCTCTGGAGGGCACCTCCCATCCCTCCATGCTGTGGGGACACACAGACAGCAGGGACCAAGCTGTGCACTCTCAGATGGAACCCTAGGTGAGCAGGGAAGGAATGGAACCACATTTCCCAGCCTGCACAGCCCAGCCTCCATGGGGGATGGTGGTGAACACTTGGCACAAACACAAACACAAACACACAGCCCCTGATCTCTGCTCGGCAAACAGCCCCCACTTCTCCTGAAGGGTCTCTGAACCTTCCAGGTGCAGAATAAAACAGATTGCTCTGGAATTTGGAAGCAAATGAGCCATGCTGCTTGCTCCAGGCTCCCAATTTAATAAACATGCATCTATATCTAATGGACAGTCTGTCACTTCTCTTTAACAGAAATCACCTGCTCCTCTAATAGTCATTAAACAAATTGACAGCAGGATAGCCACTGCCTCTCATCTCAATGCCACCTGCAGCAGGACTGAAATAATCCACCCCCATCTCCTCAGAAAGGCCATTATTCTGCTTAATTGGAAGGCACAAACACCCCCTCCGTGTGACACGGAGTCAGACACGGCCACGAGGAGAATAAACCGCGCAAGAATTCCTTTTGTTTATTTAATGTGTGTTTTATTAGCGACACCATTCCTCATTTCCTCCTAATGAGGGTGATAATCGCTCCTGTCTCCTGCAGTGCCTCCTCTGCTCAGGCCAGAGCAGCTTTTTAGGGCAGAACCACCAGCAGGGACATCCCAAAAGCTGCTGCAGACACCGCTGGGAGTTTTTAAGTCTCCTTTTGGAAGGGATGAGAATTTATTTCTTCCACATCCTTGTCTGGCAGGATCCACAGGGATATTGGGGCTTCTGACATCACCTGTAGAGCTCTGCTAAAGCCCAGTGTGGCAAATTTCCATGACAGCAATAAAGATACTTCAAGGTTCACAATAATTGGAGGGGAAAAAAAATCTCAGAAAGGAATATTGTCAGGTGTTTGCCTCAACATCTGCTGCTCTTAGGCCTGGCTGTGGTTCTGCCTCCCCATGCCCTGATTCCAGACAGCTCCAAGCCCTGCCTGCTGCTCTCCCTCAAAACCTCTCACCCACAGCATTCATTACTGAGGGACCCTCGAAACTAATGAAGAATTCTCTCAGCCACCGCCTGCAGGCAGGCTGATTGTCTCAGTCCCGCTGGTTTGGAAGTCCTGGTGCACTTTATGGAGCCTCTCGTGCCTGATGAGGGAGCAAAAGCCATTTTTGGGAGACAGGAGCCAGAGGAGCAGCCCTCAGTCCCTGCTGGGGATGTCCTCTGCCAGCTGGGCACAGAAACTTTGTGGGGAATTCATCTCAGCAAGGCACCAGGGAGGGTTTTCGGTAAAGAACTCTGGCTCAGCGTGCACCTGGAGTTAAATCCTCCCTCAGGCCCGGCCCTGCTGGGAAAGGCCTCAGGGGCCAGGCCCTGCTGGGAAGGGGCAGAGAGGAGCTGCAGAGCTCAGCCATCAGCCCCTGGGTGTTCAACAATCTGTGAATGGAGAGGGCTCTGAGCTCCCATCGAAACCTCTCAGCAATCAGAAGGAGCAGAACGAGCCTCATCCACCACGAGAGCAGCCAAGTGTCACAACCGGGGCCCTGGAACTGATTGGAGCCTGTCCTTATTGCCCTGTGCTCCTCTCTGATATACCATGGGCAAAAATGGCTGAGGGAGTGAGAAAAGTGCACAGCCCCTGGAGCTGCGCCATCCCACAGACCCCACAGACCTGTTCTGGGAGCTGCAGACGCCACAGACCTGACCCAGGCCCTACAGACCCCACAGACCTGTCCTGAGCCCTTCACACCCACAGATCTGTCCTGAGCTTTGTACACCCCACAGACCTGTCCCAGGCCCTGCAGACCCCACAGATCTGTCCTGGAGCTGCAGACCCCACAGACCTGACCCTGAAGCTGCAGACCCCACAGATCTGTCCTGGGACCTGCAGACCCCACAGATCTGTCCTGGAGCTGCAGACCCCACAGACCTGCAGACCCCACAGACCTGTCCTGGGAGCTGCAGACCCCTCAGACCTGTCCCAGGCCCTGCAGACCCCACAGCCCTGCAGACCCCACAGACCTGTCCTGGGAGCTGCAGACCCCACAGACCTGTCCCAGGCCCTACAGACCCCACAGCCCTGCAGACCCCACAGCCTTTCCCTGTGCCCCAGAGCCTCTCCTGGCCATGCAGGGGAGCAGGGCTAGCACAGACACATCCCACAGCTGGTCCCACCTGCTGCTTTCTGCACAGGACATCCCCAGGGGACAGAAAAGCACCACAATAATTTTTATTTCATTTTTTTTCCCCTCAATCTTTCTGCCTCGGAAGCAAGATCCCCATCCCGGCCCTGCAGCCAGCACAGGGAGGTGTAACCCAGTTAATTGTGGGATTGCAGCCACACAGCTCCATCCTGGGGATTTTGTGCTCTCAGGCAGGGTTTGGGGCACTGCTGGTCCCACACAGCTCCATCCTGGGGATTTTGTGCTCTCAGGCAGGGTTTGGGGCCTTGCTGGTCCCACAAAATTCCATCCTGGGGTTTTTGTGCTCCCAGGCAGGGTTTGGGGCACTGCTGGTCCCACAAAATTCAATCCTGAGGTTTTTGTGCTCCCAGGGTGTGCAGAGCAGGCTTTGGGACACTGCTGGTGTCACACAGATCTCCTCTGACCCCCAGGTGCAAAAATCCAGGAACAGAACCATGGGCTGGGCCCCCTCAGGTCCAGGGTGGCTTTGGGGCACTGCTGGTCCCATAAAATTCCATCCTGAGGTTTTTGTGCTCCCAGGGTGTGCAGAGCAGGCTTTGGGACACTGCTGGTGTCACACAGATCTCCTCTGACCCCCAGGTGCAAAAATCCAGGAACAGAACCATGGGCTGGGCCCCCTCAGATGACTCCAGAGGGACCCTCAGAGCTGGAGGCTCCAAACAAAGGAAAGGTTCCTCCTGCTCCGTGCCACGATCAAAGAACCTTCCATGGATATAGGAGAGCGTGCCCAAAGTGCCTCAGACAGGCAGAGATTAACAGGCCTAAATGATACATGTGCTCTAATTAGAGAGTGTAATCACCTCGGGCTGATCATTATTGCTGCCTTTATGTTTATCATTGCACTGCATTAAGGTCCCTGGCAGTTCTTTCATCTGACTTACACTCAAGGACATCATGTTTTTAATCATTAAACACCTTAAACACTATTTTTCAGGAATCTTTGAAGAATAATTATTTCACCAGTATAAACTGTACATCTCTGAAGGTTGATTTAAAACCCTCTCATCTCCAGCTGCTGCACTTGTGTCAACAGAGCTCTTTGGAAATCAGGCTCGGGGAAAGGAGCACAGAAAATACAGAAAAACTGTTTTGTCATTTTTACTCTACTTTTTCATCTATTTTGTTTTGTTGGAGGATTCTCAGCTCCACTCTGGGACCTGTCAAAGTTTCAGCCCTGTCAGAGCTAAGGGGGTTTTCACTGGACACGGAGCCCTTGGGGACAATTCCTTTCTTCTGATTTCCTTCCGTGTCCCTGCTCACACGTTTCTCCTCACATCCAGCTGCTCCCCTCCACTTTTCCCATAAGGAAAACAAAACAAAAATTAAAATTGCCACATGATTTTCCTTCCAAATCTCTCTTTGCAGAATTGGTGATTTGAGGGAGTCCTTTCAGGAAGGAGTAGGTGTGACTTTTTACATGTCCTCTGCCATGACTGCTGGGGATGTGGTGAAATTCAGTTGGGATGTGGTGAAATTCAGTTGTGACGTGGTGAAATTCAGTTATGGTGTGGTGAAATTCGGTTGGGATGTGATGAAATTAATTTGTGACGTAGTGGAATTCATTTGTGACGTAGTGGAATTCACTTGTGACATGGTGAAATTCAGTTATGGTGTGGTGAAATCCAATTGTGGTATGGTGAAATTAATTTATGATGTGGAATTCGGTTGTGACGTGGTGGGATTCGGTTGTGACGTGGTGGGATTCAGTTATGATGTGCTGGGATTCATTGAATCCTGCAGAATGCAGGGATCTGGCTGGGAATATAAAACTAAGATAGAAGAGCAGCCCCTTCTGAGTCTCTTTGCAGGGGAAGTGCAGAGGGAGCAGTGGCAGAGCTGCACGGAGCTTGTGGCAAGGACAGGGACACAGGGAGGGACACCCTGGAGCTGCAGGGAGGTTCCCCAGCCTGCTGAAAGCCACTGCAGCTCCTCTGGGCGCCCCTGCAAGGACAATGTTCCCTTCTCCTGCCTCCCAGGCACTGCTGAGCACAGGGACAGCCCCAAACCTCGTTATCTGCAAGGTTAGAATCCAGGAATTCCCATCCTGAGCCAATGACCTTCTCAGGAGCAGACCCTGAATCAAAGTGTGCAGACCCTGTTCTGTAATTAGAAGCTGCACATAACCACAGGCCGTTTTTACCCTGTGTTTTCCCCCTTTGATCACTCAGAGGCTCAGTGTGATAACTCTGCTCAGTGAAATGAACAGTGCTGGGCATCCCCAGCCTCCAAACTGACAGGGAACGTGCACAAATTCAATACAAACACTACAAAAATTGTAAACATTCCTGACCCAACCTGCATTTCTGATGCAGTTCACGGCAGACTGGAGCCAGAGCCCTTTGAAATTCAGATGAAGCCCTTTCCAAATCTGTTTGAACACTGTGGGGCTGTGCTGGGCTGGCTCCTCTCACACGTGCCATGGATGCTTTTCCTGCATGAATACCAATAATTCCCAATAAAAGCACCTTTGCTGGCTGTGGCCAGGCACAGAAATCAGCCAGCAAAAGGCAGAGGGCTCCTTGTCCCAGCTGCCAGCTGTGAGCAGGACAGGGAACCCCTCTGCAGGACAGGAATTGGTTGTGTTTGGGAAGATAAAACCCCACAAATGCACTGCCCCAGGCACAGGGAGCTGCAGGAATGGGAATGTGCTTTTTAAGGAGTTCTACAACATAACACTGAGCCTCCAGCCAAGAATTCTCTCTATTATTAGAAAATCAATTACTCCTTCCAGTCTGGACTGCAAATATTGGAGGTGGTTAAATAGCCTGGGATGTTTTTCACTCATAAACTTCTCTCTCTACAGTGGGAGTAGCAGAGAGGGGGTAATAAAATTTGTGTCTTGTGATTCCTGCACATTTCAATATTGCTCTCCTGCAGTGGAGCCTGGTGAATGGAAAACAAATTTAAGTGGAGATAAAAGCCCAGACAGATCTCATCCATCCATTTTCTTAACTGCTGTCATGGGCAGAGATGGAATTTGGTTCCTTTGGGAAGGACACTTGTCGTTTTTTCTCAGTGTGGAGCTGTAACTTTTATTGTCCCTGAGCAGGAGGAGTTCCTTGGGTGGGATGGGTGGGGATGGAGCCTGGCTTTGAATTTGGATCACTTGGGTTCTTTGTGCTTTGCTCCTTAGGAGCACACAAATCCTCTGCCCGTGTTTTTCTGTCTCCATTTTCATTCAGGGCTGTGGCTCCAAGTCCCCTGTGGTCAGCACAGACCCTCACACAGGTTCAGGAGGGTTTGGACTGGGGCACAGCACGAGGATGTCCAAACCACATTTCCTTTGGAAAGGGGCTGGGGTGCTCCTGCAGGAAGCTCAGGTACACCTGGAGTGTTCATCTCCCCACCTTCCAGGGACATCGCTCCATTAATTAATGCTCCTCAGCAGCCAGAGCACAATTTGCCATCAAAGCCCAAAACAAATAAAACACACCGTGATGTCCCCTCCCTCCCACAGTCACCGTGACTGAACTGCCAGAACTCCATCACAACAATGCTTTTTCCTTGATAATTATTTGAACAAATATTTGAATATTTGCTTTTCCTCCAAAGAACTTGGCAGAAACCTGCACCAGAGACAGACTGAACGCTGCTTCACGCCAGCTCCCCCTGCCTTGTCCCTGGTTGTCACACTCAGGGACACTCAGCCAAGAGCCTGGTTCAGCTCTGGAAACCCAAACCCACATCTGGGCAGTGCAAAGCCCAAATCCCCCACTCCAGCCCGGAATGCCAAGGCCCCCTGTCCCTCCTGTGTTTGCTCAGGAAGGAGCTGGGGAGGTTTTGGGAGCTGGCAGCAGCTGAGCCAGTTCTGCCCACGCTCACACCTTTCTGTGACCACCAAGGCCTCCACATTCCCAAATTCAGCAGTTGCCTGCTTTGGATATTGTTCAAAACCCCTGCAACCTCCAGAACCAAACAACTGCGAGTCACTCTGTGCTTTCCTGGAAGGAGACTGCAACTTCTCCCTCCTGCTGGGACCACAGATCATTAACATCATTAGTGTTCTCCCTAAAACTATTTGGAGACTGTGACAAGCCCCATTTGTCCCTGACAAGCCAGCTGGGAGTGTGTTTGAAAGGCCTCAGCCTGGCTGCTGTGCCCGTGGAAGGCTGCTGGTTCCTGACAGGTGGAGTTGCTGTTTTGCTAAAGGAGCTGTCATTTCATCAATCTTTTCAGCTGGCTCCAGAGGGGAAAACCCTCCATTGCACTTGCTTTCATTTCTGCTTTTAGTTTTAAGAAAAGCTGTCTTTAAAACACAAAGATCAGAGCCCCAGGAGGGGAGGAAACAGCTCAGAGGTACCTGATTCCTCAAACAGAGACATTTTTGCTCAAGTTGTTAACAAGTTGGCTTCAATTTCTGCCTTTACACCTTTATTCTGATGGCTTCACACCACACCAATCTCCCTCCAGCACCTTCCCCTTGCTGCTTCTCCAAAATGGCAAATCCACACCTGCAAATGTAGGAGTAGCTCTTGTTTTGGGCAATAAAGCTGATGCCAGAGCAGATAAATAAAGTGGACCCAAAATCAATCTACACAGCTAACGTGGGACTTCTTACCTTTTAAATCCTCCCAGAAGCACAGGAATGGCAGGAGCTGCTCAGAGAAGATTCATTCTCCTTTGGTGGAACGTGCTGCTGATTCCTCAGTGGGAGTTCAGCCTGCCAGGAACACTGGGGAGTTCCCAGGGGGTGAATCTGGGGAGGAAGAGGAGAAGGGGAGCATTAAACTGCAGTCGCTGTGCTGGCTGCACAGCAGCCCTGCTGCAGAGCCTGAGCCCAGCTGGGCTTTAGCAGAGCTGGATTTCCCATCCCAGCCCCAGCAAGCCCTGCCAGGTGCTGCTGAGCTGCCCCAGGCCGGGCTTGTCCTCACTCTGGAGCACAGGGGATGCACTTTTCATCCCAGGCAGGGAAGGAGCTGCACCTCCAGCCGAGGTTTGCGTGGCCTCAGAGCTCATTTGGAGCTAAAAGCCTGCAGAGAAATCCATAATGAGAAAGATCTGAGAGTTTAATGCATTCCTGCAAAGGCGAGGGATCTGCCAGGAGATGGAGGGGATAAAATCACCCCTGAGAGCAGCTGCAGGTGGGGGTGTGCAACTCCGGCTCCGAGTGTTGGAACTCTGTCAGCCAGGGATGGGGACACAGCTCAGGGCCAGGCACAGACTGGGGGACACCTCTGGGAAACTCAGGGCAAGTCTTAACCAAAACTTCAATGTTGTGATGTTATTTCTGGTGATTTTTGATTCCTGCCTCAGGTCAACATGACTCAGTTCAGTGCTGCATCTTGGTAACATTTGGATGAGTGTCCAAAACACCTCCAGATGTGTTTATTACAGAGTCAGGGAACTCAAACAATGTCCTGTGGGAAAGAGCAGTGTAAACCACAGAACTCACAATCCAGACTGAAAATCCAGGAAAATTTACAGTCCAAGCAGACAATCCAGGAAAATTTACAATCTGAACAGACAATGCAGAAAAACTGTTATCAGGGGGAGAAGGCAGTGAGCAGCTACAGCTTCTCAGCAGCCCAGTTCTCATTTGCAGAGCCAAGCAAGGGAAATTTTTCTATTTTTGTCTCTTTCTCTCAGCCAGGTAAACCCAGAGCATTGCCAAGGTCTTCATCCTCATCCTCCTTGGCTGAGGGGGCCAAGGTTTGGCTCATTGCTGGCTGACTCAGTGCTGCTGTACCCATGCTAATCTCTGGCAATTGCTCACAGAACTATTTTAAACCATTATTTGCAGTGCAGAAATGAGACACCTTCCTCAGTTCGGGGATGTGCAGAGGAGGTTTGTGTTATTAACTGCAGCAGGAGTCTCCTGCCAGTGGAGATCGTGGGGATGCTGACCACTTTTAGCCCCAGATCTCCCACAGCCAGGAAGGGCAGCCTGTCCCTGTGGCCCAGGCCGAGCAAGGCAGAAATAAAGCAGCCAAAAAATTGAGAGTCACCCAGGGCAAGCAAACAAGCAGAGAGGAGCACGGCAGGGTGGTGGCTCCTTCAGCCAGGCAGGAGTCAGTAATTGGAAATAATCACCACAGGTACTCCCTGGCATGCTCCAGCTGGAGAAGGACCACACTGTTTTAGGGCAGGGCTGACAAAAAAACGAGGCAGAGCTAGAGGAGAACTCGGGATGCCACTGCTGCTGTGTGATTTTAGGGACAAACCAAAGCTGCACAGGCCAGGACGGGTGAACTGAAGGGGAAATGCTGGAATGCATCAGCCTGACCCCCTTGGAGCTGGGAAGGGAAGCACAGAACAAACCTGGAGGTGACAGGAGAGGGGCGCAGAGTGAGCTTCAGCACAGAATGGAAAGAGAGCTGGGACTGCTGCAGGGCCAGCACTGCTGCCCGTGGATCCCTGCAGGGGAGGGGCTGCACTGGGGTCTGCCCGGGCTCCCCGGCAGCGCTGCAGCTGCCCTGCAGTATGGGTGAACCCTGCAAAGCCCTGCTGAGCAGCTCAGCTGTCGCCACGGCTGAGGAGCAGGTGACACACCTGCCAGCAGTGCTCCAAAGCAGCATGAAGTGGTTTTTGTTTATTTTCCCAAGGAGAAGTTTCTAACCCAGCTGTTCTCACTGAGATGGTGCTGCACAAACACAGCAGCCACAGTGCAAAAAAGGAAATGCAGAAGAGTCTGGTGAAGGTTCTCATAAAAGACAGAAAAGATTAGAAACAAAACTGTGGCAGGTTCAGAGCTTCCCTGCAGCTCCTCCATCCCTCCTTCCCCTAGCACTCCAGCGTGGGCAGTGCCCAGCTCCTTCTCCTGGCACAGGGGTTGTGCAGCGGCCCCTAACGAACCCCAGGTCATTAATTAGCCAAGCCCCCTGTCCAGGGCCACCTGAGCTCCAGTTCTCCAGGGGGCTCCACCAGCTCCTGTTCAGATCTTCCCTGAGCTGTCACACCCTGACTCATCAGGAGCCCGAGAACAAAGTGTTGGCATCATTTAAAAAATAAAATACAAGCAAAGCAAAGATGCTTGCAATGACATCTTTGATGTTTTATAGATTAAGAGAGTCTCTCATGAATAACAGTCATTCCTTGTGTCATCCCTTTTCTGGCTTGGAGAGTTTTCATTAACTGAGATTAACATTAACTGGAAAATAATTAAACTGGCTTAGAGAGTCTGGCCTTCCCATCAGCACCAGCAATAATTAATCAACACAATCAATAGATTTTAATAGCATTAAAATTCTGATTTACTGCCTTATTCCTCAAGCCCACACCTCCCACTTCTATTCTTAGCCTCACTGTGGGCAGGATAGTCCTTAGGACAATACCAAGAGGACAAATATAGAAATTAAAATCAACCTTCATTTTCCCTGTCCCTGTAAGAAAAGGTCGTATTTTTTTCCTCATAATTTTTTCTTCATAATTATCCAACATCAGTCACCTCTGGCCTGTGATTCTGAACTAATCAGGTTCCCTCTTATCTCCACAAAGCCAAAATAAGGAGAATAAAATGGGACCCAGCCTGTGCCCAGGGCGAAGGGGGCAGAAGCAGCTCAGCCCCACCTGGGGCAGAGGGTTCCTTGGCAGGGCCAGGGCACTGCCACGGGCAGGAAGGGCACAGCATCCTGCAGGCAGATTTCACCCATGGATCAGTGAGGATCCACCAGGTTTTGAGGGAGTGCTGGTGGAGAAAGGCTCCAGCCAAAGCCCCTGCCCTGGGGTTTCTCTGCACCCAGGCACTCCCTAGCACAGAAAATGAGCTGTGTCTCCCCTCCCTGCTGGGCTCGGTGCTTTATCACCAGGGGACAGCTTTAATTCTGTATTTCTCCCTGTCTGTGGCGCTCTTTTAATTAACTTTCAGGTTGCTCAGGGAGCTGAGCATCCCATGCTGTCTGCTAGAGCTGGATTAACCATTTCCTTATCAGCAGGAGCCACATTTTATCTGCAGCCAGCACTGCCCACACCTGAGAGCAGCAGCAGCAGCACCTTGGCACAGGAGGGACCCTCCAGGCCCCTGTAACCGAGTTCCACCGCTGGGAAATGAGGAAAAAATGAAATCCCAGGTACTTCCTAAGCCTCTGAATGCAAGGCCTAATCCAGGTAATCCCAAAGCAATCTTGCTGGCAATCTAATTGTGTTTTCTGAGGAGGAGGCTGCAAGAACAGTTTGTTTACACATAATTGGATCCCTTTATATGTTTGTATTGTGCTTATTTCTGAAACCTTTCAAAATTGAAAGGTCTCCTGGAATATTTGGCTTGGCTTTTCACTCCAGCCTGAGGGATTACCCATTATTTTGCACATAATGGCCCAGACAAATATGAATTTTGTATTAGCACAGATCAGAAAGTACAGCTCTCCCTGGAGGGCCAGCAACAGGGAGACACCAGAAGAATGGAGGGAATGGTGCTGATTGTTAAATCCCTTTTCATGTTGATTTGTTCCTCTCAGGAAGCTCTTGCTGTCCACAGCAGCCTCCCTGTTGGAAATGCAGCTCCGTGGGGAGAGCAGGGGAGGAGAGGCTTCACGTGTGAGGGTTTGTAAAGTCCCAACTTTCACAACTTTCACGCAGAGCTTTGTCTGCATCTGCCCAGGGAAGGGATGGGCAGGGTCTCTCCCTCCCCTCACTGGTGCCACCCCAGCTCCAGCCGGGAGCACCTCGGTCACCCCCACAGCCCAGGAGGGGATTCCAGAGCACAGAACAGCACAGCAGGAGCTCCTGGTGGCTGCAGAGGGAGCTCAGCCCTGCCCTGGGACAGAGATCCTTGTGCAGACACCCCTGGTGTCACCTCCATCCCAGGGATTGCTGGTGCCACCTCCATTCCAGGGATTCCTGTGTCACCTCCATCCCAGGGGATCCTGGTGTCACCTCCATCCCAGGGATTGCTGGTGCCACCTCCATCCCAGACACCCCCGGTGTCACATCATCCCAGGGGATGCTGGTGCCACCTCCATCCCAGGGGATCCCAGTGCCACCTCCATCCCATGGGATCCTGGTGCCACCTCCATCCCAGACACCCCTGGTGTCACATCATCCCAGGGATCCCGGTGCCACCTCCATCCCAGGGGTCCCTGGTGCCACCTCCATCCCAGGGATTCCTGTGTCACCTCCATCGCAGGGAATCCTGGTGCCACCTCCATCCCAAGGATTCCTGGTGCCACCTCCATCCCAGGGGATCCTGGTGCCACTTCCGTCCCAGGGGAGCCTTCCCTGGCCGTTTCTTCCCCTTTCTGGGGGACATTTTCCCCCCTCAGCTCCACACCCCAGTAACCAGCTCTGCCACAGAGGCTCCATAGCCTGGCTGGGGGCTGGAATGTGAATTCCAGGATTTTGCCAGGACTTTTTGCACCAGCTCAGTGAGGAACCCACAAAGCCACTGCTGGCTCCAGCCTGGTGCTGGAGGAGAAAACACCAACCCAGGGAGCCAAACACAGGGATTTGTGTGCCCAGAACTCCCTCCCTGCCAGGTTTTGATGATTCCTTTCCTTTCCTTTCCCCTTTCCCTTCAATCCCAGAGCAGAGCTGTCCCTGGGATGTCCCTCACAGCTCCCTGTGAGGGGAGCTGGGGCCCTGCTGGCCCCACAGCTGTGGGGTGGGCAGCAAATCTGGGCAGCAATGACCCCACCCATTCTGAGCACCAGGTGACAATGGGACAGAACAGCACCTGAGCTGCTGGCACAGCTGATCCTCACCACCCTGACTGCAGCAGAGCCCTCCCAGCCCTCTGCTTTGGAGCCATCCTGATGTACAGAAACAACCCCAAATCTGCAGCTCCAGCTCAATCCAGTCACTCCACAAGAAAGAACCTTTCATGCTCGCTGTCGTAGGAGACAAAAGCTGCAGCCTGCCTCGCTCCTCCTGACACTTGTAAAGCTTTTCAAACCAGGCACACTAGATTTGTCAGAACAAAGCTGACATTTTAAATGAAGAGTAATGATGAAATGTCTAAAGATGTGCTGCAGAGACGCTCTCACAGAGAGAGTGCTGGCAATTTGAATACAACAGCGATGTGTCATCGTGGAAAAGTCAAAGCAGGGATTCTTTCATGTGGCTAAAGAGGGGGATAAATGATGGAAAAACTGCAGGAGCTGTGATGAGAAGGGGGAATTCATCAGTCCTGGGTTTGGGGCTTCACATGTGTGGGCACTGCATTGGGAATTGCACTTGTGTTGCTCCTGATGTGAGCACAGACATTCCATGGACAAAGAGAGGATGGAGAGCAAAGTTTGGTTCTCCAAAAAGCCACAGCAAACGAAGCCTGTTCAGTTCTGTTGAGCTGAATTTGTAGAATCCCCGCTCAGCATCCCAGCTGCTCTAACAGCACTGATAATGGTAAATTTATTGCACTGGGGGGTCTGAGAGGGAGGTGCAGGGCAGGACTTGATTGTTAAATAATTTCAGTGACTGGGGAGTTGCACTTGTGCTGTTCCTGCTGTGAGCACAGACATTCCGTGGACAAAGAGTGGGTGGAGAGCAGAGTTTGGTTCTCCAAAAAGCCAAAGCAAATAAAAATTCAGTTCTGTTGAGCTGAATTTGTAGAATCCCCGCTCAGCATCCCAGCTGCTCTAACAGCACTGATAATGGTAAATTTATTGGAAACAGCTGAGGCTCATGGAAGAGCTGAAATGTGTGGAAATGCAGCTCAGCATTTAACACCCTGCACTGGCCAGGGCAGGCCAGGGGAGTCTTGGGCTCTTTACAGGGGTGTCTGGCCCTGGAACATCCACATGGATGAATTTCAGTGAGAATCCTGAGATTTCATTCTGCTTTCTTCATCTCCTTCCCAGTGGAAGCTAAGCATGCCTAATGCTGTAACATGGGGACATAATAAGAGGTTTTAATCCAATTTTCAACAGCTCTGGATGCAAAGGAAATTTGTGAAGCATATCTAAAGTAACAAATGCCTGAGCTGGAGACCATTTTCCATTTTGAAAGTGAAAATTTATTGGGAAGCCCCAAAGAGCCAATTTCAGGACAAGGAGAGAGTGGGGAAGCCTGAGAATTCAGCCCTGCTTCATCCTCTGCTGAATCCTAGGACAGATTTCCCTTTCAGGGCTGTAATTTTAATTTCCCTTTATTGCACAAACTGAGCCCCTCATTTGGTTCTTCATCTCCCTGATCCATAATCAAGGCGAGATAATTAAACACAAAACCTCCAGTGACGAGTCAGTCCAACGTGGCAGGACACAGGGATGTCTCTGGAGCTCCAACAAAGTAAGGAGGGCCCTTTGGGGCACTTTTTTTGCACCTCAGTCAATCCCTGCATTCTCTTTTCCACCTCTGCCTGCCTTGCAGAGCAGGAGGAGTTTTGTTTAACAAGGCAGGTTCTGACCCACTTTAAACTGGCACTGGAGGGAAAGGTGCTTTAATTCCAGCCTCTCCAGGGCTGGGTTCAGGGAGCTGAGCCGGCTCTGATGGGAGAGCCCCCATCAAATTTTGGTTTCTTTTCTCTTTTTGGAGTTCACAGGTCCAGGAGGCTCTGTTTGGAGCAGGCTCTGCAGAGTTCAGCACAGGAACTCCCTCCTGGGACCCACGAGAGAGCACTGCCAGTCCTGGCTGAGCAGCAATCCCCGTTACTTAATGACTGACTGGTTCCTCTAATTAGCCCAGCTAATTGGGGCAGGCAGGGTTCCGTGGGCTCAGTGCTGCCTGCAGCACGGATCCTCTGACAGGTGAAGTCACATTCTCAGGTGTGACATCAGAGATTCCGAGGTGTCACAGTCCCTGTCGGGGCCAGAACTGAAGGAGCTCTTTGGGAAATCCCACAGCTGGATTTGCATGGCTTGGATTCCATTTCCCCACCCTTCAGCTTCATCATCTGCAGGCTGCCAATAATTCACTGCTCCCAAAGACAAAGAGAATTAATTCCAGTGGAAGCTGCCAATAATTCACTGCTTCTCAGGCTCCCAAAGACAAAGAGAATTAATTCCAGTGGATGGTGGCTGAATAAGAAGATGAAGAATGGATCTTGCATTCCCAGCACTCCCAGCTCAGGTGTGACTTTATTTAGATGCAGCCACAGGTTCCCCAGGAGCTGCAGGTGGGGCTGAGAGCTCAGTTCCCAGCCCTGTGCCATCCCTAGACCCCTGAGCCCCAGGTCCCAGCTGTCCCCCAGGCTGGGGACTGCCACACACAGAACTGTCCCCAGCATTTCACCGGCCAGGCTTGCTTTGTCTTCACTTTGTGCATTAACATTTTAAAGACTGAAAAATGAGCCCCGAAAAAACGTCCTCAGTCAGCAACCTGCAATCTATTACAGCAATTAATCAAAGCCACACTTTGTCAGCTTCCCCTTGTTCTCTTATGCTTTATGGCTGCGTTGTTATTTCATCTGCACAATAAAAAGGGATTTGTCTTCATTGCTGGGGAAATTCTGCTCAGGGCTGAGGGTGCCAGCCCTGGCTGTGCTGCTCATCTCTGGGCCCTGAGAGCAGCACTAGTTTCTGTGTTTTCCTTCCTGTGCATTCACTGAGCCCTCCTGGGTGGGTTTTCTGTCCTGCCATGATCCCAACACACACCTGTGATTCAGGGGACACCCCGGAGGCACAGCAGGAGTGAGGAGGGCTGGGAGGCTGGTCCTGGATGTGGGGCTGAATCCCAGCCCCAGACCAAAGCAGGATCCTGGAGAGAACCCCTGCAGGCCCTGCAGGTGCCACGGAGCAGGAACAGGAGCCATCCCTTCACCCACAGCTCTGTGGCACCTGGAGCTGGTCACAGCAGCTCCTTCCAGGGCAGGCTGACACCTCTGGCACTTTGGTACCCGTTATTGCTGCAGGAACAGGAGATTTTCCAAACACAGGCACAGCAAGAGTGGCTTCCTTCAGCTCTCACCAGCAGCCACCCCGCTCCCATGGATGGATTTCACCTCTGCCAGCAGCTCAGCTCCTGTTCTGCAAAACTGCCCAGCAGACAGGGCCTTCAGCAGGTCACTGCTCGCTGCCTGGATGACAAAAACCCGACCTGCAGGGCTTTGCAGCATGAGGCTTCCTCTGGATGCCTGCGGGAAGCAGCACAAGAGCACAACAATCGCAGTTCTGGACACTCAGGGAGCTCAAAGGCTCAGGCTGCAGCCCCAGCCTTGTCCAGCATTGATCTGAGAACATCAGGGCACTGAAAATGAGAATTCTGCCAATGTGGGAGCTGTAATCACCTCCCACAACATCCAGCCCCTTCAGCCCTCAGAGTTGCTGTAAACTTTTCCAATAGCTCATGGATTAGAAAAGCCATGCCCTGAGTTCTAACTCCTCTGTATTAAAGTGATCATAATAGATTAGTGATAAATACAAAGTAATTGATTTTTTTTTTACATCTCTTCCCTCCCCCAAACAAGCTTGAACTAATAACAATAATTACATGAAAGTGTTGCCATCGGGAAGTTTGTGCATTTCTGGCAGTGAAATCAATTGTTCCGAGGAAGGATTTTATCTGAGGAATTAATCATTGCTGCCTCCAACGACTGCACCACCAACGTTCTCCAGGATGTAGAACATGCAGGGGAGCATCTTCATTAGGAAATGAGGCTGTGCACAGCCCCGGAGCCTCAGGAGGGGACATGGGTGAGGAAAGTTCCCTGGTGGAGCCCAGGGACACCAGCACGGCCAGGCTGAGGCTGCTGGGAGCTGCTGGAAGCGTTTCTGTCCCCACAAAGAAATTATTATCCTGTGCTTCTGGCCATGTCCCTTCCCCAGCTCGTGTCCCATGGCTCTCCTTCCATCCTGGAGCTTGCAGCAGGTCCCAAGGGACACCCTGAGCATCCCTGCCAGGCACCTGCACCCCCTTCTCCCAGAGCCCAAATCCTTTATTTGTAACTAAGCTAAATTGCAAGTTTCCACTTCTAAGTGATACAAATTTGCTTTTGTGTGCAACTGGGGGGTGCTGGGCTGGCAAAAAGCTTTCCCACAGCCATTCTTTAATAACCTTATTTAAAGAATCCTTCAGGGACCAAGGAAAACTATGTATTTTAAACATTAAAGTATTATTAGTAGTAAGCAGTAGAAGTGATTGTTCTGGAATAGAAAAACATTTCCTGAAAGAATCTGTGCCAGCCTTAATTACACTCCCATTGTATTTTATCTTCCTGCTCCCCACACTGAGACAAAGGGTGGGTGGAAAATAATTGAAACAAGGTGAAAATGAGTGCTCATTAAATTGCAGACTACACAAGTACTCATTCCATGTGAGAGGGCTGTAAATATGACTTTTAATGAAGTTATGACATGCTTGCCAATAAAAGTCATTTACTTCACAGTATTACAGTTAATTATACACAGCTGGAGCCATTTATTGCCCATCCCTTGTTAACTTTGCCTGGGCTCATTAACCCTTTCACAGCTCTGGGCCTGAAGGAGAAGGCAGAGAGGCTTTTCAGGAGGAATTTCTGGAGGAGGAGTGGGTGCTGCAGAGAACAGAGAGTGCAAAGCTCCAGCTCAGACGGTGCACCCAGGTGCAAACCTGGAGGAATCCCTGCAATTTGTCCTCTGTTCCTCTCACCTGTTCAAGGGGATGGAAAATGGAATTTCCCTGGATTTGTCTGGTTTGCTGCAGCTCATGGCAGGTCCTCTGTGCTGTTCCCAAGAGCTTTCAGCTCCCCCAATATATGCCACCCTTGTCCTGGAGTGTTTGTGAGTTGGGTTTGTCGTGATCTGACCCACTCAAACCCAAAACTTGTGTTATTCTGAACTGGGCAGCACCTTGTGCCATTCCCAAGGGCTTTCAGCTCCCCCCAATATTTGCCACCCTTGTCCTGGAGCGTTTGTGAGTTGGGTTTGTCATGATCTGACCCACTCAAACCCAAAACTTGTGTTATTCTGAACTGGGCAGCACCCACATTTAAAAACCCCAAACTCAAACTGCCCATCCAGCACCTTAAACAACTACAACACAATTTGCTGCAGTTTGATAATGAAGATTAATTACCCTGAGAATTCAGCCTGGCTCTGTTCCTGACCTGCCAACCATCCTGCTGCTCCTCCAAATCCTGTTTATTCCTTCGCCCTTCTCTTATTTTAAGCTCCTGCCTGCTGCAGGTGCCTTTGCTGTAAAGAGGAATTGGCCACTGGCTGTGTGAGCTTCTGCAGGGAGCCCTTTCATGGAGGCTCCTGCAATTTTCTCCAGGAACACTCCAATAATTGCAGGCACTGGGGACTTGCACTGGGGAGTCTGAGAGAGAGGTGCAGGGCAGGATTGGTTTGTTAAACTCCAATAATTGCAGGCACTGGGGACTTGAGCTGGTCCTGACGTGAGCACAGACATTCTGTGGACAAAGAGCGGGTGGAGAGCAAAGTTTGGTTCTCCAAAAAGCCAAAGCAAACGAAAATTCAGTTCTGTTGAGTTGAATTTGTAGAATGCCCCTTCAGCATCCCAGCTGCTCTAACAGCTGATAATGGTAAATTTATTGCAGTGGGGGGGGGGGTCTGAGAGGGAGGTGCAGGGAAGGACTCGTTTGTTAAACTCCAATAATTGCAGGGACTGGGGAGTTGCACTTGTGTTGCTCCTGCTGTGAGCACAGACATTCCATGGACAAAGAGTGGATGGAGAACAAAGTTTGGTTCTCCCAAAAGCCAAAGCAAACGAAAATTCAGTTCTGTTGAGCTGAATTTGTAGAATCCCCCCCTTCAGCATCCCAGCTGCTCTAACAGCACTGATAATGGTAAATTTATTGCAGTGGGGGGTCTGAGAGTGAAGTTCAAGACAGAACTTCTTTGTTAAACTTCAATAATTTCAGTGACTGGGGAGTTGCTCCAGGGGGTCTGAGAGGGAGGTGCAGGGCTGCAGGATTTGTTTCTTGAACTCCACACAGAAGAGAGCTGAAGCCACAGGGTGTCCAAAAGCAGCAGTGGGCTGCAGGGGAATCCAGACCTTTGGGGTTCTGTGGTGCTCTTGTTCCTACAGCTGGGACAAGAGAATGTCGTTTGGAAAGGGGGAGAGGGAAAGGGAGGGCACAAGGAACACACAGGGAGGGAGAAAGGAAGGAGAAAAGGATGAGATAAAACTTTCAGGGCTTGGGAAGAGCACCTGGTGAGATCAGTGACCTGGCCAGGACATCAAGCCTCGCACAGCCCCAATTTAGAGCAGAGAATTAATTGTTTTTAATGCAGACAGTGGCTGCCATGGATGCAGGCTGATCCACGGGATGTGTGGGAGCCAGGGAAGTACTGCCAGGGCATTGCCTTCTCCATGGGGGAAGAGTTTTCACTTGAATTCTGCTGTTTGAACTCCTGCAATGGCAGCATCACCACCCTGCTCCACTGCAGAGGGACAGGAAGGACAAAGGGAGCAAAGCCAGGCATCCCTCACCTCAGTTATCAGAGAAAGCACCAGGCAGGAGCTGCAATTGCAGCCCCTCTCCTGCTCCAGGCTGAGGAACCACTGGTGAAATATTAATTGGAGAAGGAGCTGAAACTTGTAAAGATAAAAACTCGAGGAATCGTGCTCTAATGGCTGGGGTAGTTAAAAAGCAGAATACAATATCCAGCAAGTAAGGCTTAATCTGTTGGATCTCTGTCCCACTGGAGATTTTTAAGGAGAGATTAGAGGAACACGAGAGGAGTGCCAAGTCTGGCTGATGCTGCCTTTGAACACACGACCTCCAGAGATTCCCTCCAGCTCTGTTTTTCTGTAATTGCGTGTTGTGGAAGGCTCTGAAATTCTGCCTTTATTGAAAGACAAATGTAAAGCTTGAGAGAGTGCCTGAATACAAACCAGCATCTCGCTCCCCCCGAACCTGGGGAAGTGATTAGGAGCTCTCAGGAGCACAGGCAGGCCTTGCTGGCTCACCACAAACCCTCAGCACTGCTGAAAAGCCTTCTTTGCACTCAGAACCAGCTCCCTGTCAGACTGAAGCACGGGCTCCTCAGGAAATGGGGGTTTATGGAATGCTCAAGCAGCCCCTACATGGGGAGAAAAAAAACCTCAAAAAGCCTCTGCTCTCAGGCACTCAGAATATTCATGGGCTGGACAGACAGGGGAGAAGAGGCAGAGAGAAAATAACCCCCCTGAATTGCAGGAAAATAAAAGCTGGAACAGAACCTGGAGATTTTAGCTCTGGTCTCCAGGACAAAGAGGGGTGGCAGATTGAAAGCACCAACCTGGAAGAGCATTTCTTCCTCTCTCTCATTTCGTTAGGGAGCAGCAGGCTGTGCAGAACAAACCCTTTCCCAAGGAATTCACTCTGAAATGCTCAGTCAGGGCTAGGCAGCATCAGGAGGAGAGAAGCCCCTCTGGAGAGCAGGGGCTGGGACCCTGATTGCCTCAGTTAATGAAGTAATTACATCACTAAATAAAGATCTGGGGTTTGATCTGTCTGGCAGGAGCTCTTGTTTGAGTGGCTCTGTTTCCAGTCCAGGATCCTGCTGGGAAGGTGACACAGCTCCTGCTCCCTGCTCTCCTGGGCCTGGCCCTCCCAGCTTTGGGATTTCTGCTGTTCCTGCGGTTTATTTTGTATTTAATTCCCTCAGGCTGATGGTTCCCGAGTGCTGGTGGCAGGGGTCAGTCCTCCCATCCCCTCTGGCAGGTTGGAACTGGGGGGAGTTGAGCGTCTCAGTTGTAGCTGAGCAGGGAACAAAAGGAAGGGGAGAAGAAGATCTGCTTCTATTTTAGTGACTTTGTGTGGGTGAATGTGGGCAGAGAGGGTACTGAGAGGCAAATACACTTCTGTTAAAAGCAGATTTAATGAGTTTCCTCTTCCAACCAGGTGTGTCAGCATCACATCACCAATTCTCTGTGAAGAAAAACTCCAGATACTCCCCAAAAGGGTACCTACAGTCCCTCTTTGCTTAAAAAATTTACTCTTCACCTATTCTGTGAGCTCTCACCTACTTTAATTTTCATTATTATGGTTATAGTCACAGAATTCTTTGGGGCCACACGAAGAAGGAAGGAGAAATAAGATTTTGTGGTTACTGACAACTGAATGTCTCTGATTTCTAACCCCTCTGCAGATTGTGTTATTTTAGATGCTGGGTCTGACCTAATCCTCCTTCAGAGGAACTCAGGGAGGGAATTCAAAGAGGTCTTTTGGAATAAGGGGGAAATATGGATGACCAGGAAAAGGCTGAGCCAAATCCCAGAGGAGCCAGGACCAAAGCAGACCCCAGAGATCGATTTGGGGGTGCTGGGTTTCATTTGGCTGCCAGCAGGGGCTGTGCAGGGAGGGCAGGACTCACCGAGGTCTGCTGGGAAAGGAAAGGCAGAGGGAGCAGCAGGAGAGGCTTGCTGCAGTTTGCAGCTCACAGGGTTTTAGCCCCTTCCATTTCAGGGCAGTTTTGGTTTTGGAGTGTGGATTCCACCCTCAGATGCACGGGGAGGGGACTCACACTCCTTGTTTGGACTAAAACATGAAACCTCTCCCCTCCTGCAGCAGAAGGGAGTTCATCCCAGCCTGCTCCTGCTCCTGCTCAGAGAGCAGCAGCCATTCTTTATTCTTTATTCTTTATTCTTTATTCTGCCTCACCTTTATCACTTCAGACAGACCCTGCAGGGAGTGATCAGAGCCATCCTGACTCAGAGGGCCCCAGAGTGAACCTGGAGCACGCCCCAGCCCTGCTGCTTTCCCAGGGAATGCTCAGCTGAGGCTTGCAGCAGCTGTGAGAAGAGATTCCTGTTTACAGCAGCAGCTCATAACCTGCTCCTGTTTAATGGCACCTGTTCCACCCCACTCTGGGAGTCTGCCACAGCCAGGGACTATCAATTCCTGCCCCAGCAGCTCCTCACCACCTGCAACCTCTCTGTGACCCACAAATCCCCTGACACCCTTTGCTTTTAATCTCTTCCCTTTCTTCCTCTCTCCCTTCCTCTGCTCTGAAGAACTCAGCAGTTCCAGCAGGAGAAGGGGAAGGAGCAGCAGGAACAGAAATAATCAGCAGGAAGCAGAAATAATCAGGTTTTGTGGGGAAAGCTGGAGGGGAGTCTGGGAGAATTCAGACTGAGGACCCAGAGTTCTGCTGCTCTCAGTGCATGGCAGGGGTGGCAGTGACAGGGAGCTCCTTCAGGAGAGCAGCAGGCTGCTCCTGGGGAGCTGCGAGCGCAGATTGCTCTGCAGGCATCTCAGTGCTCTGAATCACCTCCAGGGCACAGCCACCTGAGCTTTGGGGTAACTGGATGTGAATGTGGGCAGGGGGACCTTGTGAGGTCCCTTTGTAGCAGGAATTCCCACAGTGACACAGGGACAGTAACAACTCAGAGCCTTTGGGTTTCACCAGCAGGCTGGTCCCAGGGATCAGTGATCCCAGATTGCTCTCCAGGCATCTCAGTGCTCTGAATCACCTCCAGGACATGGAGTCACCTCCCAGATTGCTCTGCAGGCACCTCAGTGCTCTGAATCACCTCCAGGATGTGGAGTTACCTCAGATTTTGGGGTAACTGGATGTGAATGTGGGCAGGGGGACCTTGTGAGGTCCCTTTGTAGCAGGAATTCCCACAGTGACACAGGGACAGTAACAACTCAGAGCCTTTGGGTTTCACCAGCAGGCTGGTCCCAGGGATCAGTGATCCCAGATTGCTCTGCAGGCATCTCAGTGCTCTGAATCACCTCCAGGACATGGAGTCACCTCAGATTTTGGGATAACTGCACAGGCAGGGGGACCTTGTGAGGTCCCTTTGTAGCAGGAATTCCCACAGTGACACAGGGACAGTAACAACTCAGAGCCTTTGGGTTTCACCAGCAGGCTGGTCTTGGGGAGCAGTGATCCCAGATTGCTCTGCAGGCATCTCAGTGCTCTGAATCACCTCCAGGACATGGAGTCACCTCAGATTTTGGGGTAACTGGATGTAAACGTGGGCAGGGGGACCTTGCAGTGTCCCAGGAATTCCCACAGTGACACAGGGCCAGTGAGAACTCACTCAGAGCCTTTGTATTTCACAGCCTCTCACCACATTCTCTTGGCAGAGGAATCACTTACCTGATTTCTGTGATAATAATTTCCCCTCACGCCTCCTCGTTGACTCACTGGACACTCTGACCGGAGCACAGAGATCTGCTGCTGGTTTTTCTTATTTCATTACTCATTTTGCTTTTTGCTCGGTTACATTTATTTGATTTAGACAATAACATCTCTGTCAAGTGCAGTTTAATTGGTATCTAAGGCCTAGTCTGCATTTACATTTTACTGGAATAATAATGGTGCTAAGGGGGAGGATATTTTTTAGAAAAGACTTATGCTGCTCTGAACTCCTTGGTGGCTGCAATGAGGTTGGAATAAAAGTGATTTACTCTGGTTTGCTTCTTCCCCTACTCCGTGGTAATAGCAATCTAATTATAAAGTATGTTTATGCTGACACAATCATATCCACAATCGGGGTTTATTCTTTCATTCTTCTTTTGTCTTAATGTAAATTCTGCCGGAGGAAAATGCCACATGCACACACAGACACCACCAGCAGGATCATCAGAGTCCCCAGAACCCATTTGGGTGAATTCATCAGCAGATAATTCTGTCCCCGGGGCTTTAATCTCCAGGAGATCGGTTTGTGGGGACCGTAACTGCTCCATTTGCATTACAGCAGTAATAAAAGACTCCCAGAGCGCTGAAAAAAACATTGATGGGACTTCCTTTTAGGAAATAGGATCAGCAGCAGTGAGGCACTAAACTGCTTTTACTTACAGTGGGCACCAGATTCCTTTAAGCCTTAAAGCTCTGCACGCAGCAGATCAATAAAATTCCCAGAGAATCCCAGAGTTTGTGGAACAGGCAAACAGCACAGCAGGGCCTGGGCTGCTGGGACTGGCAGAAAGGTAAAATGTACTCAATTCCTGTGAGGAAAAAACAATTACTGCTGTTAAAAGGACAAATAAAATGGCCCTTGTGGGAGGATCAGCTGGGGAATGCACAATTTGGGGCAAGAGGGAACAATTGCTTTAATTGGTGCTTAGTCTTGTCTCGATGGAGAGCCAGGAGTGCACTTTGCCAGGGTTTGGCTGTCCTGCAGTGTTGGTTTAGTGCTTTGTTTGGTTTGGCTTTGCTAAATTGTATTTTCTGAATGTTTGTTTTGGGTGTTTCGTTTGTTTTTAGGGCTTTGTTTGTTTTGGGTTCTTTGTTTGGCTTTGGTGTTTGGTTTGATTTTGGTGTTTGGTTTGGCTTTAGTGCTTTGTTTGTTTGGCTTTGGTGTTTGGTTTGTTTTTAGTGCTTTGTTTGGTTTGGTTTTGGTGTTTAGTTGTTTTTAGTGCTTTGCTTTCGGTGCTTGGTTTGGTTTTGGTGTTTGGTTGGTTTGTTTTTGGTGTTTTCTTTGTTTGCTCTTGATGGTTGTTTCCGGTGTTTGTTTTAACTGCTCCTGCTGGCTGTGCCCATCTGTGAGGTTGGATGCGACCCTGAGCACTCAGATAATCCTATTTTCGTGTGCTTTAATCTGATTAAGTTCCTCAGTACGAGTCGAGATTAAAACCCATGACCAACAAACGCTTGAATAAAGATAAAATGCAAATGCTGTTTTGTGCACCTCGGAGTCAGAGGTTTAGAACAATTCCCAATTAACGTGCAGCCGGGTATTAGGGCTGAAGAAGATGAGCTGCAGGGATGAAGAGCTGGGGTGACTTTTCATCCCCCAGAATAAAGCCAAAATAAAAGGATTACAGCACAAGTTGCTCGAGTTGTCCTTAGGCAATACAGCAGGAGGAAATTCTGGGAGCATCCTCCGGGAGGCAGCCCCGCAGGAGGGGCTGAGGATGAGGAATCCTCCTGCTCCTGCTGCTGAGGGTGGGAGAGATGGACCGAGGGCCAGGGCCGTGACAAATAATGACAGGAAATGGCAGAAAAATGACATTTCCCAGGAAATGCTGCAGTGAGAACCATCCTGGGATGCCTTGGTGGTCACCGGGCTGGCCCTGCCAGGGCTGAGGGCTCTGGGATGCAGAGCAGGGGCTGCTCTGGGAGGAGGGTGAAGCTTCCAAGCAGGATTTTAATTTGGTTTCAGAGTGAAGTTGCTTTGGCCGCTGTGAAAAATGCGTATTTTATGATTGGCTTTTTGCAAGTATTAAAATGAATATTGTATGTGTTATGTTAGAAAGTTATGCTGTATTCTTTTTCTTAAGCAGTGTATTAAATATCGTTTTAGATTATAACATAATGTTAAAATAGAAGCTGTGCTATGTAGGATACTTTTTTTTTTAAAGAAAGGACTCGCACTGAGACAGCAGCCACAGGACACCTAAATCTTTCAGAGAAAGAGAATTTATTGCCCCATTATCAAGAAGAAATGAACTTCTTCCCGCCTCTCTCAGCCCTGAAGAACCGTCAGGATTCAGAGGAAGAAGATGACACTGACCAGGCAGCATCCTGTGTTTGAATGGAATTTATGCATCATGGATGTGGTGTATGAATATGCAACAGGCTGTTGCTTTTAAGGGTTAATCCTCTGTTAACGTGGGTCCTTTTTCCGGCTTATTTTGCCCAGAAAAACGTACCCGGACAAGAAATGAACTTCTTCCCGCCTCTCTCAGCCCTGAAGAACCGTCAGGATTCAGAAGAAGATGACACTGACCAGGCAGCATCCTGTGTTTGAATGGAATTTATGCATCATGGATGTGGTGTATGAATATGCAACAGGCTGTTGCTTTTAAGGGTTAATCCTCTGTTAACGTGGGTTCTTTTTCCGGCTTATTTTGCCCAGAAAAACGTACCCGGACCGTCTGTAACTCTTTGTTTCTTACTGTCTCATATTGTCCTAATCTCAATTGTTCAAATTTTTATTACTCTAATTATATTACTATTTTTATAACCATTTTGTTACCATTAAACTTTTAAACATTTTAAAAACAAGTGATTGGCGTTTTTCACAGCCGCTGTCCCTTTGTTAAATCCTTGTTGCTGATGACGTTTGTGAGCTGCTCCCCCAGGACTGGGTGCGCAGGGCAGAAAAAATGAACTCGTGTGTGTTCTGGGCTTTTTGATGTGGTGAAATGGTCACTGCTCTGTTCAGGGGAACACAGGCAGCAACGGCAAATTTCTCACAGCATTCAAACAATCCCGTGCATTTCTGGAACGTTCCCCTTTTCAGCCACTCCAAGCAGATTGTACAAGATCTGAAGGGGCCTCCCGCTCCCAGGCCTGGCTTTGGGCACCGTGCAAACGCGGAGAGCTGCAGTTTCAAACACCACACTCGCGCTTTGATCTCTGCAAACACGCCCCGAACCAGCCAGCACGGGGTTTCAGTGCAAAAAGGAATTTTCCAGCAGTGGGGAAGTCCATCATTTGCAGGCTCCTGCTGCTCCCCTTGGCCTGTAATGACCCAGGGCTCTCGGAATGTCATCGCTCCAACGGGGAGTGAAGTTACAGCCGTAACGCTGCGTGTGAAGGCATCAAACATTCATGACCATATCTGAGGCTTTCTAGTCCATAAACCTTCTCTGAACTCAAGTAATGGAGTTATCAAAAAGACAGAGCAGCTGTTCATGGGGCCTGTGTGACATTCACGGGCTCCACCGGAATGTTCCGGGCTCTGCAGTACCTTGGG
Source organism: Passer montanus (assembly GCF_014805655.1). Classification (NCBI taxonomy): domain Eukaryota; kingdom Metazoa; phylum Chordata; class Aves; order Passeriformes; family Passeridae; genus Passer; species Passer montanus. The sequence continues at coordinate 575,960 of NW_024356616.1, read as the reverse complement.
ATAATCAGGGCTGTTGTATAAAATATGAGCCAGACCTCAACTTCTGGCTTTTTCCAATTTTCCCCACAATTTCAAGGATAAGCACGTTATTTGCTGCAGAGTTGTTTTTTTTTTTTCTTATTTGTGATCCTTCTGGAATAGGTGGGAATTTTTAGCCTCGTTTCTTTGCTGTTTTACTTGCAAACCAAAACAAGCCTGTTCCTGTGCTCCCTCTCATTTCCAGACTCCTCCTGAGGAATTCCTGTGCTAAGATTTAGTCAGTCCCTCGTGGGAGCTGCATGAAAAGGGAACGTTCCAAGGCCTGGAGCAGTGTGTGGGGATCTGCTCGCTGTCTTAGGGAATAAAATTTGTGGAGTCGGTGCCACCCTGGCCCCAGCTGAATGCTTTTCACAGGTAAATTTTTTCAGTGGTAAATTAACTCCTCCTCCCATGGCTTTTTCTGTCCCTTAAGGGGACAGTTTGTCACCCCTGGTAAGTGGGAGCTCTGCAGTCAGGACACGGGGACAGCGCTGGCTTTGGTGTGCTCAGCACAGGCCAGTGAAGGTGCTGGGACTGGTGACCCCGGCACTGTCCTGGTGCCCCTGGAGGTATCCTGGTGTGACATTGTCCTGGTGCCCCTGGTGCTGGACTGGTGTGGCACTGTCCTGGTGACTCTGGTGATGTCCTGGTGCCCCTGGCCCTCTCTTGGTGCCCCTGGCCCTGTCCTGGTGCCCCTGGGACTGTCCAGGTGCCCTGGTGCTGTCCTGGAGACCTTGGTGGTGTTCTGGTGACCTGGCACTGTCCTGGTGATGCTGGCATTGTCCTGGTGCCCCTGGCCCTGTCCTGGTGATCCTGGCACTGTCCTGGTGCCCCTGGCCCTGTCCTGGTGACCCTGGCACTGTCCTGGTGACGCTGGCCCTGTCCTGGTGCTGTCCTCATGCCATCCTGGTGCCCCTGGCACTGTCCTGGTGCCATCCTGGTGGCCCTGACACTGTCCTGGTGACCCTGGCCCTGTCCAGGTGACCCTGGTGCCATCCCGGTGCCCTTGGCACTGTCCTGGCCCTGTCCTGGTGCCCCTGGCCCTGTCCTGGTGCCCCTGGGACTGTCCAGGTGCCCTGGTGCTGTCCTGGAGACCTTGGTGGTGTTTTGGTGACCTGGCACTGTCCTGGTGATGCTGGCATTGTCCTGGTGCCCCTGGCCCTGTCCTGGTGATCCTGGCACTGTCCTTGGTGCCCCGGTGTGGTCCCGGTGCCCCTGGCACTGTCCTGGTGCCCCTGGCCCTGTCCTGGTGCCCCTGGAAGGGGTTAAAACCCTGTGAGCTGAGGAGCAGGGGCTGTGAGGCTGCACAGAGCTCCCCGTGGGCTGTGCCCAGCTGCCATGGGCACTCCTGGGCTGCAGCCTGCAGCTGGCATGGCTCTGCATGCCCAGCAGGAGGATCTGAGAGCATTCTGCTGGACAGCTCTGCCCCCAAACCTGGTCTCCTTGCCAGGGAAATCTGCTCCCGTGTCCCTCAGAGCAGCCCTGACTCCCAAACGCTGCTGCCTGAGCCTCACAGTGAATATTTCACCTGTGCAGACTGAGCAGGGGAATAATTCATGGCAAACACCCCTCAGTGTCAGCCTTGCCTTTGGCAGCTGCCTTCATCTCTGGGTGCTGCTCCTGCTCCACAGAGCTGGGATAAATGAACTTCCCGTGAATTGGTGCTGGTGGATTTCAGGAGAAGGCAGAAGTAGCTGCTACTCACGGAAATATGCAAAACTTTGCTGGTAACAAACTGGGGGAAAAAAAAAGGCTAATTAGTGTAATTACTGTCATTATAATTCTAATTTAACGGCATAGACTTGTATTGCAGCAACATCAGAGCTGTCACATTTGCAAACTGCATAATTACATGTATTAAGTGCTGTCTCTGTTGCACCCAATGTATGAAATGGGCTGTTACCTTGGAGTGCTCCAAAAAAGAAGTCAAGATGTCACTAAAGGGCTGACTTCTCCTTGATTTTTCTGATTACCAGTGAAGGGTGAAACAAAAAGCTTGTCTAAATAAATGTCTTTTCAAAGTTTCCTTGATAAAATTCATAAATAGATGGAGAGCTGGAAATGCTGAATGAAATCATTCCAGGCTTGTCACAGAACTCCAAGACCTGGCAGTGCTGCCACAGCAGAGCAGCCACCAGCATGGAAATGTGGTTTTGTTGTGTATTTCACACACAGCTCTTGGCTGAGTGCAGTTTGGGCCAGGTGAGAAGTTAAAAATGGCCAGAAAGTTCTCCTGGAATTGGCTGCACACTGAGAGATTGGTTTGTTCCTTGGGCAGAATTAAATTCTTCCCATTCAGTGTTTGAAAATTGGGTTTGTGCTTGTCCCTGGCAGGGATGCTGACACTTCCTCTGCTTGCCCAGTGCTCCCAGTGGGATTCCCTGCCCTGGCTGGGAACTGCAACAACCTCAGAGCAAAACCTGAACCCAAGGCTTCAGCTGCCATGAGGAGGAGCAGGAAACTCAAAGAGGAGCGGAGTTTGATGTGACCCAGCTGAAATTTCGAGCCTGACTCTTTGAACTGGGTTTTATCTCTTCAGACCATGACATGTTGCACACCCTCCTGAGCCCCCAGCCCTCCTCCAGCAGGCTGGGGAAGAGCATCCTGTGAGACTTCCTTCGTTAGTATGGATTTATGCTTCTGGAGCACTCTTGATGGTTTGTTTTCTCCCCCTTTCTACATAAAAAATGAGTTGCTTTTGTAGCACTCAGCATTGTGTTATGAATATTAATCCAGAGGGTTTATTTTTGTTATTCTAAATCTGCCTGTATCCTTTGTAAGGAGAAAAATGGGACATAATTAATCTCTCTGTTAATCTTGATATTTGCATGGAACAAGTGAAACAAGCTCTTCAAACCACTTGGTTGACTCTTAAGAAGAATTTACACTGCAGTTCAGAGGGAAACTCGAGGGCTTCTTTATTTATTTATTTCCATCATCTTTGATTCAATACACACAGTGGGAGGCAAATCTTTCCAATTCCCACTGAGTTTTATCTGGTTCAGTGCAGTGGGGGGAGGATGAATCCAGAAGTTCCCAAAGTGGGAAGGGCTCAGCCCAGAATCCAGGAGTTCCAAACTGGGAAAGGCTCGGTCCAGAATCTAGAAATGCCCAAACTGGGAAGGGCTCAGTGCAGAATCCAGGAATTCCAAACTGGGAAGGGCTCAGCCCAGAATCCAGAAATGCCCAAACTGGGAAAGCTTCAGTCCAGAATCCAGAAATGCCCAAAGTGGGAAGGGCTCAGTGCAGAATCCAGGAGTTCCCAAAGTGGGAAGGGCTCAGTCCAGAATCCAGAAATTCCCAAAGTGGGAAGGGCTCAGTCCAGAGAAATGCCCAAACTGGGAAAGGCTCAGTGCAGAATCCAGGAATTCCAAAGAGGGAAGGGCTCAGACCAGAATCCAGAAATGCCCAAACTGGGAAGCTTCAGTCCAGAATCCAGAAATGCCCAAAGTGGGAAGGGCTCAGTGCAGAATCCAGGAGTGCCAAACTGGGAAGGGCTCAGTGCAGAATCCAGGAATTCCAAAGAGGGAAGGGCTCAGACCAGAATCCAGAAATGCCCAAACTGGGAAGGGCTCAGACCAGAAGCCAGGAGTGCCAAACTGGGAAGGGCTCAGTGCAGAATCCAGGAGTGCCAAACTGGGAAGGGCTCAGGCTGCAGGGACAGGGACTCTCTCCGGGCTGGCACCTGTCTGGGGAGCTGCTCCAGGATCAGACTCAGGGCTGACCTGGCTGTTCCCTGTGCCATCCCCTGCCTCAGGGAGGTGTGGGGTGCAGGGTAAACCCCACAAACCCCGAGCAGCAGGGCCTGGCAGCAGCAGGGCTGGTTCAGGGACAGTTTTCCAGAGCCAACCCCTTGTGTGAGAATTTCAGAACCAAACTCTGGTGCCTCCCTGCGCTGGGGGTGTGAGGCAGAAGGAGAGCAGAGTTTTATTCCCCCTCTCACCAGCCAGGTGTGAGTGAGCACCTGCAGCATCTCCCTTAAAAGTTCATTTCTTCACAGCATCCCTGCAAAATTACTGAGGCGTTTCTGCTGCTTTTGACAAATATCCCTTAACTGGGCAGGGAATGGCAGCAGCCTGGATGGCTCTGGGGTTTATTTATTGAGAAACTTGTGTTCCTCTGCTTGCCAAAATGACTTTTAGGGGTGTGTGAATGCACAGCACCCCTGTCACTCGCTGTAAAATGCTTTTGGGGGATTGCTCTGTGTAACTTCCCATCCCTAAGAGCGTTTTTAATGCGGTTTAAATCCTTTCAACAACCTCTCTGTAGACTGAAGAACATGGAAAATAATAACATATAGTGGACCCCTTGCCTGGGAATGCAGCTTCTCCCAGGTCTCTGAAGTGTAATTGAGTTAATAACTGGTTAACTGCTTGCTAATGTATAATTTTCTCATTTAAGCAAGTAAGTTGTAATTAACACACATGGCCTACAGATACATGCAGGGGTGGGAGGGGAGGGCAGGGAGGATGTGTCTCATTTTCCTCCCTCTTTTTCCAAGTATGGATAGATTAAAATGTCTCGTTCTGTGGGAATTACATTTTAATGAACTCTAATATGTACAGATCCCATAAACGAAGGGTTTTTATCAGTTCCTTTAATTACAAGGACCAGCTTGAAGCAAAAGGGCTTGAGAAGCTTTGTGTTTAGCAGGAAAAAGGAGTGGGGGGAATCTCCATGACAAAGGACCTGTCCTTCCACTCGAGAGTGGGATCCACTCTCAATAATTCACTCTGGGGAGCTCTCCAAATCCCCCGGTGCTGTTGGAGACCCCATTCTTTCCTTTTTTCCCCCAAATCCCCCCAGGGGCTGAGTGATCCCAGCAGATCCCTTTCCCTGCTGTTTCCTGGCGGGCAGGATCCCCAATCCCAGGTGCTGCTGCTGCTGCCACTGTCACAGGTGTGGAGTGACACATCCTGGGAGCCTCTCCGAGCAGCAAGCCGTGCCTGTAATGTCACCCTCTGGCAGCAGGTGTCCCTTCAAGCTCGCCAATACTCTGCATTTAGAGTTGTATTTTTATATTTACGTGAGGGAGATCGCAGAGTTGATCCTGAATGAATGTCCCAGATTTTAGCTTCATTTCCTTAATGCTGTAGTCTGAGGAGTTGATCGGGGGTTTTGTTAATGATATTCTGTAAAAAAATATTTAAAAAAAAAATAACAAAAAGCAGCTGTTGATGCCCCACAAATCTGAAATAACGGTCTGGAAACACTCGTGTGTTTTTTGGGAGGGTGGATGAAGGGATTCCTGTTTGTTCTGGAGGAAAGTCTGAGCAGAGTCAGGGTGTGAGTGCTGTGTTACAAAAATCCCCCGTGTGTGTCCAGGTTCCCACAACAAGGATTCCAGGTCTCAGGACCTAGATGTCATTTGTTCTCAGTTTGGAAAAAGAGAAGTGGAAAAGGGAACCTTTGGAAAGGGAACCTGGGTTTTTCTGTGCAAAATGTGGGCTGGGGATTTTTGGTGCCTCTAAACAACCCCAGCTCTGGGTCAGGGGAGCTGCAGGTTTCCTTCAGCTCTCTCCTAGGCTGGATCTAGGGAGGTGAAAGTTTGGTGCCGAAGGAACAAAGGGATTGTCCTGGCCAGGTTGTGCAGAGCAGATCAGTCCTGCCCTGACCTCCAGCTGGAGCCCTCCAGGGCAGCATCTGGGCTGGATGTTCCTCCTCCTGCAATGTTCCCCATCCTCAGTGCAATGGTCACCGCAATGTTCCACCCCTCACTGCAATGTTCCCCATCCTCATGTCAGTGTTCCCCATTCCTCACTGCCATGTTCTCCATCCTCACATGGATGTTCTCCATCCTCACATGGATGTTCTCCATCCTCACATGGATGTTCTCCATCCTCACATGGATGTTCTCCATCCTCACATTGATGTTCTCAATGCTCACATGGATGTTCTCCATGCTCACACGGATGTTCTCCATGCTCACATTGATGTTCTCCATGCTCACACGGATGTTTTCGATCTTCACATGGATGTTCTCCATGCTCACACGGATGTTCTCCATGCTCACACGGATGTTCTCCATGCTCCTGTCAGTGTTCCCCACCCCTCACACCTGCTGGAGCCCGTGCCACCCCGGGGGCTGTTGATGAGCTCATTCCTAATTAACTGCGGATGGTTTCCAGCGCTCGGCAATACCAATAACAGACACCCACGGCGGGTGGGGAGGGACCACGGATGCCTCAGACTCTCCTGGGCCGTGCTCTGCCTTCCTGAGCCTCCCCTTGTGCAGCTCCTCCCGTGGCAGCCCTGGCAGCCGTTTCCCGAGCTCTCGTCTCCCTGGCAGGGATGGCAGTGCCATCCTGAGCTCCCGGAGCTGTAAATGAGTGCCTGGTTGCCAGGGTGACGGGCATTTGATGATAGTCAGGCGAATAAATAAATACGCTGGGAAATGAAACCTCCTGGGTTTGCCAGTGCCCGTGGGCACCGCTGCTCTGAGCTGCCGTGGGGGAGGCTGGCACCCGCCTCCGGACAGACGGACACAGGAACCTCAACTTCCCCTGGCTGCCCCTCTGGACAGACAGACACAGGAACCTCAACTTCCCCTGGCTGCCCCTCTGGACAGACAGACACAGGAACCTCAAATTCCCCTGGCTGCCCCTCTGAACAGACAGACACAGGAACCTCAAATTCCCCTGGCTGCCCCTCTGGACAGACTGACACAGGAACCTCAACTTCCCCTGGCTGCCCCTCTGGACAGATGGACACAGGAACCTCAGACCCCCCTGGCTGCCCCTCTGGACAGACGGACACAGGAACCTCAGACCCCCCTGGCTGCCCCTCTGGACAGACAGACAGACACAGGAACCTCAGACCCCCCTGGCTGTCCCTCTGCTCTGGACAGACGGACAGAGGAACCTCAAATTCCCCTGGCTACCTCCTCTGGACAGACTGAGACAAGAACCTCAAATTCCCCTGGCTGCCCCTCTTCTCTGGAGAGACGGACACAGAAATCCAGAATTCCCTCCTGGAGTTCCACACTTTGCCCCTGGCAGCCCCAGAGCAGGCAGCAGCCAGGTCCGTGCCAGCCCTGAGGGGTTTGGGGGCAGAATGCAGAAATCCCTGTGGAAACGGGATCAAATTGTCCTGCATGGCTTCGTAGAGGGGTCTGAGTACTGGAACTGGTCAGCCCTGCTGCCCATCCCCGGCTGCTGCGGGTCAAACCCCACCTCTGGCAGGTTGTTCTCAGTTGTTCTCCTTCCTGCAGTGCAACGTCTTCCTGTTAATCTGTTACTGCAGCTGGGGATGAAAACCAACAGGGTTTGAGCCCAGAGTCAGCTCAGGAGCACCTCAGGGATCAGAATCCTTTGTGTTGGTTCTGTTGGGGCTTTTGGGAAGCGAGATCAGGGCTCACTTTGGTTCCTTTGCCTGGCTCAGGGTGCTCCATTTCTCCCCTGCTGAAATTTTTGTGTTTTTGCTCCCCAGAGTCCCACCCTGACCCGTGCATATGATGCTGTCAGCAGCAGACTCCTGATGAATCCCTGCCCAGGCTCTGCTGCTTCCCTCGGAGCCAGGAGCTGCTGGAAACTTCCCTGTTTGCAGCATCCTGAACAGAAAGCAAACCCCAAAAACATACGAGGAGCTGCTGCCCTCGCAGACAGCCCGAGCCCGCTGCTGTCACCAGAGCAGTCTGGGCATCTCCTCATCTTGCATGAACAGTTGGTGTTTGCATTCCTAATTCCTTATTTTAGCTTCAATCTTGACTGCCAGGGACCGCAGAAAATAGAGCAAGGGGTTATCTGAAATAATTTGTTAGGAAGTTTGTTTTTTTTGGTTTTTTTTTGTTTTTTTTTTTTTTTTTTTGAGGTTAATTAACTGCAAAGTTGACTTCTAAAAAAAATGACCCAATAAAAACCCAACCACAGAAAGGAAAAGTCACGTTAACTTACTGCTACTCAAACCCCAGATATAATTTGTTAGGAAGTTTGGTTTGTTTGGTTTTTTTTTTTTTTTTGAGGTTAATTAACTGCAAAGTTGACTTCTAAAAAAAATGACCCAATAAAAACCCAATCACAGAAAGGAAAAGTCACGTTAACTTACTGCTACTCAAACCCCAGATCTCCCACGGCATTCATGGCATGGAAAAAACACCCAGAACTTCGAATTGTGCTGCAAAAAAAAAGAGATTAGATCTCTCCTCTGCCTTGTTGAGGGATGGAGAGGAAAAGACAAGGACAGGCTGCACAACCCCAAGTTTTTGTGGCAAGGGGGGTGTTTGGCAGGGCATGTGCAGAGTGCGTGGTGTGAGGTGAGGCTGTGCAACTCACAAAGCACTTCTGGCAGCTGCTTTACACATTCCAGCCCCCTCCCACCTCCAGGTATTTCTCAGTTTGCTGCTTCCTTGCTGTGTCAAAAATAATTGGAATTTCCTGCTTGATTGTGTGAGCAAGTTCTTGAATGGTTTCTGTGAAAATTCAACAAGAAAACAGATTAAACTGAGGAGATGGAAGAACACAGGAGCTAAAAAAACTCCAAATAAATTACCAGAATCATTGCCACAGGTGTTTGTACGGGGAAGGAAAACATCTGAGCAGAATTCCTTCTGAAATAACCAGGCAAGAGCAGCTCCTCTGGCTGTGCTGAGTTTGGCAGCTGCAGCTCAGGAGCTCTGGGATCTCTCAGTGGGGTCAATCAGCAGGGGTGCAAGGAAGGGGGTTCAGGCTCTGCACAGCCAAGGGCTCCCAGATCCCCAGAATCACCTGGGGCAGGGGAAAAGGAGGAAAAACAAAGGCAGGAATGATAAAGGGAGTGTCCATGAGGCATTGCTGATGGCAGCATCAACACAAAGCCACCCCCAGCTGGACTGAGAGCCCAGGACCCCCTCCAGAACCACACCAGGCAGGGCCCTTCCCTCACCCCTCGCTTGAAATGGCTCCAGCAGCCCTGGAAGTGTTCATGAATTCAGGTTTCCTCGCTGTCCCGTCGTGTTGCTGGCTCAGAATTCCCATTTAATTAACCCCTGACCTGAGGCAGGAATCAATAGCCCGGCTGCCCTGGCTGGTGGGGGTCTGCAGCCCGTGGGGATCTGCAGCTTATGAGGATGTGCAGCTCATGGGGATCTGCAGCCCGTGGGGATCTGCAGCCCGTGGGGATCTGCAGCTCATGGGGATCTGCAGTTCATCAGGATGTGCAGCTCATGGGGATCTGCAACTGCCCTGTTGATGGGGATGTGCAGCCCAAGGGGATCTGCAGCTCCTGGGGATCTGCAGCTGATGGGATGTAAGCTGGTAGGGATGTGCAGCTCATGAGGATCTGCAGCCCATGGAGATGTGCAGCCCATGAGGATCTGCATCTGCCCTGCTGATGGGGATCTGCAGCTCAAAGGGATCTGTAGCTGATGGAGATCTGCAGTTCATGAGGATGTGCAGCTCATGAGGATGTGCAGCTCATGGGGATGTGCAGCCCAAGGGGATCTGCAGCTCATGGGGATCTGCAGTTCATGAGGATCTGCAGTTCATGAGGATGTGCAGCCCAAGGGGATCTGCAGCTCATGGGGATCTGCAGTTCATGAGGATCTGCAGCTGATGTGCAGCTCATAGGGATCTGCAGCTCATAGGGGGACTCTGTCTTATGCTCCTGCTGCAAATTGGGAGTGAAGGTCCCTGCAGGGGAGCAGCAAACTGCCTGTGAGCTGCAATGATGGATTCCTCGCATGGGAAATCCATTCCTTGGGGACACAGGGAGAAGCACCTGAGGATGTTTGTGCTCCTGGAGCCCCAGAATCATCCTTGGAGTAGCCCTGGCAGAGCAGAGCAAGTTGGAATTCTGTTCATTTGAGGTGGAAATCCTGCCTTGTGTCATTTCTCCTGCTGTCACCCTGCTGTAGGGCTGGGATGTGGTTTTGGTGCTCCTGGGTGTGCAAATCTCGGTCTGCTCCTGCTAAAAGAGGCACCAGGGGCTCCTGGAGACCGCACAGCAAGAATTTATTTCTATTTTCCCTGGGGCTGGGCAGAAGTGCTGCTCCCTGACCTGACACCAGCAGAGCAGGGGTTGGCACTGCCACAGACAGAAACAATTTTTCACTTCTCATTTTGTCAGTCTATTAATTCCTATTCAGAATTAATGACATGAAGAGCAAAAGAACGGGGTTCCTGTGTTTTTTAAGCTTCAAGAATTTCCACACAGTTCTGAAATTCCCCCCTCTTTGTTGATTTGGTGTCAGAGGTTTTGGTTTTTTCCCCCAATTATTTTGCTGAAGACAAACTAAAAAAATCCCAATGCTGTGAGCATCAAATCCTCCTTGATCTGTTGTTAAAGCCTAAGTACCCCCTGAAATAATAATGGGTAATAATGGCATAAATAATTAATAATCACGAGCTTTAATGAGCTGATGAGGACGTAGAATGAGGTTGTTTAGTGAGATGTGATTTTTGTGAGTACCTGCTCCAGTCAGGGCTCTGTGTGGGAAGAATCCCAACGTGTGAGATTCTTCTTGGGCACAAATGCAAATCCAAAATTTCGAGCCCTTGGACTGCTGGAATTGCAGCCCTCGCTTCACTCTGGGGCTGGGGTTCCTTCACCAGAGCCAGGGGTGAAGTCCTGCTCAGGGAGGAGCTGAACCATGGGGTGCAGCACATCTCAGATCTCCTGGGGCCTGAGGACCCTCAGGCAAATTTCTATCCTCAGTTCTGTGCCTGAAGAGGAATTGGGGAGTGGAAAAAATGTGGGGCAGAAAGATTCCACCCTCCACGGGGTGCCCAGGGGGCTTTTCCTTGGAGCTTTCCTTCCTCCTGGGCAGGATGAAGGCTCACAGCTGCCTGTGGTTACACCCAACACTCAGGTTGGGCAGGAGGATTTCAGAGCTGAGTGCCAGGAAAATCAGGAATCAGAGGGGAAACCCTCTCGAATTAATTATCTGAGTTGAGATTATTGGGAATCTGAGACAAACGTGGAACCTCCAGGAGCCTGTTGAGGGGCAGCAGCACCATGAACGTCCCGTGCTGCCCTCGTTCCTGAGGGCAATAATGACAATAATGGCAAAAATGGCAATAATGACAATAATGACAGTAATGACAATAATTACCCCGTGTCCTTTGGTACCCCTCCCCACAGGCAGGGAGGTTCCTCCCCGATTTCCCCTCTGTTTTCTGCAGCCAGCTCACGTTCAGCAGAATTCTGCCTGCAGCTTCTGAGCATTCCTGAAGAGACTGGGCAGGATTTTCTCCTTGAAATCAAGATTCTGCTGCTCTGCCCAGGCCAGGAGCTGCTCAATTTTCACTTCAAACCCTGCCTGAATCAATCCAGTGCTGCTGGATTTGTCCTGCAGGAAGCAAATCTGCTTGGAGGCTCCTGGATCCTTTAATGAGCATCCCCTTCCAGGGCCTGCAGGGTCCTGGCAGGCTCAGCTCTCCCTGCTGCTGGTCCAGGGCTCCACAAGGAGCAGCAGCTGGGCTTTGCTTCCTCTGCCAGGGCTCCTGGTGTGGAATTGTCTCTTTTGGAAGCTGGCTGTGCTCAGGTATTGGCTGTTTGCTGCTCACACCAGCAGGGTTTCTCTGTCCGTGCTGAGGATTTTGTTGTTTTTCTGATTTTCTGACTGGAGTGTGGGAAAGCCTCCTGTTGTTTCCAGAGCAGCCCTAAAAGTCTCTGGTTTCTTGATTTGTGCAAGGGGGAGCGTTTTGATTGTCTTTGAGGATAAAAAAAAAAATAAAAATCTGATGGCAGGGAAAAGAAAACCCCTGACCAAGTGAGCTGCACATTTTTATTTTGTACACAGAGTACTCTAATCCCTCCAAATCCCAGGAGAAAGGAAAAGCAATGTAGATCTACTCAGGAAAAACTCTCAGAATGGGCTTTAATAGGAGGAGACCTCTCTGTGCTTGTAAATGGAGCTTTATTTTCCAGGGTTGAGGCTGAGCAGGCTTATCACTGCATGGGCGACCCTGATGAAGGGGAGAGAATGATGAGGAGGACTCTGTCTTATGAGAAGGCTAAATAATTACTTTATTATTCTATACTATATACATTATACCTAAATTTAATCAGCCTTGCACTCACTCTGCTCACAACTGCACAGAGCTGCACTCGTCCTCGATTCTCCCTGTCTCATGACAGTCTGACACACAAAACTCTTGGCCCTGACAGGCCAAGGGAACAAAACATCCTCACTTCGGGTGAAAAATCTCCATTCTGCATTCCGCCTCAGCACAGCAAGAGAGATAAGAATTATGTTTTTCCTTCTTCTCTGCTTGTCTCACAGCTTCTCTCTGTTCAGAGGGCACATGAATACCACACAGACTTGCCCAGCTTTGGGCTCAGGATGGGGTTTCTTTGTGAATACCACAGAGGTTTGCCCAGCTTTGGACTCAGAATGGGTTTTTTATGAATACCACACAGGCTTGCCCAGCTTTGGGCTCAGGATTAAATTTAATCAGCCTTGCACTCACTCTGCTCACAACTGCACAGAGCTGCACTCGTCCTCGATTCTCCCTGTCTCATGACAGTCTGACACACAAAACTCTTGGCCCTGACAGGCCAAGGGAACAAAACATCCTCACTTCGGGTGAAAAATCTCCATTCTGCATTCCGCCTCAGCACAGCAAGAGAGATAAGAATTATGTTTTTCCTTCTTCTCTGCTTGTCTCACAGCTTCTCTCTGTTCAGAGGGCACATGAATACCACCCAGGCTTGCCCAGCTTTGGGCTCAGGATGGTTTTTTTTGTGAATACCACACAGACTTGCCCAGCTTTGGGCTCAGGATGGGGTTTTTTTGTGAATACCACCCAGGCTTGCCCAGCTTTGGGCTCAGGATGGTTTTTTTTGTGAATACCACACAGGCTTGCCCGGGTTTGGGCTCAGGATGGTTTTTTTTTGTGAATACCACACAACCTTGCCCAGCTTTGGGCTCAGGACAGGATTTTTGTGCATACCACACAGGCTTGCCCGGGTTTGGGCTCAGGATGGTTTTTTTTTGTGAATACCACACAGACTTTGCCCAGCTTTGGGCTCAGGGCAGGATTTTTGTGCATACCACACAGACTTGCCCGGGTTTGGGCTCAGGATGGGTTTTGGGTTCTCTCAGGACTCCCTGGCTGCAGCTGAGGAGCTGCACACACACACACAGAGTCGCTGCAGGCTCCATTTCCCCCTGTCACATCCCATCTGCAAACTGGGCCTGCACTGGGATGGCAGCAGCAGCGAGCGGGGAAGGCCTCAGCAAAGAAATAGAGATGAGGAAGTCAGAGATCATTAGAGCTGACACCACCTCGCGCGTTCATTAATTATGGATCCCCGTGGAAGAGGCTCGTTAGGCTGCTGCAGCTCGTGCAGCACTGGCTCCACTCCTGGAGGTGGAAATGGAGAAGCCAGCACTGAGCCTGAGCTCAGGCTTTGTCATTAAACTCAAGCCCAGCAGCTTGGCTTGCTCCAGGCTGGAATTATTGCCAGGTGTTTGGTTTTTTTTTTTTTTTCTGTAGCCTGAGCTCCGAGGTGTTTTCTCCATGGCCAGGAGATTCTCTGGCTGGGAGAAGTTGTTTTTCACCAATTGTTTTGTGTCACCACCAGTTGTTTTGTGTCACCACAGCCGGCCTGGGACCTTCCCAGTGACAGGAACAGCAGATTTGTCTTTCCCAACAAGCTGTGGTAGATAAAACCAGCACTGGGAGAGAAAAGAAACAATGGGGAGGATTCCACTGATTTATGAATGGAAAAAGATGTTTGCTTTTACAAATAAACTTCAGGGTTGCTGATAAATGAAATTGGACATTGAAAGATGAAAAAAAACAATGGGGAAAACCCCTAAATTCCGTAAGAATTAAAAATTAAAAGGGAGGGTTGTACATTAGAGGGAAATCTTTGGTATCAGGTGTTCTGGGGAGTCTGAACCTCTCAAGTATCTCAGAAATGGGGAAAGAGAGAAGGGAAATGCAGCCAGGAAATTGGGATAAAAGGGAGGCTGCATCCTCCAGAAATGTGAGAGAGCCCAGGGGAATGCCCCATGGCCTCTCCCTTTACTGGAATGAAGTTACAGGACTCCTCTGTCTCCCTTTGGACACAAACCTCTGATGTTTGTGGATTAATTTTCCCGACACCAGGGAAGCCCCAGCAGTGCCCAGTGCAGCCCAGGACACAAAGCAGAGCTGTGGCTCTCGCTCGCAGGAGTGGCTGCAGCTCATTTCCAGCTCCCAGGTAAATCCCTGCCCGAGGAGCAGCCCCAGGTCATGAATTCAGGGGAGAAGAAGCTGGAGGTGATCCCTGCCTGGGCTCCTGCAAACTGGGGAGCCCTGGGGCTGTCCTGCCCCAATTAACACCCAGAACTAACAAAGTTTGGGTGTCCTGCCACAATTAACCCCCAGAATTAATGAAGTTTGGGTGTCCTGTTCCAATTAAAGTGCAGAACTAACCAAGTTTGGGTGTCCTGCCTCAATTAAAGCCCAGAATTAATGAAGATTGGGTGTTATGTCCCAATTAAAGCCCAGAACTAACCAAGTGCAGGTGTCCTGCCCGAATTAACGCCCAGAATTAACCAAGATTGGGTGTCTTGCCCCAATTAACCCCCAGAATTAATGAAGTTTGGGTGTCCTGCCCCAATTAAAGGCCAGAACTGACCAAGTTTGGGCATTCTGCCCCAGTTAAAGCCCAGAATTAACAAAGTTTGGGTGTCCTGCCCCAATTAAAGGCCAGAATTAACAAAGTTTGGGTGTCCTGCCCCAATTAAAGGCCAGAATTAACAAAGTTTGGGTGTCCTGCCCCAATTAAAGGCCAGAATTAACAAAGTTTGGGTGTCCTGCCCCAGTTAACCCCCAGAACTAACCAAGTCTGGGTGTTCCCAAGGTGGCACAGGGGCTCCGAGCTGGCTCTGCCCTGACCTGCAGTGACATTTCCCAGCCCCTGGGCCTTGGGGCAGCTCAAGAGAAGCGGAGCAAGAAACGCAGAGGGCGTCACAGAATTCCTGCAGGCCTGTGATGGTCCCAGCAGGGGCTGCAGTGCCTGGACTGGAGGGCCCAGCACAGTCAATGAATCTGGATTTAATTTATTGTATAGTTTAATTTCTATTTTATAGATTTTCTGTGGTTTAGATTATATATACATTTATGTATATAAAAATAAAAAATATAAATATATAATATAAAATTGTCTATATAGTTTGTATAGTTTATATATTTTATAGTTTAATTTATTGTATAGATAATTTATTTTATATATTTTCTGTATATAAATATATAAATATATAATATAAAATTATATATATCGTTTATATAGTTTATATATTTTGTAGTTTAATTTA
This sequence comes from Passer montanus, assembly GCF_014805655.1. Classification (NCBI taxonomy): domain Eukaryota; kingdom Metazoa; phylum Chordata; class Aves; order Passeriformes; family Passeridae; genus Passer; species Passer montanus. The sequence continues at coordinate 560,716 of NW_024356616.1, read as the reverse complement.
TTATATGGTTTAATTTATATTTTATATATTTTCTGTATTTGATTTTATACATATTAATATATAATATATAAATTATATATATAGTTTGTATAGTGTATATATATTTTTAGTTTAATTTATTTTATATATTTTCTGTATTTTATAATATATATAAATATATAAAATAATATATATATAATATGTAAATTATATCTATAGTTTATATAGTGTATATATTTTATAGTTTAATTTATTATATAGTTTAATTTATTATATATTATTATGGTTTAATTTATTCCCAAAAATGTACTGTGTGTTTGTAAGTGTTACAACTCAAACTCAAACGGGAACTATTCCTCTGCTCAAACACTCACACATAATTGCATTTTCCCTGTAATAACATTATCAGAGCATCTTTCAAGCTCCAATTAATGCAAACCTAATTCTCCTTTAATACCAGCACCAGGAGGATTTGCACTTAAGAACACCCAGATTTATCTCGCAGCTCCAGGATGATTTCCAAACGCTTTTTGTTGGAGTTTTACCCTGCCTGGAGCTCGTGGGGAGGTCTGCATCAGGCTGAGCACCTGCCTTTGGTGCTTCTGGCACTTCTGGTCGTGCCAAATAATAAAAGACAGACTCTGGGAGTCAACCAAACTTCTATTCTTAGCTATTTCTGTTATAACAGTAAATATATAGAATTATTTAAATAAATGTATAGAATTATTTCAATAAATATATAGAACTATTTCATTAAATATATAGAATTATTTAAATAAATATATAGAATTATTTAAATACATTTATAGAATTAGGCTTTTGTAGCACGACTCCGAACTAATTAGGGTTAATTGAGCCTGCTTGTGTGTTAGCTACTGCAGCACTTGTCCTGACATTGGAACGTTTTTGTGATTAGCCAGCCTAAATTCAGGTAATTCTTGTGGCTCTGTCCATCCCAGTCTATCCCAGTCCCTGTCCATTCCAGTTCCTGTCCATCCTGGGCTCTGTCCATCCCAGTCCCAATCCACCCCAGTCCATCCCAGCCATCCCAGTTCCAATCCACCCCAGTCCATCCCAGTCCCTTTCCATCCCAGTCCCAATCCATCCCAGTCCATCCCAGTCCCAGTCCATCCCATTCCCTGTCCATTCCAGTCCCAGTCCGTCCCAGTCCATCCCAATCCATCCCAGTCCATCCCAGTCCCAGTCCATCCCAGTCCCTCTCCCAGTTTCTGTCCATCCCATTCCCATTCCATCCCAGTCCATCCCAGTCCCAGTCCATCCCAGTCCGTCCCAGTCTCTCTCCCAGTCCTGTCCATCCCAGTCCCTGTCCATCCCAGTCCATCCCAATCCATCCCAGTCCATCCCAGTCCATCCCAGTCCCTGTCCCTCGCGGGCTCCTCGGAGCTCCAAGTTCCCGGCTCAGGGCAGAATTCCCGGCGCAGACGGCAGGAGCCCATTAAGCAGCACGTGGCACATGAATATTCATTTTCTTGCCTTTGTTATTTACATAAATACAGCGCAAGGCAAGGCTTTTTACAGTCGCTTTAGCTTTTTTTGGGGTTTTTTGGGTAGAAATGTTAATCCAGCTGCACACATTCCTTTGTATTACAGCAATACCTTTTATTTTTCTCTGCCTTTTTTGCTGTTGGAAGTGAGAATAAGTTTTCTTTTCGAATGATCAGTCTGGAAATGCGTGGTTAACTAAAAGGACTGCAGATGTGTCAGACTTTGTGGGATGGGGGAAAGGCAGATCCTGATGTTCAGAAACAGGGAATGGCTCAAGAGGAACGGTTGCAGCAGTGAATTAGAAGACACAGTTAATATAATCTGATGGAAAAACAGCAAAACGTTACAAATTCAGTGCAGGGACACAGAGAGGGGAGGGGACAGACCCTGGTGCTGGATGGGCTCTGGTGGTTGTGGTACCTGGGAATGCCAGGGCTGCCCGGGCTGAGCCGGGCACCACAGGGGTGCAGCAAAGGTGTTTGCCATGGGCAGCAGCAGAGCCATCACCGGGGCTGTGCCCATGCTGGATGAGGAAAATATCCTGTGATTGCTTCCAAAATCCTGTGATTGCTTCCAAAATCCTGTGATTGCTTCCAAAATCCTGTGATTGCTTCCAAAATCCTGTGATTGCTTCCAAAATCCTGTGATTGCTTCCAAAATCCTGTGATTGCTTCCAAAATCCCGTGATTGCTTCCAAAATCTTGTGATTGCCTTCAAAATCCTGTGATTGCCTTCAGAATGCTGAGATTGCCTTCAAAATCCTGTGATTGCCTTAAGAATGCTGTGATTGCTCCAAACTCCTTTGATTGCCTCCAAAATCCTGTGATTGCTTCCAAAATCCTCTGATTGCTTCCAAAATGCTGTGATTGCTCCAAACTCCTCTGATTGCCTCCAAAATCCTGTGATTGCCTCCAAACTCTGATTGCTCCAAACTCCTCTGATTGCCTTCAGAATACTGAGATTGCCTTCAAAATCCTGTGAGTGCTTCCAAAACCTTGTGATTGCCTTCAGAATCCTGTGATTGCCTCCAGAATGCTGTGACTGCTTCCTTGCCATTCTGGACCCACTCTGTAAGCATTTTAATTTACAGTTTGTGTGTCTTTACTCTGGGAAATAGAAAACGGGGCACAGAGCTCGGCGTGGTGCAGGTGGGTTTGTCTTCTCAGCCTGGCCTTGCTTCTTTGGAGGGAATTTTCTCACTAAGCACCAGGAGAAGGGTCAGAAGAAGCAGCTGCCTGGAAATGAGTAATTCTGAGCAGCCCTGCGAGGTGTTCCTGGTTTAATTGATGTGGGGAGTGCAGAGCCAGCCCCAGAGGGAGGGATCCGGCCTGGCAGAGCAGCTCAGCTTTTCCCAGGACGGGATCTCTCCTCCTGAAACCAGAGCAGCAGCTCAACCACCCCATTATTGCTCATTTTACACCCCTTTGCCTCACAAAAGTGGTTTTGATCCATTTCCACCTGCCTGTTCTCATCAGAAACTTTCCTGGACTAAACCTCTCTCCAGTTACGCTTTGCTGGTTGGCAACGGTTCCCTTTTTAATCCCGGAAAAAGCAAATGTGTCCCTGGGAGGTGTTAGACAGGTGAAGACAGCCAGAAGTGTGTTCCACATGGGAGAGAAGCTGGGAGAGCTCTACAATGACCAGGAGCCCTCCAAAAGCTGATTTATCTGGAGGTGAAGGGGACAAAGAGGGAACAGCCATCCCTCCTTCATCTGCAACCTTCACTCGAGCTCTGAAGGTATTTAGATAAACCACTCTGGGTTTGGCCTAAAATACACTCCCCGTCCTGCCCCAGTGGGAGTGAACTAAAATCATTATCAGTTATCACACAGAGATTTAAATTAAGGGTTTTGTGCTTTTTTCCCCTTCATGAAACTGAACTTGTGAAACAAAATCTCAGAGAAGAGGAATTAATTGCTGGATCTGCACTGAATCACCAAGAGACCCGGTTTTATTTCTGTGGTGCAGCAGAAAGTGCTTTATCAGGAGGAATTCACGTGGAGGAAAACCAGGCATGTCCCACTTATCGAACACAAGTATGTCCGGGATGTTTAATTATCTCCTGATTAATTAATTTAACATCAGGGCAGGCAAGGACTGCGGCGTGTTCGGTGCCTGTGTGCACCCCCAGCTCTGCTGAGTTAAAGGCACCTTGTGGCTCTCACCTGCAGCTGCTGTAAATGAATTATTTCTTTCCTGAGCTCCTTCATTACCCCGAGGAGATGCACAGAACACGCCCGAGCTCAGGTGATTTGCAGCATCTGCGCCGAGGATTTAATGCCGCGTACTCCGTGTTTGCAGGGATAAAACACGGGGGCAAAACAAGCGTGAGGCATCAGATGAAGAGCTTGGGAAGCTCTCAGCGTGAGCAGGGAGGATGTTTTCCCTGGGTTAGCCTGGGTGGCTGGTGGAAATTCCATGGAGATGGAGAAGCAGAGCACAGGCACTGACAGCAGAGGTCACCACCAGCGTGGGAGTGTCCCCTGGGCCACGTGGAGAGGCCCCAAGTGGCCTCTGGTCCCCACGAAAGTTCCTCGGGGTTAGAAGAGGAAATATTTAATGTGACCAGACAGATTGATTGCAGTGCCTAATTAGTCAATCAAGTTGAATTGCACTTGGCAAACACGGCACAAATGCACGACAATGGGAACACAGAGGGGATTCTGCTTTGGTTACCCGTGGTGGGAGGGGTTCTTTGGGAAACAGGGGGGTTCCTTTGGGAATCATGAGGATTTATTTGGGAATCTCGAGGATTTATTTGGGAAACATAAAGGGTTCTTCGGGGAACACAAGGATTTCTTTGGGAAACAGGGGTTTCTTTGGCAATGACAAGATTTTATTTGGGAAACACAAGGGTTTCTTTGGGAATCTCGAGGATTTATTTGGAAAACACAAGGGTTTCTTTGGAAAACACAAGGGTTTCTTTGGAAAACACAAAGGTTTCTTTGGAAAACTTGAGGGTTTCTTTGGGAATCATAAGGGTTTCTTTGGAAAACTTGAGGGTTTCTTTGGGAATCACAAGGATTTCTTTGGAAAACACAACTGTTTCTTTGGGAATCTTGAGGGGTTTTTTGGGAATCTCGAGGATTTCTTTGGAAAACACGACGGTTTCTTTGGGAATCTTGAGGGGTTTTTTGGGAATCTCGAGGATTTCTTTGGAAAACACAAGGGTTTCTTTGGGAATCTTGAGGGTTTTCTTGGGAATCTTGAGGATTTCTTTGGAAAACACAAGGGTTTCTTTGGGAATGACAAGGGTTTCTCTGGAAAACATAAGGGTTTCTTCGGGAAACACAAGTGTTTCTTTGGGAATGACAAAGGTTTCTTTGGAAAACACGAGGGTTTCTTTGGGAATCTTGAGGGGTTTTTTGGGAATCTCGAGGATCTTTGGAAAACTTGAGGGTTTCTTTGGGAATGATGAGGGTTTCTTTGGGAAACACGACGGTTTCTTTGGGAAACACGAGGTGGGAGCTCTCAGAGCAGTTCCTGGCGCTGGCTGCATTAGTGAGCAGAAGTTTGGGGCTGTGAAGTTTGGTCTGCCTGGCTTTCCCCGCTGTGATGGTGGATAATCAGCCGGTGATTAATGCTCCCCGTGTTAATTGATGTCCTGCTCAGCTGTCCCGGGGCACCCTGAAGTACAAAGAGATCTCCAGAGAGTTTTGCTTCAGGTGAGCACTGACCCAGGGCTGGGTCTCTGCTGACTTCCCCAAACTCCTCCCCTGTGAATGGAGATTCTGAGGGCACTGCAGGGACAGCGGAGCCTTTTCTTTCACTGTCTCTTCCCAAACGCTGCCACGCAGGATCTGTAATTAAATTTACATCCTTTGGAGGTGGAAAGATGGATTTAGTGGTGTGGGAGGCACAGATATCAGCGGGACAAACCACTTCATACATCATCTTCTTCTGTGGAAGAGGAGTTTGGTTTCTGTCTAAATACGGCAGCCTGGTAATAAAACTTAATTCATAAATTATAGATGGGTTTGGGGTTTTGTCTGTAGGTTTTTATTTTTTGTTTTGTTTTGCTGCTCCTCCCTTGCTGTCCAGGTAAATGCTGAAGTATTTCAAAGCCTCCTGGTGCAGGTTGGGCACTCAGAGAATGAATCAGCCTGTCAGGCTCAGACCAGAGGCTGCAGACAATGCACAGTGGTGTGTCACGGTTACTTAGCAACTCCAGCTGAAGAGGTTCAGGTAGAAATCGCTGTCATTTCCATGGGTGAGATCTCTCCCCCCTCCTCTGTATACACAGCGTTTTCTTCCCCCAACAGATAAAGTCTTTTGTACGTTTTAATGATCTTTCAAATTGAGTTTTCGAAAGAGCCTGCTATTTCCGCAGGGCAATCGGAATTAAATGATGAATTTGGAGGATCTGAGTGTGGCTCACAACAAGAGCAGGAGGCATTAACCCAGGATGGATAAAAAACATCCCTCTGCCACGAGGGCAATCCTGCTGGCATTTTCCTCCCTAAAAGTTGATATTGGCAGCTCTGTTCTGGTCAGCATGGAGCCAAAGCTGTGCCCTGGTGGCACTGGGACAGGGAACTGGTTGGCACTTTCCTGTGCTGGTCACTACAGAGCCAAAGCTGTGTCCTGGTGGCACTGGGAAGGGGAACTGGTTGGTACTTTGCTGTGCTGGTCACTACAGTGCCAAAGATGTGCTCTGGTGGCACTGGGACAGGAAACTGGTTGGTACTTTCCTGTTCTGGTCACCAGGGAGCCAAAATTCTGCCCTGGTGGCACTGGGACAGGAAACTGGTTGGTACTTTCCTGTTCTGGTCACCAGGGAGCCGAAATTCTGCCCTGGTGGCACTGGGAGGGGGATTTAGTTTGCACTTTGCTGTGCTGGTCACCACAGAGCCAAAGTTCTGCCCTGGTGGCACTGGAAGGGGGATTTATTTTGCATTTTCCTTTTCTGGTCACTACAGTTCCAAAGCTGTGCCCTGGTGGCACTGGGAGAGGGAACTGGTTTGCACTTTCCTGGCCCTGCTGAGGACACTGGCTCTGTTTGCCAGCAGGAGCCCTGGAGCTCCCTGAGCTGCCTCCTCCTGGAAGATTTGCCTCTGGCAGCAGGTTAAAAATAATAGCAGCTCTGAAAGTTTTATGACAGCTTCGGGGTAAGTGTTACCTGAACATCAGCAGCTGCAACACAAACACGCCTTAAACCCCGCAGTTCATGAAAGGATAATGAGCACAGGCTCCAGGAGTGTTGGAGGGTTCAGGGGTGAGAGGAGCAGAGGAGCAGCCCCTGGCACTGAGCTCCAGCCCTTCAGCTTTGATCTGGACTAAATATTTGCTGGTTCAGGCCTTGGGAGCTGAAGGAAACTGGGATTCTCCTCTGGGGACGGGGCTGTGCAGCCACGGCCACTTTGGTGTCACTGCAGGGCTGGGGGCTGGAGCAGAACCATCAGCCCTCTCCTCCTGGGGCAACATCCCAGAGGCTTCTGGAGCTGGAGAGGGTGTCTGTGGGGCAGGGACAAGGGGCTGATGTGGCTTTAATCTGAGCTGGGAATTCCCCAGGAACGCTGAACCTCCCGCCAGCCATTCTCTGTGGGATGGGGAGAGGCTCTGGACGCTGCCTTCTCTGAGCAGAACACCCCAAAACCCTTCCAAATCTCCTGTAGGAAGCTCAGGGCCTCTTGAGGAGCCCAACAGGGAGTGAGGTGTGTGGAGAGAAGCTGTCCCACCCCAATCAGTGCCACCACAGAGCTGCTCAGAGAGTTCAGGAGGAGGCTCCCAGTGATCAGTGAGGAGGAAATGGAGCCCCTTAAGGACACGGGGCTGATTTGAGTTGCCAGAAAGAGCAGGAATAAATAGTGCAATCAATGCCTGCTATAAATACACATTCATTTCCCTGCACTTCTCTTTCTCTTGCTTTGTGTCTAGGTTGGAAAGACAGGGATCTGCTAAGGAAGGCAGGACTGTCCTTGGAAATGTAAACCCCCTCCCTCCAAATTATTATCATAATTTGAAATTAAGGGGCTCTCAGGCAAAGGTGTGGGAGGCAGCCCAGCTCTGAGCAGGGCAGAGAGAGGCCAACTCAGGATCCCAGCACCTGAGAGGTCCCTTTGTTAGTGAGCTGGGGGATAATGAGGTCCCACTTCAGGCTGCCCTCACAAGCAGAGGCTCACCCCAATTCTCCCAGTTCTTGGGTATCTCTGCCCCTCCAAGAGAAACTCCCAGGCAAGAGAAGTGCAACCTGATGTCCTCTTCCCCTGAGCTTGGCCACTTTTGTTTTCATAGTACCCAGTTCACCCTCCTCCCCTGAGCTGGGCCACTTCTTTCCTTTTTCTTAACCATCCAGTCGTTAGTGTTTCCTATCAACTTCTGGGGAAAAAATCCTACAAGTAGCTGGGAAACACTAACAACTGGAACTGGGAAGCTGAAGGTGGAGAAGGAGCTATTGGAGTGGGACCTGCAGGGGCTGCTGGGGTTGGTGAGAAGGTGTCTGGGAAGGAGGTGAAGAAAGTGTCACAAAATTCACGACTGGTCATGAGGTCTGTCACTTTGATAAGTTCTGCTCCGTTTGCATATTGGAGTTAATTGTCCAATTACAGCTTTAGCCCATGCAGTCCCATCCTGCTTGTTTTTCTCTCTCCAGCCCACGTTGTTTGTGCTCTTGGGGCTGAGATTTGGATCATTTGTCCTTGGTGCTCAGCCAGAGAAGGAATTGTTTTGTCTCCCTGCTCTGTGCAGAGAACTCACCCTCCCCTGATGTGAAGCTCAGTAAAGCAGCACAGAATCTGAAAAACATAAAAGCTCAAACCTGAGGCATCAGAACCTCTGATATGTGTGTCCAGGAAGGAAATGATAGTCAGGGTTAGAGGGGCCCTGCCTCCAGCCAGGGAGAGGCATGGGAAAAATGGGATTTTTGGACAGTGTGAATCCTGGCACTGAGAATCCCTTCCGTAACTGATGGATTTTCTCTTCAACTAAAAACCAAGCTTTAACCAAAGCTTGGATTTTCTAAAAATTTTTACTAAAGATGGATTTTCTCTCTAACTAAAAACCAAGGTTAAACCACGGCACTTTGTCTTGAAGAAGAACTAGGAGTGAAGGAATAGCAGGATTTCAAACATGAACTCTGAAATGTTGGAAGGGTCACACCTGAAGTGGGTGCAGCATTTGTGAGGGGCTGTGAGGGCTCTGCAGGCCCTGCAGCAGTGATCCCGAGGGAATTGGTTGTTACCCTGGGGAAGGGGAACAAGGGGGGCAGTGCTGCATCCAGGAACTCCGAGGTGTGTAAATGAAACTGCTGCAAATGTGAGGATATTTGGCATTTAAGGGAAAATGGGAGGTGTGGGCAGCTGCACTGTGGGCTCTCATTTTTTGGGTAGTGATGTGCTCAGCTGTGAGCAATGTGCCCGAGCCCTGCTCCGATAAATAACAAGGCAGTCCCTGAACGTGGCTCTGCTTTATTTATTGTTTGCAGGAGTTTTATGTCCTGGTGTTACATCTTGTGCTGCCGTTGAGTTTCACGGGCTGTGTAATTTAACTGTGCATTGATTCATTGGCTTCTCAGAGCCCTGCATCTGCTCCTGGAATCACCTGGCTTTGGGTGGGAGGCAGGCGAGGGATAACTCTGGAATCTGGGGCTGCTCTTGCCAGGTTTAGTCACCTCTTGCTCTTCCCTCCTCACCCTCTCTGGTTTCTGCGTTTGTTTCATTTTTTAGGAGCTAATGACATCCCAGCTGGGGCTTGGGTACTCTGACACCTGTGTGACAGGTGATTAACGTGCTTTACCAAAGACTGACTCCAATAAAAACTGAAAATATGCTTTTAACATTAAAAATGTGCTGAAAATGCTTTCCTCCCACTGCTCAGGACAAGGAACATCATGGTTACTTTATTTTATTACTGCACTTCCACAGTTATTTTACTGTTATTTTATTACTGCACTTCCACCATGGTTTGTCCATCCAGGGGTGTAAATAATGCATCAGGATCTCCCTTGGATGATCTCATGGAAACAATTAGATGGCATCACCTAAATACCAGCTTAGCATTACCTGTAGGAAATCTGAGAGCCTCTGAGAAGTTTGGAAAAAATTGTGATGTAAAGGTCATCAGCTGTCAGCTGCCATTAACTGGGAATTTACTCCTGTGGAGTAATTAAGTGGGGTAAAGCGTAAGCCTGAAGAATAAATTGCATCCCACTGTGGGCCTGTCTGTTTTTTAATGATTTGTTGCAGGATTGTTATTTAAAAAATAATAAAAAAGAAAGCATTGCTTGTACTCAATTTACAAAAGGAGCTCATGGAATGTTTATTTCCTCTGAAGAGCTGCTGACAAGAGGAGGGGAGGGCAAACAAAAATCACTGATTAAGCTTTTCCCAACTGTTCAATGGTTTGGAGTGGTTATTGTTGCTGGGATTTTTATTGGAGCTTATTTCCCCAAACAGGTTCTCAGTGGCTCTCAGGTGGAGAGCAGCTAATTCATCAGAACAGGTGGAATTTGGGTTAAATTCACTCAGAAGCTGGTGTGCAACAGGGTGAGCCCTCACAGGGTCAGCTCTGGGGTTTTAGCACCGGTCGCAGGATCCTGCCCACAGCTGCTTTTGTTCCACCCGAGGGGAGACAATTTCTGCAGAGCTGTTCACTGCCTTTGCTGAAAATCCCTTTACAGAACCTCTTTAAACCTGCAGATGATGCTGTGCATATCATTCTGTACTAAATCAAAGTGTGGGATCAAGTGTGAGGTTCACAGCCAGGTTTAGATTCAAAGGCTGGTGCTCCAAGGGCGGTGTTGTTGATGTAGATGAGCATCTACCTTTCAGCACTCAGCTTTGAGTTTCCACAGACTTGGCTTTTTATAAAAAAAAAAAACAGAGCTGAAATAGAGATGGAAGAGGGATAATCCTGACACTGCTTGTGATCTCAGCTGCCTCTGTGACCTTTTCCCGTGGCATTAGCTGGATTCTCAGTGGCTTTGTACTTCCTTCTCCAAATTTCCTGCTGGAAGATGAAAGCTGCTCATGCTCCAGGGAGTAATTGTCCCAATAATTGTGTGCAGGGAACGCCTCTGACCAGAGTGGCCGTGACCTGTGCTGGTGGCAGTGGGCAGACCCCTGGTGTGGGTGGTCTGAGCCCTTCCTGGGCTGCTCAGGCTGTGATCAGCAGCAGGTGGGCTCTGCAGCACGTCCCGTGCTGGGCTGTGGGGGACAAGGAGTTAACTGGGGCCTTGGGAGAAGGAGCAGGGTGAGAGCTGAGCGCTGGTTCCTGTGAGGTGAACCCAGGCAGGAGACGGAGAGCGGCTGCAGAGATGGGGTCTGGGGGCTGCAGGATGTGCCCTGGGCCGGGTCTGTTCCATGCCAGGTGTGTCCCGATGGATCCCTGGTGCTGGGCGTGTCCTGTGCTGGGCGTGTCCCATGCCAGGTGTGTCCCACGCCAGGCATGTCCCCTGTTGGGTGTGTCCTCTTCTGGGTGCATCCTGTTGGATCCCTGGTGCCAGGTGTGTCCCCTGTTGGGTGTGTCCCCTGTTGGGTGTGTCCTGTTTCAGGTGTGTCCCATGCCAGGCATGTCCTCTGTTGGGTGCGTCCTGTGCTGGGCATGTCCTGTTGGATCCCTGGTGCTGCATGTACCACACTGGGCGTGTCCTGTGCTGGGTGTGTCCCCTGCTGGGTGTGTCCTGTCCTGGGCGTGTCCTATTGGATGGATCCCTGCTGCTGGGCGTGTCCTGTCCTGGGTGTGTCCTATTGGATCCCTGCTGCTGGGCGTGTCCTGTGCTGGGTGTGTCCTGTGCTGGGTGTGTCCTGTCCTGGGCTTGTCCTATTGGATCCCTGCTGCTGGGCGTGTCCTGTCCTGGGTGTGTCCTATTGGATCCCTGCTGCTGGGTGTGTCCTGTGCTGGGTGTGTCCCCTTTTGGGTGTGTCTCCTCCTGGGTGTGTCCTGTCCTGGGTGTGTCCTGTTGGATCCCTGCTGTTGGGCGTGTCCTGTGCTGGGTGTGTCCCCTTTTGGGTGTGTCTCCTTCTGGGCGTGTCCTCTCCTAGGCATGTCCTGTTGGGTCCCTGCTCTTGGGTGGCTCTGCAGCCAAACCAAACCAAACCAAACCCAACCTCCACCCCCCAGCCCCGAGAGCGCCCTGCACCCCTCACTGCAGGTTTGTGGGTGCCCAGCTCCAGGAGCACCACGGGGATGGACGGGTGGGGCAGTCACCAGGGGTTTGTCCCCTGGTTTTGCCAAAGCCACCGGGAGTGTGGCCACAGGGGCTGTGGCTGTGTGGAGCTGATCCCTGGTGGCCTGGGATGGCATCCCTGCTGTTAGGTGGCTCTACAGCCAAACCAAACCAAACCAAACCCTCACCCCCCAGCCCCGAGAGCGCCCTGCACCCCTCACTGCAGGTTTGTGGGTGCCCAGCTCCAGGAGCACCACGGGGATGGACGGGTGGGGCAGTCACCAGGGGTTTGTCCCCTGGTTTTGCCAAAGCCACCGGGAGTGTGGCCACAGGGGCTGTGGCTGTGTGGAGCTGATCCCTGGTGGCCTGGGATGGCCCAATCCAGCCAGCAGGGCTTTAATTTAACAACTCCCCAGCAGCGGCTCCCACTCACAGAGATGCTGCAAAGTGATTTTGTGCACTGCTTAATTAAGAGCTGCTTGCAGGAGAAATCCTAATCCATTAGAGGTCGATTTATGCCTTGAAGCAAGGTCAATTTTTCTTTTCCTTGCTTAAATCCGCGCAAAGTTGGAACTTTCTCAGTGTGTGAGCTTGATTTTGCTTTTTTATCTGTTTAGAATTTTGCTGTCTGATTGCTGCTGCTCAGCAAATGGTACAGAACATGTCCTGGGTTTTGTGAGTTTTGTTTCTGGTCCACTGCTCTGCCTCACTCTTGAATAATGAGAACTGGAGAGGGAAGTGTCTGATTTGCCACTTTTGCACCTGTTTTAACCCAGAGTCTCTTTGACACTCATATTTACACACAGATATAGATATAAAACATACATGGAAACATCTTGCACCTTTTCACCAGTGATTTCAGTGCAGTCAAGTGGAGATAAGGAGGAATCTCATATAATTTAATGAAGAAATTGTAAACCCTGAATTTGCAGAAACAGCTGCACGCCATGGTGGGCACCCACCACAGCTTTGCTGTGCCTTTAACTGGTTAAACTGGGATGAAGAGAGCAGGCTGTGCTTTGCAGGAGGATGTTTTTGGAATTCCTCAGCACTGCTGGCTGGCCCTCGGAGATGTCCAGTCATGTCTGATGTGCTTGAGCAGAGCTTGTTGCTAAACCAACCTTGATAATCCCAGCCCCCAGAGGCTGCTGCTCTGCCAGGGATTCATTCCTGCCAGCCTCGGCCTCCACAAACCCTGCCAAGGCAAAAATCACATCCACTTACCACCACTTTGTCAGTACAGCGCTGAGAAACAGAAAAAAAAAAACAAAAAACAACCCCAAACCAGAAAACAACAACTTTTAAAGATGGAGACTAGATAGACTGAAGAAAATTCTGGATGTGTTCTAAACCCAGCCTCAGTGTAGTACAGCTCACTCAGGACACTTGGAGCTGCTTGGCCAATTTCTCCATAGAAAACCTGTTGTTCATGATTTAACTGGAGGAGTTTGGGGTTTCTGTCGTTGCAGGCTCTCGTTTGAGGGGTTTTTGCACAAGTGGGGGGCCACCAACTGGGGCTGTGGGCAGCATTCCCTCAGGGTGGGAGAACATCAGCAGGGGAGCCTGGGGAAAGCACATCCCTGAGCCTGAACTGCTGTAGACCCTGGGAATTTCTTGAGCTTGAATTTGCAGCAAACCCTGCTGAATTTCTACAGTTCTCTGTTGTACACCCAGCAAGTTGGATTGGCACAGGAAAACAAGCAGAGAATGAAAAATGCAGTAAATCCTTCCCTAAAGAATGAGATCCTTTGAACTGGGCTAATTCCAGCCCGGGGAGGACAAGAGGGGTGCAGGAAGCGGGGCAGGAATTTGTGATTGAAGGTTCCTGGTGAGGAGCAGAGCAGAATTTGCCCAGACTTTGAGTGAACATCATTCCCTGCCAGGCTAGAGATGCCAGCTCTGAAGAGTTAACTCTGCATCCTTCAGGGAGTGTGGGCACAGCTGGTGGGGGCTCTGCTGAAAGGAAAAGCCTCTGGCAAGTTCCTGCTCTGCAGGGAGAGGAGCAGGGCTCTGCACAGACAGATGAAGCTGTTGCTCAGGATGGAGCTGCTGTTTTCTGTCCAGCTGCTGCTCACAGAACAATTTGTATTCTCTGAGGGGGCTGCTTTTCCTCTGCCTTCGCTCTCCAAAGTTCAAGCTCCTCTTCTAGAAGTCGCATTTAACCTTTAAGAAACAAGCTGAAGTCGCTGTCCGTGACCTTGGAGCACGGGGGCAGAGAGGGGAAGAAATATCACAGTGTCTCACCAGAGACACCTTTAGAAGTACCTAACAAGGCATTTAATTTCAAACGGGAGAAAAGGGCACTTAACTGGAGTGACAGGAGCTGGAGAGGGGCAGAGGAACATCCTGCCACAGGCACGCTTAGGACAGGTGTGACAGACGCAGGAGCTGGAGTGGCAGCGTCCCTTTTGTCACACAGCCCTGGAAAAGGTGCCAGAGGAACGGAGATAAGAGCAGAGCAGGTGCGGGAGAACGAGCCCGTCCACGTGGCAGGTGACTTTTCACAACGGATGGAAAGGTTATCACCGCGCAGATTGCAGGTGATAGTGCTGGGAGGAAATGTCATTTCTCCCCTCTTTTCTCCCTGCCTTTCTTGTCCTGTTGATCGCTCTGTGACACAAAGAAGGGTCACAGCCGCTGCTTTTGAGCTGTCTGGAGGCAAACGGTGATTGTGATGCAGATGGTTTGTCTGATGTGGTGCGGGGAAGGAATTCGGTCTTTGTGAGGCTCGGAGTGAATAGCAACTCCTGCGGTATCGATCACTAATCTGACAGGAGCGGCAGACAGACCTTCCCCATGGGGAGCGGGGGCAGCTGAGGGTAATTCTGGTGCCTGAGCTGGTCAGGAGTCAGGAGGGGTGTTGGTTGTTTTTTTGTATTTTTGTAGTCTTGCTACAAAGCATCTTTCCCAGTTCTAATTCTCTAAAGTACCTAGTCTTTTTTTAAGGTCAGGTTTTACAACTTGTTGAAACTTCTTTCTAGTCCAATCTCTCTCTCAGCAATGTCATCTCTATTCCATGGCCCTCCTAAGCCAGCACACCTCATCTCAGAGTCTGTATACAGATGTACAAGTCTGTGCGAGCTTTTGTCTCAGGGTTAGCTGGGTGTGGTTTCAATTCCCACCTGCCAGAGCTGGGGCAGTTCTGTTCATTGGGAAGTTTTCTTTCTCTCTTCTACAACCCATCCTCCCTCCAGGAGATCTCTTCTGTTCATGGGCCATTAATTATTAATTATCTTCTGTTCATGGCCAGTGAGTGTCGCTGCATGGCTGATCAAATTCCAGCATCCCATGGGGAGATGCTCCGCCCAGGGGAGGAGCCAAGCATTCCTACCTGGATACAATCTGAGGTTTGGAACACCACAGCAGCCTGTGCCCACTGCATTCCCAGAGGAGCAGCTTTCTTCTCTCCTGCATTCCCAGAGGGAGACCAGGCCCATCTACTCCCGTGCTGTGCCATCCCTCGGGGGCAGTCGGGATAATTGGAGGTATTGGGGGTCAGCTCCCAACAGAGACCCCAGTGCTCCCCTTTCTGCAGGATCCACTCCCAGTTCTGTGGGATCTGTTCCCCTTTCAGTAGGATCTGCTCCCATTTTCATGGGATTCACTTGAATTTCTGTGGGATCCACTCCCATTTCCGTGGGATCAGCTCCCGTTTCCATGGGATCCTCTTCCCTTTCTGTGGGATCCTCTCCAGTTTCTGTGGGATCCTCTCCGGTTTCTGTGGGATCTGCTCCCATTTCCATGGGATTCTCTCTGGTTTCTGTGGGATCCTCTCCCCTTTCCATGGGATCCTCTCCCCTTTCTGTGGCATCTGCTCCCATTTCAACAGGATCCTCTCCGGTTTCTGCGGGATCTTCTCCTGTTTCCGTGGGATCCGCTCCCACCGCAGGCCCAGCACGAGGCACCTGCTCTGTCACGGGCAGGCTCACCTCTCTGCAGAGCTGTAATTGAGTTAGGGAGGTTACCATGGCAACCCCTGCAATTAATTAAAGTGCCTGGGCACGGGAAGTTTATAGATGCAGAAAACATTTTCATATATAAATAGTGCAATCTGTTTGTGCTCCGAGGATTTGCCCCTTCCCTGGTTCTCCTCTAATCTCAGCTGAAGAATTGAGTTGTTTTGGTTTTTTTCCCCTGTATTTTTTTTCCCCTCTGGGGATTGATAAACAACTGAGTTATTGCCCATAAAGTGGGTAAATAAAGTCCCTGCAGTCCGTGTCCACCTGCAGAATGCTGAGTGGGAGGATGAGCCTTCCCAGGGCAGCCCAGGCCACTGTCCCCAAGCTCTGCTGTCCCCTGGCTGGGGCACCAGGACAGGGCACTCCCAGCCCAGCCATGCCACAGGTGGAATGTGTGACCTGGGCAGGCAGCAGTGCCCGGGCTCTGCCCTGCCTTGGGTGCTGTTTTACAGAGGAAAATCAGCAGCCAGGCAGGGCAGTGCCCCCCGTGCCCAGCCCAGTGCCCCGGGCCTGCCCTTGGAGCTGCCAATGGCACAGGGAGGTCTCGGCACTTTCCAGGTTTGGTTCTTTCCCTTTCAATGCCAGCTTTGCTCCTCTTGGTTTTGCTCTGGGCTGGGAGAACTCCATCCTGAGCTCCCTGGGGTCTCTGTGAGGCTCAGGTGGTCTGAGGGCTTGCTGTGCCTCCTGCAGGGAGGGTGGTGGCCCAGATCCCCAGGAACTGGATGTGCTCTGTCCCCAGGATGGACCTGCAGCACCTCCCACCCTCCGAGGGGAGGGCAGAGAGCCCCAGAGAACATTTCCATGCAGGATTTTAATGGAGCCTGCGGGGTGAGTACAGCTGTGCTCTGCCACCCGTGTGCAAATCAAAGGCACAAATTCAGGATTAACGCTGAAAGGCCGAGCTTTGAGCACTGTGCTGATCTTCAAAAGCCATCAGCTCCTGAGCTGGCTCATCAGAGTGATTATCAAAGCACAAAGGAGCCCCTGCTGCTGTGACAAATTGTCCAGGATCTCACCTGCAGATGGTCCCTGGCAGCCTCAGAGCTCCAGGAGGAGATGCAGGTGTGGGGGAGAGGTTGGGAATGCACCTGAGCACTCCCACAGCAGCTTTTCCAAGGCTCTCCTGCTCAGGGCTGCCTTGTTGGGCTGCAGGAACTCAGTGTGGAGCCTCAGGGTGGAGCAGCTGATCCCTGTTAAATCTGGGGGCATTTGTGGGGTTGTGATGCAGTGAAAGCCTTGGGCAGGATGGGCAGAGCTGAGGAGGGACAGCTCAGCTCCACCAGGGGCTCAGTGCCAGGTGGGACAGGCAAAAATAATCCCTAAGAGGACAAAACCTCCAGATGCAGAAGGAGAAGAAAAGATGGGTGGTTGTTTGTGGCACAGGAAGGGATTCAGGCTAACAAACACCTGCAAATACCTGCTGGGTCTGGACCGAGTTTTGTGAATTCAAACTCTGTCTGTTCTTTGTGCTGGCACCTTCAGGAATGGGTGGATGAAGGGCTGGGGACAGCCCCAGCAGTGCCTGAGAGAAGCCCCTGAGTTAAAGCTGCTGCCAGGACAGGGACCCGTTCTTGGGGTGGTCTCCAGCCCTTTCCTGCATTTCCACCCCCGGAAGGTGCAGGTTGTTTGTGGCACAGGAAGGGATTCAGGCTGGCAAACACCTGCAAATACCTGCTGGGTCTGGACTGAGTTTTGTGAATTCAAGCTCTGCTTCTTGTTCTTTGTGCTGGCACCTTCAGGAATGGGTGGATGAAGGGCTGGGGACAGCCCCAGCAGTGCCTGAGAGAAGCCCCTGAGTTAAAGCTGCTGCCAGGACAGGGACCCGTTCTTGGGGTGATCTCCAGCCCTTTCCTGCATTTCCACCCCCGGAAGGTGCAGATTTCAGCCCCCGGCGTTATTCCCTTCCTCCCCATTATTCCATCGTTTTATCCTCGTGTACTCCAGTGCACTGGGGATTTCTAAATGGTGTGTAAAATGAACATCTGCCACCGCAGGGTTGGCACATCTGGAGCCGTTAATTTTTCATTATTTCCCCGTGTTGGAGGTCAGATGTTCACGATGTGGGAACGCAAGAGATTCCACTGGTGGGTTTAATGTCTCTGAAGCAGATAATTCTATTTACAGAAGTGTTTTAAACCCCCAAACTCTGAGAGCTAACTGCTAGAAAGGTTTCATTTTCTAATTATGTATTTTTTTAAAATCAAGAATCCTGCAGCATTTACCCAAACACCAACCCATTTATGACTTATAAAAGTTTGGAAGGTGGATTATTCTTCTCTCTGTTGTTCCCTGGATGACTCTGCTGGGCTTTGCTCTATCTCTCATGTGCTTTTTACCTCTTTCCTCTTTTAAGCAGTCACTTATTGGCATTGAGAGTTTGGAAGCAGAATAAATACAGGCAAAATATGTTAAATATATTAAATATACAGAGCTCGAAGGTAAATTTTTTGGCCCATTGTCGCTTTTCTTTGGTGCCAGCAGGGAGGTGCCCTGATCCCAGGGGCTCTGCAGCTCTCCTAGGGGGAAACTCTGCTGGTTTGGTAAAAAATGATCAGTAAAACTCAGAGTTGTGACCCGTGTGCTGTGCCCTGGCTGAGATTTCAGCTTCCTCCCTGCACCCCAGCCCTTCCCTCCCTGCCCGGGGCTGGGCTCGTCCCTCCTGCTGCTCCCAGCACAGCAAATGTCACCCAAAGGTCACCCAGCAGCACAGAGCTCCGCTGGAGTGGATGCTGCATTTCAATGGGGAGGGGAAAAAAAGAAAAAAAATTAAGGAAGAAAGGAGGAAAGTTTTAATTTTCTTGGCATTTGCTGCGTGCGGAGCGGCATCGCCTCGGGCCGGGCTCGGTCTGAGCAGCGCGCTCTGCAGAGCTCAGCCTCTCTCAGGCTCCTCACTTCCACCTGCAAGGACAAACCCAAGGACAGGCGGGGGACAAGGATGGAAGGGACCCAGCTGAGCCTCTGAGGGCAACGTTTTTACCTGAATTGTGGGGCAGGGAGGAGATGCCACCCCGAAATCCTTGCTCCCCTCCAGCCCTCCCCGGTGTCCTGCTCAGCCTGACTGGGATGTTCCCCCTTGAAACCTCTCCAAGCAAAATCATCTCCTGGTTATTCCCCCAGCCAAACGGAGCTCTCCAGTTACAAACCCTGCAGTTGTGTCCAGATTAAGCTCTACCAGCAGAGATCCCTTGTTGAATACCCTGCTTGCTAAAGCTCTGCTGCTTCTCCACCCCCTCCAGGCTGGGGAGCACCTCAGAATTATTGAAATAAATAAAAGGACTCCTCCGTCTCCTTTTTGGACATAAACCTCTGGTGTTTGTGGATTAATTTTCCTAACAGCAGCAGAAAGTCAATTAAAATTCTGACTGGGAAGGGTGCTGTGGTTCCCTTCCCCACACCCTGTCCCTCCCTGGTGGTTTGTGTTTTGTTCTCCCTGCTGTGGAGGGCACTCGGAGCTCTCTGCACACACGGGGCTCATTAAAGCCCTGCTCCAGAGTTTACACAGACTACAGCAAAAGCCTTACACCCAAAAAAGCACGCTGCTCTTTATAAAGTGCATTTCCCCCTGACTCTCCTTCAAGGATGATTTACACCCCAGCTCATTTTCCTAAACAGATGTTGGGTCCTTTAGGAAATATCCTGAACAGGCAGAGCCTGTTTTTTCCACCCGTCTAAAAATCCCGGTGCCTGGGATTATTTTATTATTTATTATTTTATTCTATTTATTACAGATAAAAAGAGGAAATGAGGCAGCAGAGGTCGTTACGGGGGACCCTGCTGGAGCAGGAGCCTCACCTCGGGCTGGCTGGAATTGAAATTTTGGGGCTGAATTAATAACGAGCCCAGCTGGGAAATGCTGCCTATGCCCTGCAGGGCTGGAAACGTCTTCTGACATTAATAAAAAAGGGAGGGGGGTGGTACCTGGGCAGAGCAGGGAATTAAACCCACGGAATAAAAACCTTCCCTGAGCTCCTGACAGGCCAAAGGAGGCTCCTGCTGGCTCTGACACCTTGCAGGAGGAATTTCACAGCTCCCTCCATCCTACCCAACACTTCCAGGGATTTTTGTTATCTCTGACCAGGGAAATGACCTCATTATCTCCATTTTCATCCCTAACAGCACCAGGGAATGTTCTGGCAGGGTGGTCACAGAGCAGATTAAATACCAGGGAAAAGCAGAAATGCAGGGTTTTTCCTCCCTCCCCAGCATTGTGTTTGTGGGGAGCCTTCACTGGGCTGGGCTTGGGGAAAGGAGCACCAAAAAACACCCATCCCCACCTCAGGAGCACCAAAAACCATCCATCCCTGCCTTGAGAACATCAAAAACCACTCATCCCTGTCTCAGCAGCACCAAAAACCCCCATCCCCACCTCGGGAGCATCAAAAATCATCCATCCCTGCCTTAGGAGCACCAAAAACATCTATCCCCATCTCAGGAGTGCCAAAATACATCCATCCCCATCACGGGAGCGCTAATAACACACATCCCCAGCTCAGGAGCACCAAAAACCACCCACCCCTGTCTTAGGAGCACCAAAACCATCCATCCCTATCTCGGGAATGCCAAAAAACATCCATCCCCATCTCAGGAGTGCTAAAAACATTCATCCCTGCCTCAGGAACACCAAAAAACACCATCCCCACCTTGGGAGTACCAAAAACCCCTATCCCTGCCTCAGGAACACCAAAACCATCCATCCCCATCTCGGGAGCACCAAAACCCCCCATCCCTGCCTCGGGAGCACCAAAACCCCCCATCCCTGCCTCGGGAGCACCAAAACCCCCCATCCCTGCCTCGGGAGCACCAAAAAACATCCATCCCCATCTCGGGAGCACCAAAACCCCCCATCCCTGCCTCGGGAGCAGCGGGGCACTGAGCAGGAGCCTCCTCCAGGTGTGACTCCAAGCAGCTGCTCCTGCCCTGCCCCTGCAGCTCGGCCAGGGAGAGGGGGAAGTTCTTCCCAGAGATAAATTCACTGCAGAGAGCAAAAGGGGAAGGATAAAAGGGCAGGGAGAGGCCGCCAGGGTGCTCTGAGGGGCTGCCAGGAGGGTGATGCACAGCCCGGCCTCTGCTCCTCCATCAGCACCTGAACATCAGCTGGGCTCTGTTTGCCAGGACATTTCCCCTCCCCAGAAAGCCTCTGCTCACACCCCGATGTAATATATGTTATAAAATAATCCCTGCTAGAGGAAATTAAAAACCACATTTTGTGTACTAAAGGCAGCGTTGGCAACGAGCAGGAAGTGATAAGGATGGAGATCCCACCACCAGGAGGACGACTGTCTCCAGAGATGTGTATTCCAAGGGATTCTTTCCTCTGACAGGAGGAGGCATTTGATAGGCATCATCAATAAGATAATATTCAACGCCAGAAGTTTGTCCCAGAAGATTTTCACCTGACAGGATTTTGGCAATTATTCACTAGTTCTGAGAAACACAGCAGCAAGAAAGAAAAAAAAAAAAAAAAAAAAAACAACGATAATATGCTAAAGAAGGGTCCATTCCAAGATAATATTCAACGCCAGAAGTTTGTCCCAGAAGATTTTCACCTGACAGGATTTTGGCAATTATTCACTAGTTCCGAGAAACGCAGCAGCAAGAAAGCAAAAAAAAAAAAGAAAGAAACTACGATAATATGCTAAAGAAGGGCCCATTCCAGATCCCAAAAGACTGGATAAAACAAACCCCTTGGAAATGACATCTGGAGACCCACGGGGACTTTGGTGCGATAGAGGTTGTTATAGGTAAAAAACTGATCTAGCTAATTAATAATAATAAAAAATAAAAAGATAAAATTTATTTGTGATTGATATATAGTCCTGACAGCTAGCAGTCAAGGGCAGCACCAACCCAGGATCGAAGCTGGGTGAACTCAGATCCGTTTCTATCACACTGAACTGTGCAGCAATCCCCCTTGTTATAGGTAAAACATTGATCTAGCTAATTTTAATAAAAATTAAAAGGTAAAATTTATTTGTGACTGATATATCATCTCTTCAGTTAACAGTCAAGGGCAGCACTGACCCTGGGATCGAAGCTGGGTGAACTCAGATCCGGCTCTATCACACTGAACTGTGCAGCAATCCCCCTCTCCCTTGCTGGTGTGATTTTAAGCCATTATATTATATTATATTATATTATATAATATTATATTATATTATATTATATTATATTATATTATATTATATTATATTATTCGAACAGTCATATTCTATCAGCACAAATTACCATCATATCCATAACAAGGCCAAATCCTGCATTTCCCTGACTCTGATCAGAGTCGCATTGCTTGTGGCTTTTTCCAAATCCATACTTTGATTATTTAATAAATTTCCTTAATTATTGAACTGGAGTATTCCTTTGTACCGCCAAGGACAAAGAGCAGCAGCATCACCTCAGCCCGAGAGCCCGGGACCAGCTCAGCATTTTGCAGAGCAGTGAATTCAGCCGAGTGCACCCAAGGCCAATAAATGGACACGGCTTGGGTCACTGAGCGCCAAAGTCAGGCTGCTCACACCACAATTACCGTCATTAACGTGCCCGTTATTGGTGATTGGGGCTGGGAGGGAATAAAAGCGATTTAATACCACGCAGAGTACAAAGGGAAAGCGTTCCAAGCTACAAACAGCAGCACGACCCTGGGAAAAACCCACGGCTTGTTTGGGGAGATAAATCTGCCCTTCCTCTCACTGCG
The DNA here is from genome assembly GCF_014805655.1 of Passer montanus. Classification (NCBI taxonomy): domain Eukaryota; kingdom Metazoa; phylum Chordata; class Aves; order Passeriformes; family Passeridae; genus Passer; species Passer montanus. The sequence continues at coordinate 538,476 of NW_024356616.1, read as the reverse complement.
AAGCCAAACGGTGAAGTTCTGTCCCCAGAAATGTGGAATGCAGAGGTGCCAGCGCTGTCACAGCCCCTTAAATGGGGCTGATGGTGACAAATCCTTTCAGGAGCGCTTGTCACTCCTCGGCGAGTTTGTAAATCGAGTCGGAGCTTAAGGTACTTCTTCTTGCCTTGCATTTTAATGTTGTTGGTGTTTCCACAAGCCCGGATCTCTGCTCCTCGTTTCCTGCTCAGTCCCAGCTCCCTGAAGCTGACAGGTGCCCGGGATAATGAGCAGTAAATAATTGCTAGCCGTGGGCAAGTGTCTGAGCTAAAACCCGAACATTCCAGGTAATGAGGGGGAAAATTCATCTGCAATCCACCCAGTGGGGCTGGGGAAATCCAGGGTCCTGCTCTGCGAGGTGTTTGTCACCCACAAACGGGCTGGCATTTCTCAGAAAAGCTCAGATGCTAATTAGCACCTTTAAAAATCTGATTTTTTAGCCCAAGACGTCGCGGCAGCTCGCAGACCCTCACAGGAGTGACAGCAGCGCTTCGGGTGTTTCTCATGCTGGGTCTCGAGGGGAATTCGTGGATCTGGGCTTTGGGAAGGGCTTTAAGGTCGGGTTGTGCTCCAGGTGAGGCTTCAGAACCCGCCCAGAGCTTGAGGACAATGGGATCAAACAAAGGGAGCTGTGGCTGCTCTGAGGGGAAAATAGGTGGGGAAGGCACCACCTGTATTTTTTTTTCTTTTAATTTCCTCTTTTTTTCCAGATTTTACTTCACTGATGTTGATTTAGGGCTCTGCACTGGAACTTGCAATCAGCACAGAGCTCTTGGCCACCAATGTGCACTGGGTTTGATGGGAATGTTTGATTTTACTCCACTCAAAGCTAAATTAGCTGCAAAGCCTCTCCTCCCCACCTCCAGAACACGGTCCTGGAGCTGAACTCAGCTCGGTGAGCAGAGCTTTGAGGGCACAGAGGAATTCTTTTTGCTGCGGGAATTTTGCCCCGGCCCTGCCGCTCTCCCCACGTTCCTGGAAAGTCTTGAATAATCAAATGGGTCATTTCTGCTCAGCTGCTGTAATTTATTGTCCCACGGAACCCAGATCTTCTGAATGCTAATGAAAAAAATCCCCATCAGCCGGGCTGATGCCATTCTGCTTTATGACCTTATTAAATCTTACACTTTCCTATCATGTGGTGACAATTACTGGAGGACAGGCCAGGGCTCCTGCCACCAACACTCAGCGCTGTCAGCGCCGGGCCCGGGAGATTTACAGCCCTGAGCAGTCCTGAGAGACATTTTTACACTGCTGACAGGATTATATAACAAGAGAAAAGGCCATTAACAAATACAAAGGAACGGGCGGCAGCGAGAGGGCAGGTGGGGAATGGGGCGGTAAATCCCGGCTCTGGCAGCCGGCAATAAAATCACCTTGTGGGAAGATTTAATGAGCTGAGAGGGGGCAGCGCTGGCACCCCGCACAGCCCGGGGCTCGGGGTGGGCACTGGGCACAGCCCGGGCCTGGCTGGACATGTCTGTGCCAAGGAACGTCCCTGAATTGTCCTGGGATGTCCCTGGGATGCTCTGGAATGTAGGCACAGGGCCGGGCCCTGGCTGGGCATGTCTGTGCCAAGGGATGTCCCTGGGATGCCCCTGGAATGTGGGCACAGCCCGGCCCTGGCTGGGCATGTCTGTGCCAAGGGATGTCCCTGGGATGTCCTGGGATGTCCCTGAGTGTGGACACAGCCCGGGCCTGACTAGGGATGTCTGTGCCACTGGGATGTCCCTGAAATGTCCTGGGATGTCCCTGGGATATTTTGGAATGTGGGCACAGGGCCGGGCCCTGGCTGGGCATGTCTGTGCCCCTGGGATGGCCTGGGATGTCCCTGGAATGTCCTGGGATGTCCCCAATCCTGGAATGTCTGTGCCCTGGAATGTCCTGGGATATCCTGGGATGTCCCCGAGCGTGGGCACAGCCAGCTCTGGCTGGGGATGTCTGTGCCCCTGGGATGGCCTGGGATGTCCCTGGAATGTCCTGGGATGTCCCCAAGTGCTTTGGGCACAGCCTGGCCCTGGCTGGGGATGTCTGTGCCCCTGGAACGTCCCTGGGCTGGGAAAAAGAGACTCTCTAACACCTCGGGGTCATCTCAGGCACAGAGATTCCGAGCTCTGCCCTGCCTGGGTTAATGATGGTTGCACTGCTCAGGTGAGGGCCGTGGCCAGGAGCTCACTGTCACCCACTGAGGGCTCATGGTGCCGGGGCTTTGTCCCTCCTTCAGTCTCTGGGATGGCACAGGAAGGGTTCTGGGGGCCTTTCACCACTGCTCGGGGAGGATTGAATAATAAATTATAGGATTCCATTAATAAATAATTAATTAAAACCAAAAAGCCACCCCCAAAGCTCCGTGTGAGCCACCCTTCCCAGTGCCTGGCCTGGTTTGACCCCAGCAGTGACAGGACAGCAGGGTCAGGTGTCAGTAAAAGACTCTTTATTAATAAATAGCTGATATCCAGAATTCCAATCTGTACACCTCTCCCCAAAGGCCGGGGCCACACAGCTCTGAAACTCTACAGAAAACACCCAAAGTGTCCACTTTGACTTCTCCAGGACAATAGAACACAGCTGGTTGGCATTACCAAATATATATATATATGTATATATATTTATATATGTACATGTGCTGAAAAAAGAAGCCAGTGCAGCCTTTTCCAAGGAGTCTCTCCCAAGTATTTTCACTGTACAACATTCAGAATTTACATTGATAGAACAAGGCACAGAAAGTGTGGTATGAAGCCAAGGCCATGCTTTTGATCCCGTGTTCTGTCTCCCTTCCCCACTCCTTCAGCTTCACCCCAAGAAGGGTCCAGAGCTCTGCCCTCCTTCACCCCAAACACGCCGAGCCCGGGGCAGGGAGGGATGCTCAGGCAGAGCAGCCAAGGAACAACCTTTTCACAACCTTTTCACTGCAAAAATAAAGGAGCAGAAGAGAAAACAGGTCTCTCTAGAGGAATACTTGTGGGTTTGTTTGGTTTTTTTTCTCTTTTTAGGAATTATTTATATTTCGTGTTGGGCTGGGTCAAAGTTCCTCCTCCCGTTTTCACCCAAGAGCTGGTCCGAGGTTCTGCAAGTTGAAAATGCAATGGGAATTTTGTTATCTCTTGTCTGACACTGCCCAGAGTCTCACCAGACTGACCAGCACCACCTTTTATCTTCTCCAAATCAGCAGAAGGAGCACGCTTCACACATTTCACGTTTTTGTAGCCGTTTATCAGCTGGGATATCGGAGTCACAGCGGAACAGCGAGCTGGAGGAGCGCCTGGTGAGGGGATGGAGTTGGTGTTCCCAAAGCTGTGATTGTGAGCCCAGGGTTTGTGTGAGCCCTGCCCAGCTGGGAGAGGCACTCAGGAGCCCTGGGGCTCAGCAGGGGCAGCTGGGCTGGAGGCTGGGGGGGAAAAGATGGAAAAATCCACAGCTTCACCTTAAAATTTGGGGCTGGGCTTTGGCGTTTCCTCCCTCCCCCTCCAATGCCTGAACAAGGGACACATGAAGGGATTCCTTGAGGAGATATCTCCACAAGGACACTTGAAGGGATTCCTTGAGGAGATATCCCAACCATGAGTCAATATTCCCAATTCCAGCATGGAGATGACTGGGGCTGGATGTTCCACTCTGCCAGAGCCAGGGGCTGGGCAGTGCTGGGAGGAAACCCCAAACCTTCCCCTCCTGCTGTGCCAGGCTGGGTGCAAGGCACCCCAAATTTCACCAATTCCACCCAATTTCTGTTGTGCACACCCCAGCCCCTGCTGGATCAGGAGCAGCATCCACGGGAGAATTTCACCAGAGCTCATCCCAGGAATGAACAGCCCCTGGGACACCACGGGCAGGCTCTGGGTGAGGGGTGTTCACCCTCTCCTGCTGTGCCAAGGTGAGAGAGAACTCCCTGGGGGAATCAGCCGAGGAAAGGCCAGAGAGGCAGCCCTGGAGATCATCCCTGGTTGTCAAGGACTTAAATCTCATTTCCTGTTTTCCACTCAGTTAATTACCGGCCAAGAACTAACACAGCTCTTTGCTGCAATCTGTGTTTTACAGGCAGAAACAGCCTGGAAAATGAGGATTCAGGTCGTGACCAGAAGCCCAGCCCGGTTCCTCCCTTGTTTAACTCCCCGTGGACCTGAGCTGTGCCTTCCTTTTGTGGAAAATTGGAATTGATCAGTTATTGAATGCTTTAAAACTCTCACAGCGCTGCCTTGCAGGTGGAAAAGAAGAATGGACTTGCAGTGTGATGTGAATATCCTGGACCTGCAAGATCCCTTTTTGGTGATTTATGCTGAATAAGATTCTCTGGAAGGCAGCGGTGCCCAGGCCAGAGAGGGGGAGAGCAGCTGTGGCCAGAGATAAAACCAATGACAAAAGCAGTTCACTGGATTCTAAGAGAATTGTGTTGATATCTCTTCATCTATTACAAATATCCCAATAAAATTTCTGTGGGAGTGCAGGGCGGTACGAAATGGAAATGAGCTTTATGGTGCTGGCGGAGCTGGGAGTCATTTTTAAAATGCAGCCATTAGTCTGCAATGAGTCATGGCACAGAAATACCTGGGCAAAGTGCTCAGGAAGATGAAAATCTATTAAAGCAGATTCTTTGGTGATGTAAAATCAGAATGGCTCTTTCCCCTGCATGGAGCCAGGGCAGCCACGTGGAATCTACAGGGGGGAAATTCACATTTCTCCTTCTTTTACTTTCTAGTTCGGGCAAATTGTTTTTCAATTATCATAATTTATACAACAGAAGAAAGGAATGAATTTTTAATTTCTGGCCTCTAATCCTTTTCCAGGTGCTCCTCCACATCTGTGTTTTGGGTCAAACCAGATGAATACGTGCACAGATTTCCAAAAGGTCTTTTTAAGAGAAAGGGAGAAAGGAAATAAATATTTGGGGCATTTCTGGTTCATTTGAAGAACACAAGAGCATCAAAGCAGTCAGGAATTGGAAGGAAAGCTCGAGAGTTGTTGATTCAGGGTTCTCAAAGAGTGAAATCAGCAACAAAGGGAAGAAATACCAGGGAAAAAAACCTAAAGGGCAGCGTCCAGCTGAGCCCTGCCCCGGGCACGGGGGAACAGCTTCCCTCTGGAATTGTCCAGTTTGGACATTTATTCCCTTTCAGGACACGACCTCCGTGGGACTGTGGGTGGAACTGGGATTCTGGGGCAGGGCTGGGTCCCTCTGAGCGGGGTGTCCTGCACTGGGAGGGTCTGCAGAGCTCCAGGGCTGGACAGAACCTGAGGAAAGAGCAGGGGCTGAGCCTTTGCGGCTCTGGGGCCCCCTTGGGGTGTCGGGGCAGCTCCTGTGGAGCAGAGCAGCTCTCAGGAACCCCTGCAGCCGTGCTGGGAACACAACCCAGCCTGCTCCAGGAGCAGAAGGCTCTCAGGAACCCCTGCAGCCGTGCTGGGGACACAAACCCAGCCTGCTCCAGGAGCAGAAGGCTCTCAGGAACCCCTGCAGCCATTGCAGGGACACAAACCCAGCCTGCTCCAGGAGCAGAAAGCTCTGGGTGCTCAGAACAAACTCCCTGCTGCAGGCAGAGCGGGGCTGGTTTCCCCGACAACGGCAGCTCGCAGACTCTGCTGCTTCCCCAGTGCCATCCCTTGTTTTGTTTTTTTTTTTTCTAATGCCTGACATTTTGACCAACGAAGAACAGGTTTCTGGAGGAGGACTGGCAGTCAGTGGAGATAGAAGTGGAGGAGCATGTGCTGCTGAAAGCAGTGACAGCTTGCAGCCGGTATTTCTGTCTGCCCCGAAACCTGCGCCAGGAGCTTTCCTGCCAGGCTGCAGGAGGTGCTGAGCTGCAGGAAAGCTTTGCACAGGTCTCAGGATTTCCAAGTCTCAGGATTTCCAAGTCTCAGCCTGTTCCTGAGCTGGGCAGGCAGTGACATTGGTGATTTCAGAGCAGCAGGAGCAAGGACAGAGTTGCTGTTGCTGTTGATGTTGTTCAGATTTTCACACTGCAGTCCTGGGTGGAGGAGCAGCTCCAGACTGGACCTGCCCTGGGGGCTGTTGTGATGCTCTCAGCCAAACACGAGGCTAAAACAGCCCCCAAATCCTTGGGTTGGGTTTTCTGCATTTCCACAAAGCTCCCAAAGCCTCGTTTCTGCTCCTGTCTCTCCTGACTGTGCCCTGGCAGCCCCATGGGCTGAGGAGCACCTCGGTTATGGTGAAGGATGTGAGTGAAAGGAATGGACAAAATAATGGTGACATTTGGCTCAGTACCAGCTCCACCAGGCCCTCGCTCACGGTGACAGCTCTTTTTGGTTTGGTCGAAGTCATAAATCATATTTATATGGAATGGGTGAAAAACGAGGCGAATTCTGCAGTTAGATCCTGATTTTGGGGGTAAATGCAATTTGTAACTAAGCCAAGGTAACACAACCAGCTCTGGATCCTGTGAAATTCCCAAATTGTGCAACAAAATCCAGGCCAGTGTTGGCAGGGCTGTGTGGGGTTTGTGATTTCAGTCTGAACCCAAACCAAGCCAAAATGAAGCTGTTCTGATTGCCTTCACCTTCAGCTCAGCCACAGAGAATGAAGTAACAAAAATAAATGTCTCAACTTGCTAAAATAGGGCTGGAAATTTCCTGTGTGTTATTTGGTTATTTAAATCCACCCCCAAAGACAGTTTTTTGACTAAGAAAGTTTGCAGACGTAGAAAATTAGAAAATTCCTCTGGCGTGTGCCCACCCCCCAGTCTCAGAGAGAAGGGGTTTGTTCTGGAATTTTGGTAACAGAGCAGGCAGCAAAGCTCTGCAGCAAATGTACATTCATTAAGGGGCTGAATTTTTAAAACACATTATTTGGAATACAAACGATGTGAAATAATTATGAGATCTTCTAATTCCTCAAACATCTGAACAGGATAAGGCCAAATTTTCAGTTTTCCTGTAGCAGACATAAAGTGACAACGTGATAGGATTTTAAACCACTCTCAAAGCGAGAAACCTTTTAACCAGGACCAGCCTCCAGTGGCTCGAAATATCCAACGTTATTTGTTGATTTTCACTAGGCAGTACATGAACACGACTGTTCCTAAACACAGAATAACATTTACCTCCTATGGCTCTGTGTCTCTCTCCCTCCTGCCCCGGCACTGACACGAGTGCAGGTTTGTTTGGGGCACCAAGAGATGGATTTTAAGTGGAGGAGGACAGGGAGGAGCTCGATTTCCTCATCACCAGAGGGTTTTTAGCTTCTGCTGCTCCCGCTGCCATGGAAGTGGGGTGAGTTCCATCCCCACCAACCCTCCTGGCCGGGCTCAGGGCCGGGCTGGCTGTGTGTCCTGCTGGGGCAGAGGGACTAAAGCCCCTTCCTGCTGCAGGGGAACTCGGGCTCCTCCAGCTCGGGCTCTGGCACCTCGGAGGGCTTGGAGTGTGTCCTGCCAATCTCCTCCAGGGCGCAGGCCAGCGAGTCCAGGTCCCCATCGTGCTGGTGCCGCGCCTCCCACAGGTCCAGGATGACGGCGGAGGGGCTGCTCTGGGTGGCAAAGAAGGAGAGATTCCTGCAGGGAAAGGAGGAAAAGGGATCAGGAAGGAGGTGAGATTTCTGCAGGGAAAGGAGGAAAAGGGATGAGGAAGAAGGAGAGATTCTTGCAGGGAAGGGAGGGAGAAAGGGATTAGGAAAAAGGAGAGATTCCTGCAGGGAAAGGAGGAAAAGGGATCAGGAAGGAGGAGAAATTCCTGCAGGGAAAGGAGAAAAAGGGGTGAGGAAGAAGGAGAGATTCCTGCAGGGAAGGGAGGAAAAAAAGGATAAGGATAAGGAGAGATTCCTGCAGGGAATGGAGGGAGAAAGGGATTAGGAATAAGGAGAGATTCCTGAAGGGAAAGGAGAGAAAATGGGGTGAGGAGGAAGGAGAGATTCCTGCAGGGAAAGGAGAGAAAAAGGGATGAGGAAGGAGGAGAGATTCCTGCAGGGAATGGAGGGAGAAAGGGATTAGGAATAAGGAGAGATTCCTGAAGGGAAAGAGAGGGAGAAAGGGATTAGGAATAAGGAGAGATTCCTGCAGGGAAAGGAGGAAAAGGGATGAGGAAGAAGGCGAGATTCTCGCAGGGAAAGGAGAGAAAAAGGGATCAGGAAGGAGGAGATATTCCTGCAGGGAAGGGAGGGAGGGAGAAAGGGATTAGGAAAAATGAGAGATTCCTGCAGGGAAAAGAGGAAAAGGGATCAGGAAGGAGGAGAGATTCCTGCAGGGAAAGGAGGAAAAGGGATGAAGAAGGAGAAGAGATTCCTGCAGGGAAAGGAGGGAGAAAGGGATGAGGAAGAAAGAGAGATTCCTGCAGGGAAAGGAGGAAAAGGGGTGAAGAAGGAGGAGAGATTCCTGCAGGGAAGGGAGGGAAAAAAGGATGAGGATAAGGAGAGATTCCTGCAGGGAAAGGAGGAAAAGGGATGAAGAAGGAGAAGAGATTCCTGCAGGGAAAGGAGGGAGAAAGGGATGAGGAAGAAAGAGAGATTCCTGCAGGGAAAGGAGGAAAAGGGGTGAAGAAGGAGGAGAGATTCCTGCAGGGTAGGGAGGGAAAAGGGGATGAGGAATAAGGAGAGATTCCTGCAGGGAAAGGAGGAAAAGGGGTGAGGAAGGAAGAGAGATTCCTGCAGGGAAAGGAGAGAAAATGGAGTGAGGAAGAAGGAGAGATTCTTGCAGGGAAAGGAGAAAAAGGGGATGAGGAATAAGGAGAGATTCCTGCAGGGAACAGAGGAAAAAGGGATCAGGAAGAAGGAGAGATTCCTGTAGGGAAAGGAGGAAAAGGGGATGAGGAAGGAGAAGAGATTCCTGCAGGGTAGGGAGGGAAAAGGGGATGAGGAGCAGCCGACGCTGCAGCTGTGCCCTGTGCCCAGCACCATCCACGTGTTTGGAAAATAAAAACCCTCCAGCAGAGCTGGGGATGAGCTGAGGAGCCGCTGGGGGTGGTGGTTCCTCACGTGGCACCTGCCCAGCTGGCACAGGGACAGTGACCACGAGCCTGGGGTGTGGCACCTGCCCAGCCTGGCACAGGGACAGCGACCACGAGCCCAGGGTGTCCCCAGGCCCAGCAGTTCTGCCCCTGGGATGGGCAAACAAATCCCTTCTGGGAAGCATCACTAGGAAATACAGCAGGGATGTGACAGGGAGAGGAATTTACAGCAGGTGATGCTTGGGTTGTGCAAAGACACAACGCCTTTTATCTGTGATTTTCTATTTTGCTAATGTGCTGTTTTTAGCACCCTGCAGTGGTGATTTGCACAGAATTTAGTAAAACAAAGTGTTTATCCAAAACTCTTTTTCCTTTGGCTCAGATGTGGCTTATTGAGGCTCCCACACAAAGCAGGAAGCCAATGGAAAGTTACTTTGCTTGATTTAAGTATTCCTCTGCTCTCCTGGGAACGCATTTATAGAGTTTGTGACAATCAGAAAATATTTTTGTGAGGAAGCTGCCTCCGCCAATTTAATTTAGCCAAGCAGAAAAAGCAAAGTAAGAAGTAAATTGGTTTTTACAGCATCTTTCAGTTTTAATAATCATAATATTATTACTCCTAACAGTAGAGCATGACTGTCTCTTTTAAAGATGTCTTTCCCTTAAAAAAAAAAAAATCTGCAGGATTCATTTTGGAATAGGAAATGCACCCATGAGAGCCAAGGGGATTTGTCTGGGGGAACGTGCAGCCTCCTAAGGGCTTTGAACAGCAGTTCAATGATGGACAAAATCCTTCTGCAGCCTTGGACTCCTCAGGGTGGACAGAAGAACGTCCAGCCCAGCATGAGGAGCTGAAATGACCGAGCCCCACTCAGCCCCTAATTCCCACCCACACCCCTGACAACAGCAGCAAACCAACCAACCAACAACCCCTGAACGGCCCCAAATCCCCATCTCGGGTGCCAACCCCGGTGCCAGGGCGCTGCCATCACCTGCTGATGCTGTTCTTCTGGGCCAGCATCTGCCAGTCCTTGCCCTTGGCGCCGGGCGCGTCGAAGGTGGCGCAGATGCGCTGGCGGATGGAGCGCGGGATCTTGAAGGCCTTGGGGCCCAGCTGGGCGGGGAAGGCGCTGTCCTCGTGGCCAAAGAAGGGGATGTTTTCTCTCTCAGCCTGCAGGGAACGGCAAAGCGAAGCAGGGAAGGGAGAATCAAGCCTCGGGTCGGTGGAAGTGGCAGCAGAAAATGGCTGAGCTGAGAGGTGCTTTTGTGAGTTGTGAAAGAACACCTAGAAGGTGTTACTTCACCATCACAAGGACTTGTGCAAAAAAAACCCTTTAAAATGGTGGTTTTCCTTCCATGAGTTTTCTTTTTTGGTTATTTTTGTGTTGGAGAGCAGTGCTGGGTTTCTGAATCTTTAATTGTTTAAACCTGAAACACGGACACACAAATTTGTGTTTGTTTCTCTCTTTCTTTGGGGTTTTTAAACACCTGAATTCTGTAAGCACCTCAGCTCTCCCAGCCTCTCTGGAATCCAGGTCCTTTGTGGATCTGGCCCCTCTTTTCCTGTGGAATCACACCAGCCTTGCATAACAGAGTCAAATTTCAGTGCATTACTCATCGGAGAGTGACACAGCATCAATATTAACCAGCAGCCACGGTGCAGCCTCCATCCACCGTTTGTGACAGGCCCCCAGGGCCAGCCAGGCTCAGCACCCGGTGCTGCAGCTCTGCCCTGGGCTCTGCTCAGGATGCAGAGCAGGAGAAGCTCCTGCCTTGCACGTGTGAGATAAGCACAGCGACCCAGGCGCTGCGGGGATTGTCACGCACGGAGCGGCTCCGGGGGGGAGTTGTCACTCACAGATTTATTTTGCAGTCAAATTATCCTCCCTCTTCAATCACTTGCTGGAGATAGGCATGAGAAAGCCTTCCACAGCAGCAAATCTGCTTGAAGCAGAACGGGAACATGCTCTGGGGACTTGTGTGCAGACAGGGCCCTTAAAAACACAGCAGAGAGGGAGAGCAAGGCAGCAGCAACACGGGCTGGAGACACAGAGGGTGACAGAGGGTTTTATGAAATAACAACAGAGGAGCAGAAAACACTCGGCCAGTCCTGAGGAGTTTTTACACAGGATGATGTTCATGATGCTCTTGTCCAGCTGCTGCACTCCCTGCTCAGAGCATTTAGGGGTGTAGAGCTCTAATCCAGAAGTATTAATCTGGATTAATGAACAAAGATGCTCAACAATCTAAAAAAATGCAGCTGCTGAAGTTCTCATGGCTGTGGGACACATCAGCAGCTTGCTCAGCTGTAGGTCTGGTTTCTTTTAGCATGAGCAGGGCCCAGTCCCCACAAGACAGAGTTTGTACCCCTGTCCCCAGTCCTTAGTGCTCTACAAGGGCTTCTTGCTAGGAAACAGCAGCCACCAACCCAAACAATGAATCATTAAATTATTGATAAATTATTGTTGGTGCTGCAGAGTCTCTCTCTGTGCCTTGATTTCTGCTGGAAATGGGATCTGCAAGGCTTTAAAGACTGCTTCCAGCTTTGAGCAAAAACTACAGGAGGAGGAAAGGACACAACCGGGGAGAGAACCGGTGCGCAGAGAGGTGGTGCCCCACCCCTGGGAGGGTCCAAGGGGTGGGATGGTGGAAGGTGGCTCTGCCCATGGCAGGGGTGGGACTGCATGGGCTTTAAGACCTTTCCAAGCCACCCCAACCCAACCCAACTCAACTCAACCCAACCCAACCCAACTCAACTCAACCCAACTCAACCCAACCCAACCCAACCCAATGCATCCATCTCATCGCAACCCAACTCAACTCAACCCAACCCAGCACAACCCAACTCAACTCAACCCAACCCAACCCAACCCAACCTAACCTGACCTCAACCCAACCCAACCCAACCCAACCCAACCCAACCCAACCACCCCAGGATTCTGTTCTGTGACCATGGTGCCCTACAGAGCAGGGGGTGCTGGTGGCCGTACCTCGAGGATGGAGGTCTGCACGTGCAGCAGCTGCTCGTGGCCCTGCAGCTGCCTGACGCACACGGTGCAGCACAGCTGGGTGGTGGCGGGGCTGAAGCGCTCCAGGGAGAAGGCGCCGAGCAGGGGCCGGGGGCTGCCGCGCCACACGCGGGAGAACGGCACCTCCTGTGGGACAGGGACACGTCAGGGACGGGGACACGGCCAGGGGGGACACAGCCAGTGCTGCTCTGATGGGGTGAGCTCGGTAACGGCCCCTGCATCTCCAACCAAACCAAAAAATGAGGATTGGGTTATAAAAAAGATGGAATTGAGGTGTGGCAGTGACCAAGAGCTCAGGAGAACAAGTAACGAGAGACTCTTACAAAAGATGCTTAAAGAGACTTCAAAAAGACGCATTTCACTTCCTCCCCCTTGCCAGGATCAGGATTCCTGTGTCTCCTTGGAATCACCTTGTAACCAGAATCCAAGGAAAGGAGCTTCCCACTGAGAACTGCCCTGGCCCTGCCAGCCTTCCCTTCTCCATCCCAAAGGAACTGCCCTGGCCCTGCCAGCCTTCCTTCCTCAATCCCAAAGGAACTGCCCTGGCCCTGCCAGCCTTCCTTCCTCAATCCCAAAGGAACTTCCCTGGCCCTGGCAGCCTTCCCTTCTCCATCCCAAAGGATCTTCCCTGGCCCTGCCAGCCTTCCCTCCTCAATCCCAAAGGAACTTCCCACCAGGAACTGCCCTGGCCCTGCCATCCCAAAGGAACTTCCCACCAGGAACTGCCCTGGCCCTGCCAGCCCTCCCTTCTCCATCCCAAAGGAACTTCCCACCAGGAACTGCCCTGGCCCTTCCCTCTGTCCCCAGCTCCCTGCCTGTCCCCAGGCTGGATCCCCAGCAGCAGTAGTAAGATGCTCCCAGTGATAAGGAAGCATTAGTAAAATGTTAGAAGTGGAGCAACTGTAATTAGATTTTTTTCAGGGTGATGATCTCTGCTTTCACTCTGAGTGGAAGAATCAGTCAGCTGAAAGGAGTTGTGTGAAACAAAGCAGAGCAGCAAGGAGTGCTGGAACAATGAGTGGTTGGAGTATTCCAGGATGCTTTCAGCTCCACTCTGAGTTTATAATTAAGCTCCTTGCAGACAGAGGGGCTGTAAATCATCTCATGGCCCCAGGCAGAGCTGGATCCTCCGGGAGATGCAGGATGGGAGGCAGATTTGAGCAGCCAGAGGTGCCTGCCCAGCTCCTGCCATGCCCATCCCTGCTCTGCCTGCACCACCCACAGCTTGCAGGGATCCCCTGCGGGAAGGGAGCCAAGCCCTGGGCAGCTGCTCGTGCCAGGCCAGGACAAACACAGGCTCTGAGCAGGATCTGCAGGAATCCTGGTGCCACCTGCCACCAGCTGCCTTCCAGCAGCTCCTCAGTGTGATTTATTCATCTGCTCGGCCTCAGAGTGGGATTGCTGCTTGTCTGAGACATCATTTCCATAAATCCTCCTCCCCACGCTGCCCGGGGAGGCTCTGCTGCTGGACCAGAGACATTCCTGGAACAGCCTGTGTTCAGTTGTTCCTGCCAGGCAGCACAAGCAGCTGCTCTCACAGGGTGGGATGTAGGAGAGGAACCCAGGGAACACTGGAAGAAACTCCACGTGCAAAAATAGATCCTTTTCTCTATAAAGAGGCTGGAAGCAAACCAGAGCTGTCACCAGACTTTTCACTGCGAGGGAAGCACCGAGCCAGGGGAGGTTCTGCAGCTCCTGTGAGGAGCAGTGATTGTGTTTCTGAGCTGCCCAAGCCATCCCAGTTACACCAGTTATGAAATGGAAATTTTCCTCTGGGTCAGGGCAGCCCTGGTCAGCCCATTCTGGCAGCAGAGGTTTGGCACAGGCTTTTTCCAGCCCCAAGCTCCTGCTCTGATCAGGCTCGAAGTGGCACTTGGAGGTTGAATTCCAGACATTTATTCTTCGTGTTTGGAGAAGGGATTAGGAGACAATAAAATAATCAAAGTGTGGAGCTCTATAATCTGCTGAGGGCAGAAGTGAATTTGTTGCATTAAGAGGAAACTCCTCTGATTTGATTTTCTTTTGGGCACACACTGGCAGGACTGGGACATCCTAACCCTGCTTGGTTTGGCTTTTAAAAAACAGGTGAGTGAGAAGAACAAGCTAAACACCCAAAAGCTCTTCTCCCTAAGAAGCTGAAAAGAATTAATTTATTTCATTTCTTAAGTTGTAGCCCAAATTATCCCCACGTTGTTAACGAGGAGAGGCTTGCTCTGGCTCTGCCTCTGTGTTTATAACTTTCAGAGCCCATTACCCTCATGTTTTGGGGAACGTGGCAACACATTTAAAACAGGGTTTTTGCCAAAATCCTGGAGGATGCAAAACTGTCTCTGCTTCTGGGAGAAGGGAGATTGTACATTCTAATTGAGTGCTGTGTTTTAAAACCAGCCCACTCCATGTGCCAGCACATTCCTTAGGATTTCCAGTCATCAGAATCCTTGGAAATTCTTCTTTTGTTTTGATTTTTCCTTTTCGGTTTTCAACAGCCTCTCTAATTAATGGAGAAGAGAAAAACCAATTTGCTGCCCTTCAGTTCTAATGCTTGCTCTCTGCGTGCTGTGAGTTGAACTCATGGTTACATTTAAATGTCACTTTGAGCCATATTTCCATAGTTATATCAAAACTGGAATGACACATATTAGAAACATCTTGAGGAGTGGTTAAGTTTGAGCAGGAATATTTGCCTTCTGTTGGAGGCAACTGAAATGGGGGAAAGCACAAGCATTTCTGTAAAATGACAAATTTGCAGCATTCTGGTGTAAACGAAATCTGTGTTTGTCAGAATCAAAAGGCAACATGTTTTTGTTAAATGCTCGGGGGGGGTTAAAGCTTTTTAAATCAAAGGAACCTTGGTTCATTTGGGTTTTTTTCCCCAGTGCAGAGGGAAGCGGTGAAATGCCAGGTACCTGACAGGCAGTGAAGGGTTTGATTCTCCACAGGAAGGGAGGCACATCCAGCACTGAGATCTGGAGGCTGCAGGTGTTGCCTTTAAAATGCAGAAGTTTGGGTTCCTCCAGCAATTGTCCCCCTTGGAGTCTTTCATCTGAAACCACTTCCTGCAAGGGAGGAGGAGAGAATATTTCCAGTATCAGGAACAAACCCCAAATCCAGTGAGAATCCCTCTCTGTGGGGGTCTCAGGTTCCCCCCCAGTGGAATGCACAGTGGAGTCTCTCTCGTGGGCAGCTGATGGTGTTTATATTTATAAATATTTGATATTGATATTTCCCAGAAGGCTGGGTTTGGGCACTGCCAGCCCCATTTCTGGACAGATAGTGCTGGTTGGACACTGAATTTTTGGCTCTCCAACACCCCCAGTGCAGGCCAGCACAGCTGGGGAACTTCTCTCAGGGCTTTTCAGAGCCCTTAAATGCTTCAGGTGAAATCATTCACTTCCATTTCCCACCTCAGGGGCACTTCCAGAATCACTGGACAAGACCCTGAGCAGTGTGAAGGGCAGACTCTGGGCAGGGGTTTGCACTACAGCCCTCCAGAGCTCTGCTCCAAGAGAAATTTTTATGAAATTCGGTGAATTTAAAACACAACGGCAAAAAAAAAAATCACCCCTGCCGGTACTTGAGCAATGTTTATTCCTGTGCTGCTGCAATAAAAACACCAGCGAGGGAGGAAAGGTTGCAGAAGTCTTTAAAAATCAGCAGGCAAGCAGTGCTTCCAAATTACCTTTCTCAATCCACATAAATTATATCAAATGTGTGTCCATCCGGGGGTTTAGTGCTTGTCAGGACCAAAGTTGTCATTAGAGGAGCTCCTGGAATCACTGTGACCTTCTGCAAATTCAATGCTCCAGCTCTCTGAAACTGCACTAATGGATTTCTATTATAAACTGATTTTTCCAGGCATTTAGGTTGGTTTAACCCCTGGTGGTTGGGTTCGTATGAAGGAAAAAAATGGGAGACTTTAGTTTTTGGTTTCCAGCCACAGAGGGAGCAGATTATTTCTTAACTATTCTCAGAATTTCTGGAGAATGTTGGATGGTTTTGAATGTTCTGTGAGTGCTGCTCTGCCTTCAGTGACACACCTGGGACTCCTCCAGCAGCAGCACTGGGGTAAAACACCAAAAGGACCTGGGTCTCTTCAATTTTGAGAGCCAGGAGTTTCCAGCACACTCAGAACTTCCCAAAGGCCCAAAGCAGCTGCTGGAGGAGCGAGGAGAATTTTCAGCCAGGCAAAAAGTCAAAACCAAGGGAATTTTGTCTCTTACATAAACCTGCACTGTGCAGGATTAACTGCCAAGCACCACTTGGCAACCCAACTCCGATATTTTATCCAAAACCTCTGTAATTCCCCATATTTTATCCAAAACCTCTGTAATTCACCATATTTTATCCAAAAACCTCTGACATTCCACATATTTTATTCAAAAATCTCTGTAATTTCCCATATTTCATCCACAAACCTCTGCAATTCCCCATATTTTATCCAAAAACGTGTGAAATTCCCCATATTTTATCCAAAAACCTCTGAAATTCCCCATATTTTATCAGAAGACCTGTGAAATTCCCCATGTTTTATCCAAAAACCTCTGAAATTCACCATATTTTATCCAAAATCCTCTGAAATTTGCCATATTTTGTCCAAAAATCTCTGTAATTTGCCATATTTTATCCCAAAACCTGTGAAATTCCCCATGTTTCATCCAAAAACCTGTGAAATTTGCCATGTTTTTTTCAAAAACCTCTGAAATTCCCCATATTTTGTCCAAGTATCTCTGTAATTTGCCGTATTTTATCCCCAAACCTGTGAAATTCCCCATATTTTATCCCAAGCTCTGTAATTCACCATATTATATCCAAAAACCTCTGAAATTCCCCATACTTTATCCCAAAACCTGTGAAACTCCCCATGTTTCATCCAAAAACCTGTGAAATTTGCCATGTTTTTTTCAAAAACCTCTGAAATTCCCCATATTTTATCCCAAACCTCTGTAATTCACCATATTTTATCCAAAATGTTTCATCCAAAAACCTGTGAAATTTGCCATATTTCATTCAAAAACCTCTGAAATTCCCTATATTTCATCTAAAACCCTCTAAAATTCCCTATATTTCGTCCAAAACCCTCTGAAATTCCTCATATTTTATCCCAAAACCTCTGAAATTTCCCATCTTTCATCCAAAAACCTCTGAAATTCCCCATATTTTATCCCAAACCTCTGTAATTCACCATATTTTATCCAAAATCCTCTGAAATTTGCCATATTTTGTCCAAAAATCTCTGTAATTTGCCGTATTTTGTCCACAAGCCTCTTTAATTCGCCATATTTTATCCAAA
This sequence comes from Passer montanus, assembly GCF_014805655.1. Lineage (NCBI taxonomy): Eukaryota > Metazoa > Chordata > Aves > Passeriformes > Passeridae > Passer > Passer montanus. The sequence continues at coordinate 521,238 of NW_024356616.1, read as the reverse complement.
ATCCTCTGAAATTCACCATATTTTATCGCAAAACCTCTGAAATTCCCCATATTTTATCCAAAATCCTCTGAAATTCCCCATATTTTATCAAAAAACCTCTGAAATTTGCCATATTTTATCCCAAACGACTCTGAAATTTGCCATATTTTATCCCAAACCCCTCTGAAATTCCCCGTGCTCCCCACTCATCGTGCCTTGCTCTCAGGGCTGCCTCTCTCCACCAACTCGGCTGTCTCAGTGTCTGCACACACCCTGCTCACTCCTGGCAAGGCAGAGAACTGGTAATTATTCTTCTGATCATTTCCTCCAGACTCATCAGGAAGACACCGGCACCCACTAATTGTCTAAGTGTTATAAAGAGGGTAATTAGGAAGCCATTGTGAGCCTCTAACAATCCTTTTGGTGCCTTGGCTTTTATTAGAAGCTTTTATTGGAAGCACGGAAGCAGCAGCTCCAGTCAGAGCCGTGTTTCCATTCCTGTGCCACAGCAAGAAAGAAAAATTCACCTCACAACTGTTTGCATTTCAGTTCCCCAAAGAGCAGCGTTTTGTTAAAGCTCCTGAGTTTACCAAAAGCCAGAGAGTGTCATTGTTGTGTCCTGGAACTCTGGTGCAGGAAAATCATTCTCATTCCAAAGCCAGGGATTTGGCTTTTTTTTTTTAAGGAAATGCAGGATAATTGAATTTTTGTAAACTAGGGCTGGGTGAGTTTGGGTAGCTGAGAATGTGGCAAAAAATGAGAGAGCAAACAAGAAACTTTGGCTGCCCTAGAGCTCTCAGTGTAAATCCACAATTGCAGGGAATTTAAGGGATTTATTCTAATGGTGCAGCGGTGCTTAAAAAAATCCACTATTCTCATTGGGTTAAGGCTGGGGATGCCCAGGGAGTAAAAGGATTTAATGGGAAAACAAAGCAAGCCCAGAGGAGCAAAGCAAAGCCATTTACCTGGAATGCACAAGGGGTGTTATCCACACAATAAACCCTCAGATTGTAATCCAGAGAATTGCAAGACAGGCAGCCAAAAACGGCGACTTTCAGCTGTCGAACGGCGCAGTCTGAGATGGGTTCCCCAATTAGGGCATAAGTTCCAAAGCTGTTTAAGAGAATGTGACAGGCATAAGGATCCAACAGGCAGTAGCAAGAAGTAGTTTCCTCTTCCACAGACATCACTTCCTGCAAAATGAAATTCAGGTTTAAAGAGAATAAAGCGAAGTCGAATCAATAGGCCTCGACAATAGGAGTCATGGCATTAATTCTTTATTTTTATTCAACTGGAATGCAGAGTGTTGCTGGGAGCCAGGCTGCACTCTCAGGGAAGGGGAGAAGGGGGACTGCTTCCCTGAGTAAATATTCCCAATTTAGCCCTGAGTCAGCAGGAGGATTTATGGCCATGCCCTGCACAGAGCTCGCTGTGTACATACAATAATAATATGATGCCTAAGCAATTTTAGCAGCTTTTTTCAAGTGCTCTTGACTTTCTGGCTAATTTTTTCTCCCCAGTGTCAAGTTAAAAAATTACCTTGAAGGTTAAAGTCAATAAGCAAACCTTGAACAATGGCTGGGGTTTGACTTCCTTCCAGAACACCCATTACAGCCACGTTTCCCTTCCTCAAAAACTCCCTCTGCTCTGCCTCTGCTGCTCAGTCCTGCTCTGTGTCCCCATGTCCCTGTGTCCCTCTGTCCCTGTGTCCCTCTGTCCCTCTCCTCAGTGACCCAGGCTGTCTGAGGCCCAAGGAGCTGCCCAAGGACTGGAGCTGCCCAAGGACTGAGTAAATGTGAATCAGGAAAATGGGGCTGGGAATGGTTTAAAACTCAGCAAAACCCAGGCAGGGGCTCAGAGGGGGACAGGACAGAAGGACAGGCTGCAGCCATGGGATCCATGGCTGAGCTTTGTACCCATAAACTCCTGCACATCTTGGTGAAATACCCAAAACCAATTCTGCTGCTTCTTCACAAAACACAAAGTTTTTTCGCCGTGATTGTTTCTCCCACGTGTTTCTCTGCATCTATCCCTGCCAGAATCTCTGCACAACCAAGAGTTAACTCCATTTCCACGGGCTGGGGCTGGGCTTACCTCCCACTTGCCCTGCTGGGTCCTCCTTTTGAGGTGGATGCTCCAGTGCTGGGGGTCGGCGTGGGCGCAGTGCGGGATGCTCAGGGCGCACGGGGTGCTCACGGCCAGCTCGGGGGGCCCGCAGCTCACCTCGGGCCCCAGCAGCACCTCGGGGCCCTCCGGCTCCAGGCTTGGGGCAGCAAAGACAAGAGTGGCTGTCAGGAGTGAGAATTCACTGAAAAGATTTCAGTTCAAATCCAAGCACCTCCCTCATCTGCTCATTTCTGCTCGTTTCACGTGGAAGCAGCAGCTGGAGATGAAACAAACCCATTAGACCCCATCTAACTCCAATCAGCGGCCGGTCAGTTTAGGACTCTGGTATTTAAAGTACGTTTCAATTTGTTTAACCCAAATCCAGCACTGAAATTGCTCTGTGCCAGCCAGCCCAGCTCCAGCTGGTCCCGTCCCCGCCGTGCTCTGCCTTCAAACGCTGCCATCAACAATATTTTCGCGAGAGCGAAGATAAAACAAATTATGGCTTAAAAAACACAGGCTCATAAATTCTTCCAGATTGAGTGCGATCTCCCTGCTTTGAAAACCCATTTGCATTCTGCAGGAGGAAGGAGCTCCGTGACTTTTACAGACTCAGGGACAGGGCTGTGCTTGGAATTAGGGCTGGGCCAGGTGGAGCCGTGGCTGTGGCTCGGGGACAGGCAGGGGAGATCCCGCCTGAGCTCCAGGGATTCTCCTGGGCTCAATTAATGCTCCATCCCCTGCCTGCTGCCTTCCAGAGATGTGGAATCTGCTTCTCTTCTCTCCCACTCCAACAAACTGGACCCACTCCCACACCCAAGTGATTTCTGTATCTCTTGGAATAAATCCCTGGGCAGGAGCGGTGCCAGAGTGGAGGAGAATCCCTTGGACACTGAAGCAGCAATTGAAACCTCTTGTCCTGCTGGTTTTGCTGCTGTTTGGTTGTATTTTAATCCATTTGGGTGGTGTGATCCCCATGACTGGTTTCTAAATCACTGGGTGTGCAGTTCCCTCTTCAAATGAAAGCAAATGGTGTTTCCAAGATAAAAAATAAGAAGAGGAACCTCAACCAAGGTAAAAATTAGGGAAAGAATCTCAAACAATGTAAAAACAAGAAGGTACAAGAATAAAACCAGGATATAAAAAGGGGAAAAGCCCCAGGTGACTTGGGTACCCCATTCCAGTGCCCGTGCTGACACCCTGACGTGGAGCTGTAGCTGTGGGTGCCCAGAAAATTCCCTTTCCAACCCCTATTCCTGCTAAAGAGAGGCTGGAATGTTCCAGTCTGTGTGGACAAGTGTTGGTGAGAGGGAGACTGCAGGGGAGGGGAAAAAGGCACAACAGGGTAACAAAAAATGGCCAATTCCTTTTTTTCCTTCCTCAAGTGCCACAATAATAAATTCTGCTGAAGCCTCGGTGCTTCCAAGTGTCTGTAGGATTATCAGGCTAAAAAAATCTCAAAGCACCCCAGAGCCCGAGGTGCTGAGCTCCTCCTGAGCAGGGAGAGGAGAAAGGAGCAGCAGGCACAAGAATTCCAAGGGTTCCACAGGAACAGCACTCCAAGGCCATTTTTGTGTCCCTCTCAGGGTGCCAGCAGGGTGGTGACCCCAGCAGTGGGGACAGGAGTGGCTCCTGCATGTCCCACCCCAAACCCGTTAAGGGAGGCAGAGCCATGACCCCGGATCTCTCACCTGGACTCCTTCTGGGTGATGGCCAGGTAGATTTCCCAGGAGCTCTCCTCTGGAATTGCCCCGTGTGGAATCAACAGACTGACCCCTGGAAAAGAGCGAGGGCAGGGCTGACCCTTGGGAAGGGCAGGGGTGTCAGGGACAGGGAGCAGCCCTGAGGGAATGTTCCTCTGCATTCCTCTTCTCACAAAGGAACACAAACTAGCAAAGGAAATAAAGCTAATGCTTTTCCATTAAAGGAAAAGACATCTTATTCCCCAAAAAGCCTGTTGGAAGCTCTTTCCTTTTTGAAATCCCACATTGTGGGATCCCAGGGAATCTCCTCATGGAGAGGGTGATCCCCCCTTGTCCCCACACATCCCAGCTCTTGCAAGTGATCCCATTCTCCTTCCACACCACCAGAGTGGATCAGAAGTTAACAGGGCAGTTTTCCACCGGGTACCACTGCAATTAAACTGCTTTATCTCACTCTCAGGAGAGGGGGGATGTGTTTGGCTTTGCATCTGTCATACGATGCAGAGCCTTGGTGAGGCACTGACTCGATCACACTGGAATTTACAACTGCTTGGCACAGCTGATCTTACATAAAGGCAGCAAGGATTACATAAATTTCAAGTGGACCAAATACATATTTTAATAATCTAATTGATGGGACTATCATTACATAAAGTAGCTAAATATACAGTATGAGGGAATTCTTAATTCATGCCTTAACTTTGTGCCTCTGCAATGTTCCTTCCTCAGCACAAAACCAGTCTGTGGAGAAATGAAAACATTCCCCACGTTGTGCATGCCTGGGTTGTCACTGTTATCAATCCTCTCTAAACACAAACCACGTTTTTTATGGTAACCTTTAAAGCACCCGTTTTGTGGGACATGAAGGATAAAGCTCTAAATCATCCAGTTCAACCAGAGAGCAGCAGATAATCCTGGAGCCACTGCTCAAACGAAAACAGAGCTGAATTTAAAGTGAATAAATATCACTGGAGTTGAAGGATGATAACACCGAGCTGGCAATGGGGCATCTGGCTTTTTGTGCTGCCTTTTTGGGGAGAGAAAACACCCAGGGTAAGGGCTGGGATTTGGGGGATGCAAACACAGCTGGGCTGTGACCCTGCCAGCCTCTGATCTGCTGTTCAGCTCATTCCACAAACAACCCTGCAGGTCTGAAACACCCCACAAAGCCCCAAGGTCACAAAACTCCTGTCACAAAGCACAGGGAGCATTTCAGCCTGGGACAGGGGCCCTGCTGTGAGAATCTGGGGAGCTTTTTGCTCCAAGAAAGGGGAACACAGGCAGGCAGGAGGGGCAGGAGCTGGGCAGTGGGGCTGTCCCCGGGCCTGGCTGCTGTCCCTGTGTCCCCCAGGGCTGTGGGGCTGGAGCTGCTGCTGGAACGTGAGCCCTTTATGTAAGATCCAGGGCCGACCCTTCCCGGGGAGCCTCTCCGTTGGAGCAGCATCCAAGCAAGGCACAGCTTTGATTAATGTGACTTTCATGCTGAAGACATCAAGAGAGGCAGTAATTTAAAACAGTTCAAACAGGCATAATGCCTCTTCAGTCCTCAGCCCAGGCTTCCCTCTGATCACTCGTGTCCTGTGTGGGCAACGTGCCCTACTTCCAAAATTTGCATTAACGGGGCCCCTACTTCTTTTTTTTTTAAAATTCATTTTTTAAAAAAAAAATCAGTTATAAAACACTACATCAGGCAGCCTCATCTGAAATTCCTTTATGTGCTTTGATGGTAAAGAAGCCACCCACCTGTGTTGGGGACCACCAAGCGACCCCCCAGGTGCCCGAACAGGGCCGTGCTCCTGAGCTCGCTGCTGCTGGAGATGGAGGCCAGGTTCTGGATGAACATGGCCTTGTTCCTGGCCTGGATGCTCCCGAAGGGCCTGGGGCTGCCGTGGGGGAAGGTGCCAGGGTGGGCCTTGCCGTGGTACTCGGCCCTCTCGGTGACACCCAGGGACACCATGAAGGAGCTCTGCACCTTGACCTTGATGTCGGCCAGGGGGTTGAAGAGGGAGGACTCGGTCATCAGCTCCTTGTCCAGGGGGTCCTGCAGGCAGATGGGGCCGCTGTAGGTCCTGCTGACCGTCAGCTCGGGCTGCAGGGACGAGTTCAGCAGCAGGGAGTTACCTGTGGGGACAGCAGCAGGCATGGAGGGGACACCTCAGCAATCCTGCCACCCTCCCCGAGCTCTCAGAGCCCAAAATCTGACACTCTGTGTTTGGCACGCCTCAGGCAGCTCCAGAGTGCAGAATAATCCAAGGAGGAGCCTCCTTTGGTTGGGATTCACGTCTGTGTGTTTGTCCTTTTGCCTCCCTTGTTGTTTTCTTTCCTTACATTAAACCCCACTGGGTGACAACATCTTCCTGCAGACCTTTTACACAAACCCACAACTCCGTGCCTGAGGGAAACTGGGCTGAAAGGGAGGTGGGACAAGAGTGATACAGGGAAGACACCACAGTTATTCATTTTGAGGTGTTTTGCCTCAGAAAACACTCTGAAAAATGAGGAGTGCGTGGATTTAGGGCCTGAGTCCTCTGGCTGCTTGGTTTTGTGGTGGGGTCTTTTTCTTTGTTTAGTTGGGAATTTTCAGAGCATCCAGAATGAACGGTTTTAAGCATTAAGCCAAGCAAACAATTCCCCAGACGCAAAACAAGATTCAAACTGAACCACAAAGGAAAACATTCTTGTTTGAGACAGTCATTGAGATTTACACAGCCCTAATTAAAGGTTTGGATTTAGAAATGGATGAATGAACTTCCTTCAAACGTCCTTGTCTGCCAAGCCCTTTTGCCAATTTCTTGCAAGTCATGCTTGGTGAGGAACGTCTTCAGGAAATAAAGAAACTGTAAAAACAACCCCACAAAACCCCCCCAAACAAACTCTGCAACATATTTCCCTTTTCTGAAGAGAGAACAGAGACATGGGGACACTTTCACACCCTGCCCACGCTCCCACCCACCCACAATCAGGCAGGTCTGAGGTAGAATGGCAGCACAGAATCAATAAACATCCTGCTTTCATCCCCGCTTCTCTCCCTCCCCACCTTCCTGTTCAGAGGGAATAACATTCCTGGAAACCTGAGAGCTGCTTTTAGTAAAGGTTTTGTCCATATTTTATGGCACTGGTGGTGTTTTCTAGAGCTTTAGGAGTCCAGTCTTACACACATTGATTTCCCTCAGTGCCTGTGTTACAGCAGCTTACAAAACACTTCCAGCTGGGGGGCTGAGATTATCAGGAAAAGAATAATTCCTTTTATTGGAGGGAAGGAAAGCTCTGTAACTGAGAACAGGAGGAGCTCCAGCTGTGGTGCCTGGGCTTGCTCTGATTCGGTTGCTTTGCTTTAATTTGAGCTTTTCCTAAATCAGTGTAGGAGCTGGGGATTTTGGAAGGGACACGCGGATTTTGGAAGGGACGTGGGGATTTTGGAAGGGACGTGGGGATTTTGGAAGGGACATGGCGATTTTGAAAGGGACGTGGGGATTTTGGAAGGGACATGGCAATTTTGGAAGGGACATGGTGATTTTGGAAGGGATATGGAGATTTTGGAAGGGACGTGGGGATTTTGGAAGGGATATAGGGATTTTGGAAGGGACATGGCGATTTTGGAAGGGACATGGGGATTTTGGAAGGGATGTGGGGATTTTGGAAGGGACATGGCGATTTTGGATGCTGGACAGCACTCCTAAAGCATCTGGAGTGTGGCCAAGGAGGATCCTGTGTTTGTGGGCCAGAGCAGAGCCAATTCCAGGTCGCTGTCCCTGCCCTGGCTGCCCCAAACCCCTCCCCGAACGCAGGCGAGCCTGAGCAGCGGGAGCTCTGCAGAGAAGAAAGGAAATCGCCGCACTAACCTTGTCTGACTGTTTTAAAATTAAAAGTCTGGAAGCCTCCCGTGAGTGCAGAGGAATCAATGACATCCACGCCGTACTCACTCTGACTGCGCCGGTACAGGGTCACCCCCAGCGCCAGCACGGCCACCGCCAGCACCGCCGCCGCCAGCCCCGAGTACAGCGCCACGTCCCCGCCGCGCTCCACGTCTGCGGAGAGAGCCGTGTCAGGGACAGGGACAGGGGACATGGGGAATGTGGGGGATGTGGGGGGATGAGAACTGTGTTAGGGACAGGGGACACGGGGACATGGGGATATGGGGGATGTGGGGAAAATGGGGGTCAAGAATTGCGTAAGGGGTAGGGGACATGGGGATATGGTGGACACAGGGGGACATGGGGGAATGTGTGGGGACAAGAAATCTGTCAGGGACAGGGGACACGGGGATGTGGGGGATGTGGGGGGACAAGAGCTGTGTCAGGGACAGGGGACATAGGGACATGGGGATACATGGGGACATGGGGATATGGGGGGACAAGAACTGCAGAAGGGACAGGGGACATGGGGGATGTGGGGGGACAAGAACTGTGTCAGGGACAGGGGACACGGGGGATGTAGGGGGACCATTTAACCAAGAAAACACTCCTGCAAAATTTCTGCTGTATTTTCAAGAAATCTCTGAATAAAAAAGAGTTCTGCTTTTAACACGTTCACAACTTGCTGGGAAGGAAAAAGAAAAGCCACCAAGTTTGCATGGAAGCATCAGCTTTGAGGAGGAATCCTCCTTCTGTGGCAGGCAGGAAGCCACATTGAACAAATTTGTAAGGTGACAAAATTCAGCTTTCTAGAACAATTCCATTGCCACACAGAGTTTGTTTGTTTTTTTTTTTGTTTTGTTTTTTTTCCCCCGAAACCTTTTATTTCCATGAGAGTTTCCCTTGAAAAATGCTGTAAAGAGAATTTTAAGCTCAGTTAGGGATTGCAGAGAGTGAGACACTGGCTGACAATGCAACAATGGCAGAGGCCAGACAGAAAAAGCAAATGCAAAGCCCCAGGGTCACGAAGGCAAACTGGAAACATCTCAGATGGGACCAAAACAACACAAAGCCCAGTCCAAAGCCCCACTCCCACAGCTCTGCTTTGTTCCCCAGCACCAGGTGCAGAAAAGGAAGCACAGGCAATAATTACATTTCTATTTCTTCCAATTTCCTATTCCCAAGTTGCTTTGTTGTTACAGGGAATTAATTACGAAATGCTATTGTTGAGTTAATTTCTGTGGGTAATTAGAGCAATGAATGAGGCGGGAGGAGGGAGGGGATGGATCTCCACAAACCCAGGAACAATTGGGGTCTTTCCCTTCCCGGGGAGAGCTCGTGGGTTTTGCAGCATCTCTAACTCCTCCCTTTGGATCATTGCTTTAAAAAAGGAAAGTGCTGGAAATGGGAATTACCTCTCCTGCCTTGCTGGGATGAGAAATGGTCGAGTCTGAGATGCAGAAATATCCTGGCAGGAAAAGCTTCCAGCCCCAGGACAGCAGTGCAGGATCCCAGAGCTGATCTCCTGCTCTCTTCCTCAGGTGCTCACTGTAATTGCCATTTCTGGCCCTAAATCCCCTCAGGTGCTTCAGCATCTCCTTTTCCATCGATTCCCTTGTCAGGCAATTCCCCTTCCCCACTTTTAAACTGTTGTACGTGGATTAAAGATGAGAAGGGGGGCACAAAATCCAAAAAACTGGGAGCAGTTTGACTCAAGCAAAATCCTTCTTGGGAGAAGAATTCTCTTTTCATTGACTCTGAAGTATCTCCAGGGCTTGAACTGGAGCCTGGTCCATAAATTTGATGATTAAAACCTCTCACAGGAATTCTTGCTGAGGGTCCTTCCCTGGAGTGAGTTGGTCATGGCTCTGTTCCCACAGCCAGGAAAATGCCCCACAAACCGTCCGGGGAACACAGAGCTCAGAGGCAGAGATCCTTCCCAGGCTTTTGTGGGGTTTTAAACAGCTTCATGCTAAAAGGGCAAACCCAGAGCCACTCATATTCCTTGAATTATTCCATGGAATGCAACTCCATGAGAAAGGAGCCTTTCTTTTTGGTTTGGGATTTAGAAACAACCACTCTTTGTTTTTTGTTTTGTTTTGGTTTGTTTTTTTTTTTAAGTAATTTTTACCTCTTCACCTTCTGATCTTTTCTTTTGGAGAATCCCTTCCCCGGGAGATGATTGGAAATTAAGGGAAGGAGGAAGGCGTGGGAAATCTGGGGGAGCAGGGTGAAGTTCTGCTTTTCTTTTTTTTTCCCAGAAGGGAACAAAGTGGAAACCAAGCAAGCAAACTAGAAAAGCAAACATTTATAGTCCACCAATTATTCCTTAATGAGCTGTGTCCTCCTGGCCCAGGGGTGGGAGGGACCCTGGCAGGCACCACAAATTTTATCCCTTTCTGCTCCAGGATCCTTGTTTGTGGTAATTGCAACCCATTTTTCACTCCACCTCCTGCCACTGTTACACAACATTTATTGAAAGCACATTTGATGGTAATGAAGTTTCTATTAACTATGATTAAGTTTCATAAAGCACCTGAAGATAATTTAAGATGTGCAGGAGCAGAAAGTGAAACATTTGGTTTAGTGCATTAGGAGAGGTAATTGATTAAATTATCTCATTTACAAGGAGAGCTTTGCAGGAGCTGTGCAGGGCCCTCCTCCCCAGCTCCAGAAGGAGATCCCAGAGGATCTTCCCAGAGCTGGGCTCTTCCCCATCCCTCCCACAGCTCAAAATCCTTCTCCTCACTCTTGGAGCACGGGGATCACGAGTCAGGAGCTCAGGGAAGAAATCCTCCGGGCTGTCCCTCAATGATCTTCATCCCTGGCTCTGATTTTGCATCCCTGATGAGTGGGGAAGTCCTGGAGCAGCTCCTGTGAGCTCTGTGTCCCTGCCCCAGGGTGGAACTGAGCCCTTTCCATCTCCAAATCATCCCCACTGCAGCTGGGTTTTGGGTAAATCACAGAATCCAGAGATTTCACTGGCATTCTCTCAGTTTCCTCTGTGAAATGGAACTGCACAGACAAAAAAGGGAACCCACTGCCAGAGCCCAGCCTGGCCCAGAGCAGGGAGCCATCAGGGCTGATTTTGGGGACGCCCAGACAAACCCAAAGGTTCAAGGCATCTTCAGCCCCTTTTGCAGATTTTGGGTATCCTGAGAAAAAACTAAGCACCAGGAATGTAAAATCACAGAATCACCAAGGGTGGAAAAGCCCTTGGAGATCACCAAGCACCACCAAGGGCAGCACTAGCCACGGCCCCAGGTGGCACCTCCAGGGGTGGGCACCTCCTGGGCAGCCCCTGCCAATGCTCTGCAGCTCTTTCCAGGGGAAAATTCCTGCTGATTTCCAACGTTGGCACAGCTCAAGGCCCTTTCCAGGGGTAAATTCCTGCTGATGTCCCACCCTGGCACAGCTCAAGGCCCTTTCCACAGGGAAATTCCTGCTGATGTCCCACCCTGGCACAGCTCAAGACCTTTTCCACAGGGAAATTCCTGCTGATATCTAACCCTGGCACAGCTCAAGACCCTTTCCACAGGTAAATTCCTGCTGATGTCCCACCCTGGCACAGCTCTACAGCCCTTTCTATGAGGAAATTCCTGCTGATTTCCAACCTCAGCACAGCTCAAGGCCCTTTCCAGGGGGAAATTCCTGCTGATGTCCCACCCTGGCACAGCTCAAGACCATTCCCTCTCCTCCTGGCCCATGTCCCCCTGGTCTCCTGCTCTGTTGGGGTGGGCAGAGCTGCAGGTGCAGGACAGAGCAGCCCTGGGATGATCCCAAGCACAGAAACACCCTCCAGGTGAGACAGGAGGGAGCTGAGCAGGGTCAGAGCCAGCAGCAGAACCAGATCTGCACCAGGAACCCCAAACTCTTGCAGAAATTCCTTTTTTTCCTAATTCCACGTGCTGCAGAGGTCGATGCCGAGCCGAGCCAGGGCTCCCTGTCAGGAATTGCTGGGGATGAGCACTCCCCTGGCTCGCTGAACCTGGGATCACACAGCTGCTTTCAGCACATGCTAAAGCCTCTCATAAAACCTTGGCTCCTACTTAGCTCCTAAACAAATAACCCAAACAGCAGAGGAGACGAGGAAAATCATATTTACAAGAGAAAAAAAAAAAAGATCTTTGGGATTTTATTTCATGAGGAGGTTTTTTATCTGAGAGGGAGAGGGAGAAAGAGAGAAAGTTGCACTTAATAAATTTACATGGAGCATATCTATCTCCTATATTGCTTCTGTCTCACTCTATAAATGAAACATTTTCTCCTCGTTTGCTGACAATATGAATATTTTATGTTGTCCATGTTTTTCTCTTCATCTTCTCTTTTTTTCTTTTTTTTTTTTTTTCCCTCTAAATCCCTATCAGGAAGTTCCTTTGCAGCAATTTCTCACTTGGTTAATTCAGGTTATTTGTTGGCTCTATTGGATGCTGTTGTTTATTTACACCTCAGCAAGAAGGAAGTTCAATACCTTGCAGTGGATCATTGGCAAAGAGACTCAGGTCAGAATTAATGATTCCTTTGTGTGTTTGATCTATGGAAAGGCTGGTGATGGGCACTTCAATTAGTTATAAGATATAAAAATGCCCAGTTTATTCACATTTTTGTACTAAACACCCCCAATAATGACACCTCTGTGTGTGTACATGAACACACACATCCATGTGCCCCCAGAAGATGGAAATATGGGACAAAAGGGGTTTTCTATGGAACTGCAGCTCTCAAAAATTACCCTTCCCTGCCTCATGCCAAGCACTTGAGTCATCATTTATAACCTAAAATCTGCCAAAGTTATCCCTAAAATTGGGAGAGTCAGGCACATTATGAGGCTCCTCTCTTCATTTTAATGTTTGTGAGGATGCTCAGTTTAGAAATACTTAACCCAGAAGATCACTGGATTTTTGGCTCCTCACCAAAAACCCGCTGGGATGAGGTTTTTATTTCCCTGCCCAAGGCTGGTTTTGGTTTTGCAGGAAAATGAGGCACAAAAAGACCCAGAGAGGAGGGTCAGACTGGAGTCTGCAGTGGAGCAAAGCCTTCCCTGCTGCTGGCTGCACCAAACTGCAAAGATTTCCCGTGGAAATGGAGATTCCTGGGTCCAGGAGCCTCCTGGCAACAGCAGCAGCACTGCTTGGAAAATGGAAAACAAAATGATTTGTGATTGTGCTGTGATTATTCGGGGTGCATTAGTAAAAACATGTTTGCAGGTCGGTCCTTGTGGCCCTACTTGTTTGTTTTGGTTTTGGGCAGTGAGAGAAGAAATCAATAGGTTTTGAAGTCGGGAAAAATAACTTTAAAGCAAACAGATAAAAGTAAAACAAAAAGCTCTCAAAAAAACCCAACCCTCTCTTTTATTAAGCAAAGAGAAAGCTTTCACCTCTGCAGGAAAGAGAGAGAAATCCAGCCTGGCAAAGCATCCAGCTGGGAATACTGGGAGGGAATAAACACTGGGAGAACAAACATGTAGAAGACCAGTGAGGTACTGGGACTGTCTGGGGCCCAGGGAATCGATCTGGCAGCCCTGGAAATCTTTCATCCCCACATGAATCTTCTTCCTGCATCCAAGTCTGGATCTACACAAGAGTTGTAAGTTCCAGGAGAAAATCCCTGAAGGAAAAGCTCTTCCAGCTGCTCCTCAGCAAGGGCTGGACCTTTGGGATCCTCCCAGGGGATCCAAGGCCAAAGGGAGCACTGGGATGTTCCTCAGTGGTGTCTTGGGGTTATTCCCCAACTCTCCAGTCAGGGACTGAATAAAGAACCCCAGAATTGATCCATTTTATCCCCGTTCCATTCTCTGCCTCCCAAGGATCAGGATTTTCCCAGGCTGGCTCTTCCCTGGCACCCTCCATTCCCATCCTCCCCTTCAGCTCATCCTGATTTGTTAACCAAAGGAATGTTGCTATTTCTGCCTCACAGAAGGAGCAAAGTTAACGAGTTGTGCCTGATAAAAAACCTCCAAGAGATTGGTTTGCTGTGGCTCAGGGCTGCATTTCCTCCACAATTCCCCACGGGATGAGAAGCGGAGCAGGAAAGGCACATACTGGAAGATGAACGGGAGAAGAGATTTTTTTTTTTTTAAAAAATAGGCTAATTGCATCAATTCCTGGTAGCTGAGGAAGCAATTACAGCCCTAAAAACAACGAGGACATAGGGACAGCTCCAGCTCGAGCCATGAAGGAGGGACGGGATGACACCTGGAGGGACAGGATGACACCTGGAGGGACAGGATCAACCTGGAGGGACAGGATGACACCTGGAGGGAGAAGATTAACCTGGAGGGACAGGATGACACCTGGAGGGACAGGATGACACCTGGAGGGACAGGATGACACCTAGGGGTGGAAAGAGCAGCAGACACAGAACTCTCCAGTCCAGCTGGACCCACAGGGAAATGCAGCTCCTGGAGCACAGGACAGGGCTTGGAGCCACCTGGGACAGGGGAAGGTGTCCATGGAAGGTGTCTCCATGGAGGAGAGTGGGACTGCAGGGCTTTAAGGTCCCTTCCCACGCAAATCGGGATTCTGGGACTCCGGGAAAAGGAGGGAATGAGTTTGTGTGGCCCCAAAGGCCTCGCAGGGCAGAGCTGAGCCAGCTCCCTCAGTGCCAGAGGCTCCCTGGCACAGTCCTGGCTCTGTCCCTGTGCCCCCAGGCATGGGTGGGGTGTGGCAGTGCCCCCACAGTGGGTAAAGGAGGGAATTTGGGGCAGGACAGGAGCATTTCCCACTGGCAGTGCTCCTTCAGGCAGTGACCTTGAGCTGGCCCTGGGGACACCACAGACAGAGCCAGGGGGTGGCAGGTCCCCTCTGCTGTCACACCTCCACCTGCAGCCTCAGCTGCTGCTCCTCACGCCCTTCCCACGTCCTCCTGCCAGCCCCCCACAGATATGCTGATGGGATGGATTTGGGATTGAGTCAGCCTTCAGCAGGAACAGGAATTCATCAATGGAGAGGAGAGAGACCCCAGGAAACATCCCAGTCCCTGAGAGCTGAGTGGATGGCACTGCTCCCAAACCTCTCTGGTTATTCTTTCTTAAAACACAGGGAAGGAAAAAGAAATTAAATTACATTTCTGTCCTTGGGTACCTTGGAGCTGTTCTGTAGCCCTGGGAATTTTAAGTGCTGGGATCCACAGCCAGAGTGCTGCGTGTTCCCTCCCACCAAACCCCAGCAAAAATCTGACTGAAGCTCTCAGCTCAGGTATCTCTGAAGCCTGAATAAATACACAGGATGCTCTCTGCCACTGGGAAAGTATTAAAATCTCAGGGCAGAAAAAAAAGAGAGTTCATTTTGTTTATAAGAGAAAAGGCAGTGCAGAAGCACAGAAACAAGGACAGAGGGCTGGTTAAACACAACGTTACAGAAAACAGACACATCCTTGTTTACATCTCCCAGCCCTGGCACTCCTGATGGCTCCCAGGGCTGCTGTTCCACCTGACGAGGTGACAGCCCCTCCACAGGGACAGGAGCAGGCTCAGGGCAGGGATGAACTCACAAATTCCTCCCGTGTGCGGAGCCTGCGCAGCTGCAGGGCTGCTCTGCCCAGCTCCCCGTGCTGGGGGCAGCAGCAGCTTCCCAGTGCCAGATGCTTCCCAGACACTGGTGAAGGGCAAAGCCTTTCCCAGGGAGCTGCAGATCTGCCTGGCTTTAACTCCTGCTAAAGGCAGCAAAAGGAGCAAACTCCGACCTTGACCGGCTCCTGCACCCGCAGCTCTCCTGGGGGCTCTGCCCGTTTGCTTGCAGGGAAAGGCTGAGGGAGCACATTTGGTCGTGGAGGTGTGAGTTCCACCCTGCAAATCCCCTGGATTTGGGATTTTAGCATCACCTGATCATTCACAGGCAGGGAATGAACAACGCAAATCCATAGACCTGGAAAATTTCAAACTCCACACAGAAAACCAAACAACCACCTCCCTTTTCACAGGAAGAGCTCCGACACAAGAGCCACGCAGCTTCCCTGGCCTTCAGGCCATGCCAAACCCCGCTCCCAGCCCCGTGGCACAGCTCACCTTGGATGCAGAGCCCCTCGGTGCAGTTCTCGGACTCCTGGCTCAGGCCCTCGCAGTGCTTGCCGCCGTTGCGCGGGGCGGGCGCGGCGCACTCCCGCACGCGCAGGTGCTCGCACTCGGGGCTGCACACCGACCACTCGCTCCACACCTCCCAGCCGCCGTCCACTGCGGGCCCAGGGGAGCACAGTCAGCTCTGCCTGCCTCGCCAGGGAGCGCCTGCAGCAGCCCTGTTTCATCGCTGCCCTCCGTAACTCCGCTTCCAAGCCAACTTTCGCAAGATAATTAATGCTTTTAACAAAGTTCTTATCTCAGGTGTTGCCATGATATTTTATGAAAAATCCTCTGCTAGGATTTTTTCCCTCCTGAGGAGCTGAGGGGCTCAGGAAAGAAATGTAAACAATAACTATCTGCTGCTGTGGAATGCAACAGGTGCATCTGTGATTGGTGCATGTTGGTTGTTTCTAATTACGAGCCAATCACAGATGCAGCTGCATTGGACTCTGAGAGTCACAAGATTTTGTTATGCATTCTATTCTTATTCTTTCAAACCTTCTGCTGATCTTTTCTCTCTATTCTTTTAGTATAGTTTTAATGTAGTATTTTAACACATATATATATATATATATATCATAATATAATAAACCAGCCTTCTGAGAAACATGGAGTCAAGCCTCGCGTCTCCACACACTGGGAATCCCCAACGCTCAGGTTTCTGTGTTTCTCTTTCTGGTGTTTTTAACATCGGCTCCCCTCTCTGCATTAACTCCAGACCCCACCCAGGTCCCTTATTTCTCCCCCTGAGCAGGATTTTGGGGGTGCCAGGGTAAGATCCAGCCTGCCCACATGTGCCTGGCACTGCACCCACACCCACACCAGGCTCGGCCTAAACACGCCTGCATTTCCCGTTCCCTTCCCAACTCCCTACTGCTGCTTCCCACCGAAAGCTCTCCCGTAACTGCAGCCCCCGAAGCCCTCCCTGGCCAGGGACTCACCGGGGCAGAGGGAGGTGCAGGTGATTTTCTGCACGGACATGCCCTCGCAGAAGGCTCCCCCGTTGAGGGGCGCGGGGTTGGTGCAGGTGCGCGAGCGTTTCTGCCAGCCCCGGCCGCAGCGCGCGTTGCAGCTGGACCACTCCGTCCACGAGGACCAGCCCCCGTTCACTGCAAAACACCAACGTGGGGGAGCTGAGGGGCTGTGCCAGAGCCCCCCAGCTCCAAACCCAAACCCATCCCAGCGGGAAGGGCTTGGGTGATCCTGAGTGTGCCAGGTTTGAATGAGTGCAGCGACAGCAGCACAAATCAAAGCAGGGCACAGCAGGCACGGCCACCTCTGCCCCCCAGCCCTGTCACTGACCATAGACCACCACGGTGGCTGACAGGCTCCTCCTCTTGGCCACGATGTTGGCAGCCATGCAGGTGTAGTTGCCCGAGTCGGACAGGCGCGCCTGGCGGATGATGAGGTTGTGGTCGGCCCTGGTGTCGATGTTCTCGTCCAGGTTGGAATCGATGGGCTCCTCGTTCTTCAGCCACTCCACCTGGCAGGGAGGAGCACAGGAAAACGTGGAGCAGGCCAAAGGCATCTCATGACCTCATTAATTGGATGGGAAAATGCTTCCTTTGGCTGGTAACTTAGAAAAGCTGATTTTTCCTCAAGGAACATGGAATAAAATCTCAGCTGAGAGAGAATAGAAATTTCTCCCAACAATATTTTTACATATTGCTTCTGCTGCACCATGCATTGGATGTTCAAATACTTGGACAACTACCAGTTCTATAAAACAGATAATAAGTATTATCAATTCCACTTTTTTTTGTGAAGAAACAAGAAAATGAAAATTGCCTGACATGGCACAGGGGAAGAGCCGAGTCATCATAACAGATTCCCAGCTGACACAAACATCCTGAGAACAGAGGCCATTAGTGTTTGCTGCCACGGTCCATAAACCCCCTGAAAGGCTGTGCACGATGTGTTCCAATCCATCTTCTGCAGTTCACCACCCAACGTCTCTGAGCGCGCCCAGGAATCACCACAAGGCGCCTTTCCGCTCGAAACATTAACAGAAAATAGTTAAGGCATGGCAAGCTGCTGTCACAGGAGAGCAAAATTAAAAATAGAAATAAAATCAACGGATTCTATTAAAAGACCAAAGAGCAGGGGGTTGTTTTAACAGCTTTTCTAGATCTGGAGGAGCTCTGGCTGTGCCCTGCAGTCAAACTCCCTTCTCCACTCCCTTCAGATGAATAACCTTGTTTAGCAACTTGTGGAAGGACTTGGAACTTTGTGGTAATGAGCTTATGGCTGTGGTAGCTGCAGGCATTCATTAGCACTCAGCTCTGCGCAGATGGGCTGCAATTTGTACATTTTCCAGTTCCTAAACAAATCTGCAAACGCTGACCATCAAAGCCAATTACGTTTGGTGCCAGGCAGCAGATTCCCCTCCACAGCAGCACTCCCGGCTTTGCTGGGACAGATCCAGCCCTGCACATCCCGGCCAAGGGCTGCAAACTCACCTGGAAAAGGCTCCAGGTCTGGGGCACCTCATCCCACACGGTGGCTATGGAATGCAATCATGATTTGACACATCTGTGCAAATGTGATTTACCCGAGGGGGAGGTTCAGAATCACACTGAAAACGGGGGAAAGATTTGAGCTCTGTGATCCCTTTGCCATCTCTGTGTCCTCCTGTGTCCAACCCTCCCTCCCAGCCAGGGGACACTTCCCCTGTGCCTGCAGGAGCCTGGGCACAGCTCGGGAGCAGGGACCAAGCAGCTGTGCTAAATCCAGCCATGCCAAACCTTTCCCTGGACAAAATCCCTGGGAGTGTGTTCCAGCCATGCCAGACCTTTCCTTGGGCAATATCCCTGGAAGTGTGTTCCAGCCATGCCAAACCTTTTCCAGCCATGCCAAACCTTTCCCTGGATAAAATCCCTGGGAGTATATTCCAACCATGCTAAATCTTTCCCTGGACAATATCCTAGAGTTCCGACCATGCCAGACCTTCCCCTGGACAAAATCCTGGGAGTTCCAGTCATGCCAGACCTTCTCCTGGACAAAATCCCTGGGAGTTCCAGCCATGCCAAACTTCTCCCTGGACAAAATCCTTGGGAGTTCCAGCCATGCCAGACCTTCCCTGGACAATGTCCTGGGAGTTCCAGCCATGCCAGACCTTCTCCTGGACAAAATCCTTGGGAGTTCCAGCCATGCCAGACTTTTCCCTGGACAATATCCTGGGAATTCCAGCCATGCCAGACCTTCCTCTGGACAATATCCCTTGGATTTTGTTCCCTTTCCCTGTGGTCTAAAGACACAGAACAACCGAGTAATCCACTCACTATTCAGTTTCCCTTCTGCAGTTAACCTTAACAGTAATTATCCGAGGGGGTTTCAGCGAAGAAATTAGGAATTCAATTTAAATTATGGAGCAGCCGCACGGGCATAAATCAAGTGACAGGAGTTCGATGGTGAACACACTTCATGTGCAGTGAAATGGGCAGAGAAATGACAAACACGGCCAGCATTCCCAGAGTCCATTATTTCACAAGTGTGTTTATAAATGTTGACTCTCCTCAGGCCAGGGGATTTCTGGGTGGTGAGAGAGGTTCAAGGGCCCCGTTCCTGTCAGCCTCAGCCTTGGAGGGAGCACACGCTGATCCTGTGTGTGCTGAGTCTGGGAATGAGGGGTTTGATGAGCAGCAAACATTAAAACATTTACATTAAAGCAGAGCATTTCAAAGAATGATGATCCCAGCAAAGGGAGAACATTAAGCAGACAGAACATAAACACCAAAGTGTCGGGACGTGAGATCAAACCCTGATTTGTCAGGGAGGATGGCACTGCCAGTGCTCCCCTCATTCCAGCCCCCCTTCCCTGAGAAAACCAGGTTTATCCAAGGCCATCCCCTGCTCTGCCTCAGCAGATGGAGGGTTTCAGAGATGGAGAACCAAGGGATGGATTTATGGGATAAAAATACATTTAAAGGAGTCGTGATGACAAAAGATGTTTGTCACTGGCAGGGACGTAACCTTTGGGAAACTTCAGCCCCCGCACAAACACTCACAAAGCAACCAGGGAAAATAAAAGCAGCCAAGAACCTAAAACATCTCCCCACTGGGATGAACGATGGGGTCTGGACTGCAGTGTCTGAAGAGCAAACCCCAAACTCCTCAGAGTTGCACTTCCCTCACCCCAGAGGTCACACAGTTGCTTGTACCAGAATTAAAATCCTTTTCCTTTTAAGAATTAGTCTGATGATCTGGAACCAGACTTTAACCTGCTATAAAATGCTGTAGGTTTGTAGAAAAAGATCTGTTTTTTTTTCCCTCTGAAATTCAATCTGCTCAGAATTAAACCCCCCTCCCCAGTTTCCAAGCAGGGCTGATCACATCAGGATCTGCAGCTCAGGGGCACCAGGGATTAACTGGGCCCCTCCCTGGGTGGCAGCAGCCCAATTAGCATCATCATAAATTTGTCCCAGTTACAGAAAGCAATTACCACAGACCGGCTTATGGATTATCAGAGCAAAATCAGCTCAACACCCCAGAGCCTGGGCAGATTATGGGAGTTAGAGAACTCTTCTCCCTGAAAAACAAAGCTTATCCCAACTCATCCACTAAGAGTTCCTCCCCTGTCGCCTCTGATGGACATTCAAACATCCCAAAACCTGGGCCTGAATTTTTGGCTCTTTTTGGTGACCTTGTTTGGGATTCCAACCAGATTTAACACCTGATGCAGCTCCCAGCCCTTGTGGGCACGGTGATAATTCAGGAGGTCAGCAGACAAAGGGCCTCCTGTCCCTGCTTTGGGATTATCCTCTGCTGCCCTTTAAACACAGCCTGTGCCTTCCCCATGGCCAGTCCCAGACACATCCACACCCCACAGGACGCAGTGACAGTGCCAGCTCCTCCTCAGGGGACTGTCACATTCATATTTTCTGAAAAATCCCTTCACCCAGGATTTTTCTCCTGGGAAACTGAGAATCCTCCAAGAAAAAGGAAAACAATTTTATCTCATTTGCTTCTCCTGTGTTGTGCTCCTTTGGAATGTGATTGGAGCTTGTCTACCCACAGGTGATTGTTTCATTGGTTTCTACTGTAAATTATTTTGACTTATTGGCCAATCAGGGCCAAGCTGTGTTGGGACTCTAGAGAGGGTCACAAGTTTCCATTATTATCTTTTTAGCCTTCTGTAAGTATCCTTTCTGTATTCTTTATATAATATAGTTCAGTATTCTTTAATATAATACAGTATCATAAAATAATGAATTAGCCTTCTGAGAACATGGAGTCAGATTCGTCATTCCTTCCTTCATTGGGCACCCTGCAAATACAACAGGGGACAACCAATGGCTTCCTGACGCCAAGTAAAAACTCAGGATTTGGGATGGGGAAGGTGACTCAGGACAGCACAAAGGGTTCTTGTTCCAGTCCATGGCGATGTTTCCCCTCTCTCTCAGGTGGAAAAGCAGCAAAAACCTCCTCACCTTTCTCTAACATGGAACTCCTGCTCCTAAAAATTCAGGCTGGAGGAATGTTCCTGGCTGTTGCAGCTGGAATTCGGACGGGGATGGGCAGAGCAGGTCCCCCCTTGTCACAGTTTCATCTTCCACCCTGAGACTCAAACCAGGAGGGGAATCCTCTGGTTTAACACGAACCCAAGTGCTGCACACACTCCTCCCTGCCTTTATTATTGTGATTTTATCAACACCATCACAAGCCATTAATCCTGCAGCAGAGCCCCTCACAACAGCCGGAGCAGGTCAGCTGTACCTGCTGCATTCCATTTAAATTAATCCACTGAGAGAACTCTGCTCTTGAATCATTTAATCGCAGCGCTGTCACACCAGGCTGGTAAGCATATTTTTCCTTCATTAGATTGAATATATAATCTCATTACAGGAATCTGACACGCTGACTAACCCATAAATCAGCTGGAGGAGGCTCTGCTCCGAGGGGAGGCACTTGGTGGTGGCCAGAGGGATCAGCTGAGAGCTCCAGTGCTGCCCATGCCCATTTCGGGGTGGTTATTCCCACTGCAGGGAAGGTTTCCTGCACAAACCTCCACCAGCAAGGGGAGAAATCCTCGTTTGTGGCCACAGCTCCTCCTCTGAGCTCTGCTCCCTCTGAAATCCCAACCAAAGACCCAGAGGAGGGAACGCAGGCCAGCATGGGAGGGGGTGAGTCAAAACTCAATTCAAATATGGTTTGGGGTGGGTATGAAGGGAGAGGTGACAGCCTGGACGTGTGCATCAATTTATAGTGGTAGAGGTGGGCAAGGAGCTGACTCAGCCAGGCTATTTTGGATCCCTGGGATGAGGAGCCATTGCTAAAAATGCCACTGCTAATGGTACCTTGTCTGCTTGGTGAAGACATCATCAGATCCCAAATAAGTTTATCTTTATTCCTATTTTTGGAGTGTCTACCATTAACTGGAGCACTGCTTTTTATCTCCATGCTCAAATGATGACCAAATCAGCGTTAATAACCCCAAAGGTCACTAGGGGTGGGAGTTTCCCAGTGGGACAGAGCACACGTGTGGCCTGACTTCAGTTACGGGATGGTGAGCAGAGATAAAGGATCCTGCTGCAGCTCAGATCCCTGTCCCTACCGAGCTCAGCGGTGCAGGTGAGCAGCTGAACCCCAACCTTTGTTTTGCTAAATGGCTCCGAATTGAAGGATACAGAGAAACCCACGGATCTCCTTTGAAACTGTTCTCAGCACACGATATTCGGACAGTAATTAAAGTGCTGCTGACACCGAAAAGCCCTCTTTAGATAAGGCTGTCGGTGATGATGCTTGCGGGTTCTGCCTGTCCTGATAGGCAGGATCACATTTATATAGGAAATGCTTGGAGATAAGGAGAACATCACAGAAAGCTTTCAGTAATTGAAACCAAAGCCTTCCAAGGCTGTAATTTCACCGTTCCCTCGCGTTCTGGGGGATCAGCAATACCTGACAATGTTCATTTTTGTTAGCACCTTCAGATGGGAGAAATTCAAGGACGCAACTGTGAGATCTTAGAGGAGCCACAGAACAACCTGGGTTGGGAGGGGCTTGAGAGATCATTGAACACCTTTAGATTCGTTAAAGAATCATCTTTTTGCTGGAAATAGTATTTATTATCTTCACCTGACAGACCCCAAACTACAGAAATACAATTGTTAGTTAACAAATGTGTGACGCTTGCCATGTCACCGAGTACTAAATGCAACAGGCACCAGATTCCCGACTTCCTGCTTTCTCTTTTAATGCTGTTTACAATTAAAAGAGGTGTTGATCTCTGTGCCCAGAGGCAGAACATTCCCCGAACCATGAAAGCATTTCAGTGTCACCACTGGTGGGGCCTCCAGCTGGTTCAGTCCCCACCTTCATCACTGTGAACTTCCCAAATCCCTGCAGGACGCGCTCACACAATCATCCCCATGATTACAAACACAATGATAAAGTCTCACAACTTCTCCTTTCATGTTCAAGCATTCAAAATTAAAACCATTTCTGGCAACAGGGCGAGAGAAAACAGACACGGCTGCAAAGCAGCACATCAAACCCAGAGAGGCCCCAGAGCACATGTCTGTATAAAAAGGAATTATCTATTCAGGAGAACTACAAAGTTATCTCCCTTCTTTCTTCTTTTCAGTTTAGCAATCTAATTCAGAAGTGCTTTGCTCCAGCATTTCTATTTCATGACCTCGCTACCTCCTGGCTGTATTGATTTATTCACAAATCTCAGAAGGAAAACAAACATTTTTTCTGCTGGAAGAAAACCCTGCACAGCTCCCCTGCCTGCTGAGAGGCAGCACAGCCCCTCATCCAAGGGCTGTGTCCAATAAGAGGGAGATGTGCAGGGACTGAAGAGCCCCCAAGGGCTGCAAAATGGACAAAATCAGCAGGAGAGGCACCTGGAGATGCTGCTGAGGGGGTGGCAGCAGGGCTGGGAGTGCCACTGAGTGGGGAAACTGGTGCAGGGCCAGAGGGGACAAATGGGGTGACAGGTTTAACACACTCAGGAGGACAGGGAAGAGTCCAGAATGTCCAGCAGGGCCTTGGGGCAGCACTGGAGGGAACCCAGGGGTGGGAGGGGAAGGGCTGGAGCAGCTCCAGGCTGGAGGAGCAGCTCTGCCCTCAACCCCTGGGAGTCCTGGCCACTCCTGGAGCTCGAACCACCCCCAATTCCCCTGCTGCCAGCAGAAATCCCACAGCAGGAACACCTGGAGCAGCAGGTGACAAAGGACAAAGTGTGGCTCAAGGTGTAACAGCACACAAAATAAATGGAATTTGGAAATGGAACTGGTTTTGTGCTGTGCACAACAAACACCTCAAACAAAACAAGTCTGAGGCCAAGTTTTATAGAATAAAGAGGCTGACACATCATTAGACACCTTTGTTGTAAAATCAGTCCAGACCATGTCCTGTACGAGCCATGACAGCTCTCAATCTTTGCTGAATGGGAAACTATAAAAGTTATGAATTTGCTCTTAAAAGTGCTAAAAAATTATGAATTTGCTCTTAAAAGCTCAATCTAAATATCAGATCAATCACAAATGAGACACTGCACATACCCAGGCTGGGTCCTGAGAGTGAAATATCTCCAGTGAGAAATGAATCACGTTTATTGTACTTGTAACCAATATCCCTTAAAAGCAAAGCAAATATTGCTATTGCAGATCCATAAGCACCTGGCCAAATGCAGGCTGTTTGCACTGAGCAATCCCACCCCTCTCTGTGACTGCAGCAGGATTCACGGCAGGCTGCAACTCTCAGCCTGCTTTGCTGGGGTGTTTTACTGCAGCCCCATTATCCTGCCCGTTTTAGTGAGCGTGTGCCAGCCCCATAAATACACAAACCTATGTAAAACAGGCCCTCCCTGCTTCTGGAGTCCTTGCAGCTTTTGAATTTTATGTGGGTTTCGTGTTGTGCTGATGTGCTCGCAGTGAAATGCGTGCTGCCCAGAAGAGAAATGATTTTACATTTCCATTAAAAGCCCTGGCAGTAAATAAACCCGTGGAACTCAGGCAGATATTCCTGGGAACATCTACAGCACTCCATTAAAATGTCAGAATCTGTGTTAAACATTTGAAAAAGCAGCACTGGATACAACACATTTAAATCTTAAATATATGCATATATTATGTGATAAAGATATTTTAGAGTATTTCACAAACCTCTGCAGAGCACTCAACAGTAATAGTTCAGTAACAGTAAACTATCAGTAATCGTTTAGCACAACAGCTGCCCTTTTATTACAAAAGAAACCCAAACCCAAAACAAAAACAAGGCAAACAAAAAGAACCTGAAACTCAAAACTCCCAAGAACTCCACCACAAGCAGAGCAGACAGGAGGTGTAAGGAGAGCTGTGCTAATGCTCAAATATCAGGTTTGTGTGAGGGCTCATTCATAAAAAGGCATTTAGGGTGAATTTTAGGGCTCAGGTTTGCACCTTGTGCCTCACAACGGGCTTGGCTGCTGCTCCATCCCAAGGTTTTCAGGTGGGAATTGGCTCCCCCAGCTCCTCCCTGCAGATCCCCTCTCCATCCCAAGATTTCCAGGTGGGAATTGGCTCCCCCAGCTCCTCCCTGCAGGTCCAAAGCATCGTTCAATGAAGATAAGCAGAGTCCAGCAAGTTAAAGGTTGGGTTTGGGTTTATTAATTTGAAATCCTGAGGTTTTTAAACATTTATCTCTACTATCAGGGCTATGTGGCACTTTAATACCAGGGCAGGGACATTTCTGAGGAACAGGAAGGGCAGTGGTGACAGAATTTATGAACCCCTCTGGGGCAGCTTTAGCCCCATTTCACAGCACCCTCAGTCTCACATCTGCAGATTTGAGATGTCCCCTTCCCACATCACACCTGCAGATTTTGGATTCCCCATTTCCACATCACACCCAGGCCTCAAGGAGGTGACAAACCACTCCTGGAGCTTCACTCCAGTGCAGGGAATGGCAGCTCCCTGTCCAACTGAGGGAACATTTAAAAACCCGATTTTCAAGCCCACTGAATGAAACAGGAACAAGCCCTGACAGCTGAGAAATCTGAATCCCATTTGTCACCGATGGAGGAGGCAGCAGTGACACTCCCCGGCACCCCACCACACCTGCCTGAAGGATTACCAGCTACCTAAACACCTTTTTTTTTTGCTGCTGTACCCGACAGAATTAATATTTTACACTCTGAGGCACAAATAAGGCCAAACACACAGCTCAGAGATTATCCCAAACTTCATTAAATGGGTGTTGACCAAGGATTTTCCAGGTTACAGCTCATCCCTGCTTTGACAGCAGCCCCAGGGCTGGGGGAAGCAGGAGCTGGAAGGAATTACCAGCGAGGAGGGTGGAATTCATTGTGTTTGCCACTGCTGCAGGACCTGTCAGTCACCCTGATGCCTCCTGCGCTGCTCAGGGTGACAGAACAGAGCTGTCCCTGCTCCTCATTGCAGGGAAATGCTCCTGTCACTGATTCCAGCTGAGGCCAGGGAGAGGAAACCCCTCTGGCAGAGCTCAGGGGAGCACTGAGGGGTGACTGAGGGGTGACCTGCCAGCACTGGAGGTGTGAAATCCCTCCAGAGCTGCTCTGGACAGTGGGGAAATGGGAATGAGCAGCTCTGCACCACATCAGGGACACAGAGCATCACAGGCAATGGGGGGTTCTCAGGGGTAAGGGCTCTGTACCCATTTAGGAACTCACAGCCTCATCCTCCACTGCACTTGGGGGATTATTTAAAGCTGAGAGCTCTCTGTGAGCTGGGTGAGCCCACCTGGCTGCCTCAGCAGTGAGAACTGCCAGGGTCTCTGTGACCCTGCAAGGGAAGGGTTACAGCCTGCCAGCAGTGCCAAACACCACTCCAGTCTCTTTTCTTTGTGCCTTCTCCCTCACCCCAAAAAATGAAGAGTTTCAAGAAACTGAAGAGGGCACAGACTGGAGAAAAACTATTTAAAGAAACAGTTAAAGGTCAGCTAAGAAGATAAGCAAAGAATGTGTCATGAAATTCGCTTGAGGAGAGGAACAAAAGATAAAGGAAGAGAAGTAACAAAAGGTCTTTTCTCTACTGTACTGTGCAGAATGCAGCAGAGCCTATGGAAAGGTCAGAATTGCATGAACAGGAAGCAAACCCAACCCATGGCCTGAGGTTCTGAGGGTCCTGCGTGCCTGACCCCAGGCAGGGCTGCACAACTGGCCCTTGGTAAAGCTGATCAGGGCTGGGCTGAGTGAAAAGGAGATTTTGGGGAACAAACAGAGAGAGCTCTGAGCTCTGCGGGGGCTCCCCAATGTCTCCTCTGCTCTCTGTGGGCTCAGCTGGGCCTCACTTGCTGCAGTTTCCCCCTCTGAGCCTCCAGGCTGAACTGAGCCGTTCTCAGGGCCAGGAGATGAGCATTTTGTGCAGGGGGGGAATTTTGTGCCAGGCTGGAGGTCAAAGATGTGCCCTGAAAGTCACCTCAGAGCAGCGTGAGGCTCCTCGGGGCCGCGAGCCAGGAGCGCCCCGTGAGCAGGTGCTGAGGGAATGACAGAGTTACAATAACCCAGACTGACACAGGACACAGCAAACACCCCAAAACCAGCACTGCCCGAGGCTGAGGAACGCTCTGCCTCAATAATTCCATGATTTTTTAATGAATGATGCAGGCTGAGGGAGGGTTTTTCCCTGGTGGGAGGGCAGGGACAGCTGCAGGTGATGGCCCCGGAGGAAATGCCCCATTGCTGTGTCCCTGCAAACACAGCTTTGACATGTCCTGGTGACAGAGAAGCCACTGTTCCCTTCCCTGGCAAACACAGCTTTGAAATGTCCTGGTGACAGAGAAGCCACTGTTCCCTTCGCAGATTCCTCCCCAAAATCCCCCAGAGCACCGGCTGTGCCCAGGGAGCAAGGCCGGCCCTGCGAGGGGCCTGCAAGGCCCAGTTGTGGCAAAATCAACATTGCACAGTCTCTGAGGGAACTCCCCTCCCTTCCCCCTCATTTTCAGCAGTGACAAAAGCAGAATTATTTCCCCTGAGCCCTGTGGAGTGAAACACCCCAGGGCTGCCATCGGGTCCAGGGCTCGGAGGCCATGTCCCCACCTGGGTCCCTGAGGGTCCCTCAGGAGCACAGCCTGAGCCAAGGACACAATTCCTGCTCCCAATTCCTCAATATCTCCAGACATTATTATTATTATTATCCTAAATAGCTCCTTGAGGGTCCCTCAGGAGCACAGCCCGAGCCAAGGACACAATTCTTCAATATCTCCCCATGGGAGCTGCTGAGGACTTGGAGCAGCACAGCCCAAACCAAGGACACAAATCCTGCTCACAATTCCTGTACACAATTCCTCAAAATCTCCCTGAGATATTATTATTATCCTAAATATCTCCCTGAGGGTCTGTCAGAAGCACACCCTTAGCCAAAGGACAGAATTCCTGCACACAATTCCTCAATATCTCCCCATGGGAGCTGCTGAGGACTTGGAGGAGCACAGCCCGAGCCAAAGGACACAATTCCTGCTCACAATTCTTCAATATCTCCCTGAGATATTATTGTTATTATCCTAAATGTCTCCCTGAGGAACCCTCAGGAGCACACCCTCAGCCAAAGGACAAAATTCCTAAATATCTCCCTGCAGAGCCTGCTGAGGGACTGGAGGAGTACACCCCAGCCAAAGGACACAATTCCTGCTCACAATTCCTCAATATCTCCCTGCAGAAGCTGCTGAGGGACTCAGCCCAGAGCTGACTCCTGCCCAGGCCAGCTCCCATCAATAGTGAATAAAAGGCTCTGGTCCCACCGAGCCCGTGCCAGCAGAGACTCTCCAGAGCTGAATCAACATTTGCCTCAGCGGGGGATTTTCAGCTGCTCTATTTAAATGCTGAATTTTCTTTTTCATTTCGATGCTTAACTCATAAAAACTGAATTTATTTGGGTTGGGTGCCGATGCCTGCAAGCACAGCTGCTCACCAGCTCTCTCTGCTTGCTATGTAAATGCATGAGAAGAGGATTTAAAAGCCTTTTCCAACCTGCCCAGCACTGGGATTTGGGTTTTCTTCCTCTCTTCCTGCGGTGCTGATGCACCCAGGGTGCCCCAAAGCCCAGCACCATCCCAAAAGGTGTAAAAAGGTCTCATTCTCTGCTTTGTAGAGAACTCTGGAGATGGGAAACCTGCTCCCAAAGAGTGCAGAGGCAGAAATAAACCCAGGGGTGTTGTAGGGGCAGAAATAAATCCAGGGTGGGCAGAAATAAATCCAGGGGGGCTGTAGGGGCAGAAATAAATCCAGGGTGGGCAGAAATAAACCCAGGGTGGGTATAAGGGCAGAAATAAATCCAGAATGGGTAGAAATAAACCCAGGAGTGCCTGAAGGGGCAGAAATAAACCCATGGTGTCATGCAGAGAGGCTGAGGGCAGCTGATCTGGACCTGCCCAGGAAAAGCAGCAGCTTCAGGAGCAGAGCCAGGTGCTCCAGGGTGTGGTACCTGGGGTTATCACTTCAGAGGCAGGTGCCTGTCCCTGGATCCAGGATGGTTTCAGCATTCCCAGACTATTTGAAGGGGTAAAACAAGAAGTAAGAGCTCAGTCACTGCGTTCTCTCCACTGCTGCTGCCACAGGAGGATTTGGTGCTCCCAAAGCCAGGGACACCCACAGAGTTCCAGGCCCCAGAGGGGGACTTTGGCTTCATGGGAGTGCCACCAAACCCTCAAGAAGGGGTTGCAGCCTTGGGGAGCTGCTCCTTGGTCAGGTGTGGCCAGCAGGAGCAGCTGGGATGTGCTGCTGAGGGAGCCAGGGCTTGTCCAGCCGGGTCTGAGGCAGCCCTGGAAGAGCTGAATTGGAATTTTGGTGCTCCCTGTCTGTAATGCCTGGATTTTGCTCTCACTGGTGTGCTCCTCAGCTTAAAAACCGTGTACACACTGAACTGTGTGAGCAGGGCAGCCCCAGAATTTCCCCAGTGCTGGGAAATTGATTTACACAATCTGGATTTTGAGCCATTTTCACTTCAGACATGCTCAAACCGTGGATCCAGCCCTTTAATCCATATTCCCCTAACTGGTTTTATGCTTGTTTTGTGCACAAATGAACATGTGTAAAAGCAAACTTAATCTGGGTATTCCCATTGCTGCTGTCTCCTTCTGGAGCAGATGGCAGGAACAGACACTGCTCCCCACAAAACTTCATTTGCAGGAATTCTGCTCCAGGGAGCTCTGATTGGGATTTCTGTGCTGTCCCAGCCCACAGATAAATAATTAAGTAATGGGATTAGCAAAGAGAGGCACCACTGGCCCCAAATAAGCAAACTCCAACAGCATTCCTGAAGTTCTGCACTCGATAACTAAAATCTGACAGCATTCCTGAAGCTCTGCACTGCAATAACAAAACTCTGACAGCATTCCTGAAGTTCTGCCCCTGGAATAACCAAATTCTGACAGCATTCCTGAATCTCTGTACTGGAATAACCAAACTCTGACAGCATTTCTGAAGTTCTGCACTGCAATAACAAAACTCTGACAGCATTCCTGAAGTTCTGCACCTGGAATAACCAAATTCTGACAGCATTCCTGAAGCTCTGTACTGGAATAACCAAATTCTGACAGCATTCCTGAAGTTCTGCACTGGAATAACCAAATTCTGACAGCATTCCTGAAGTTCTGCACTGCAATAACCAAATTCTGACAGCATTCCTGAAGTTCTGCACCTGGAATAACCAAATTCTGACAGCATTCCTGAAGCTCTGCACTGCAATAACCAAATTCTGACAGCATTCCTGAATCTCTGTACTGGAATAACCAAACTCTGACAGCATTTCTGAAGTTCTGCACTGCAATAACAAAACTCTGACAGCATTCCTGAAGTTCTGCACCTGGAATAACCAAATTCTGACAGCATTCCTGAAGCTCTGCACTGCAATAACCAAATTCTGACAGCATTCCTGAATCTCTGTACTGGAATAACCAAACTCTGACAGCATTTCTGAAGTTCTGCACTGCAATAACAAAACTCTGACAGCATTCCTGAAGTTCTGCCCCTGGAATAACCAAATTCTGACAGCATTCCTGAAGTTCTGCACTGCAATAACCAAATTCTGACAGCATTCCTGAAGTTCTGCACCTGGAATAACCAAATTCTGACAGCATTCCTGAAGCTCTGTACTGGAATAACCAAACTCTCTGACAGCATTTCTGAAGTCCTGCACTGGAATAACCAAATTCTGACAGTATTCCTGAAGTTCTGCACCTGGAATAACCAAATTCTGACAGCATTCCTGAAGTTCTGCACTGCAATAACCAAATTCTGACAGCATTCCTGAAGTTCTGCACCTGGAATAACCAAATTCTGACAGCATTCCTGAAGCTCTGTACTGGAATAACCAAATTCTGACAGCATTCCTGAAGTTCTGCACTGGAATAACCAAATTCTGACAGCATTCCTGAAGTTCTGCACCTGGAATAACCAAATTCTGACAGCATTCCTGAAGTTCTGCACTTGGAATAACCAAACCCTCCCCAGGGAGGGGCTCTGGCACGGAGCAGGGGTGGGCTGGAGCCTCCTTCCCCCTTGTTTCCAGTTCTCTTAGGTTGAGCAAACACCGACAATGCCCCAGTCAGCACCCACTCTGCATCTCGTGAAACACCAGAGCAGCTCCTTTGTCCCCAGTTATTTCCAGCCTTATGTTTCCATCCAGGGCTGCATCCAAACTCTAATGAAATCAATTCTTGGATCAGAACCAGGGATTTGCTGCCAGCACTGGGGT
Source organism: Passer montanus (assembly GCF_014805655.1). Classification (NCBI taxonomy): domain Eukaryota; kingdom Metazoa; phylum Chordata; class Aves; order Passeriformes; family Passeridae; genus Passer; species Passer montanus. The sequence goes on along the minus strand of NW_024356616.1, from coordinate 489,887 downwards.
TTGAAACCCTCAGCACCGCTCAGCACCCACGAACAATCGCTGAGGGAGCCTTTGTGGCTCAGTTATTCCCCAGTGTTAATCAGGCCAGGCTGTGCTTTAACTCTGAATAAAGCTGAGTTTATCCCCCCAGCCCAGAGCCAGGCCTGCTCTAACAGGTTTAACCCACTTTCTAAAGACACTGAATTATTTCCAGCAGACTCTTTACCTCGATGAGCCCAGAATTAGCCCAAGCCTTTATGGGACATTTTATTGGCCAAAGCAAATGTGACCTGGTGAGATTTACCAGCTTTATTAGCAGCAATAACAATTTTACTGTCAACAGCAGTAAATCAGGGTTTGTTGGGAACTCCACCACTTTTATCTGGAGCAAGCAATTAAAATGTCAGGTTTTCATTGGACATAATTCCTACCTTCCACAGAAGACAGACTCCCTGCTTAAGTGGGGAATGTAAAGCTGGCAGTTCAAAGAAATCTAAAATTCTCAGTAAAACTCAATGAGACCAAGAGTGTTTGGGGAGCCACACCTGTGGAGGTTTATTTTGTCTACAAACCAGATCCATTTTCCAGAGCACACATTCAGCAATCCTGGCAATTCCCTGCAATACAACACCCATTTTCCTGGTAAGGAGTGAAAATACAGAGAGCTGAGGAGGAGGTGGGAGCAGAGATTGCACTGGCAGAGTAAAGCACACCAGAAACCTGGACACAAACCCAGCCACTCGCTGAGCCCATCTCTGCCTCATTTTCCTCTCCTTTAGCACTTCTGCCTCACTGATGGTGCCTCTGCATTTCTCCTCTTTATTTCCAGGGACATCTGCTCCAATCCCTTCTCATTAACTAAAAACACACATTTCTCTGGGGTTTATTTTCCTTTTCTTCCTTTGGTTATTACCAACCCCAGCCACGCTGGGGATAAGGGGCAAAAACCAACTCCTGAGTGATCCAAGTGCTCTCATTCCCCAGAAGGTGCTGCAGAGAACTGCAGGGTGCAATTAAAAATTCAACGTTTCCTTGGGTTTTAAAGCCCCTGCAGCAGATTTTTCGACACGACCCACTCGAACCTCTCCCTCCAAGAGCAGCCTGGTTATTGCCATTTTAAGGCATCCCTGTGGTTTTCCTGTTAAGATCCAGCTCTCATCACAAAAAGCCTGTTTAAAGCAAAGCCAAACTCCACCAAATTAATACTTGCAGCAGATTTTCTCTCCCCAGCAACCATTTATCACAATATTTTTAGGTTTGCCTTTTACTTTGTCTTGTTTTTCAAGGAGAAAAGTAATTCTTGGGAAAATGCGCAACAATCTGCTTTCAGTTTGAAAGCACAGGACTTGAAAATTGTCTGAAAACCAGGATTTTTCAGCAAACAGTCCAGAATTTGGATAAAAAGCCACACTTCTGTAAATCTAGTGCATCAAAAAAGGACACTTGAAGCATTCTGGGGGAGAAGAGCACCAGGACCGACACCACACAGGAGCTGAGCCCATCCAAAGCTTTTTCTTGTGCCCCCGTGCCCACCCCAAAGCTCACCTCGGCCGCGGGGACGCCCTCGGGGGGCCGGCAGTGCAGGACAATCATCCCCTCGATGGGAACCTCCTTGCCCTGGGGGTCTTGCTCGAAGTTCTTCCTTAGATCTGCAGGGTGGGAGGAAAGAATTCATCAGGACTGCCATTCCTTGGATGCAAGCAGTCACCAGGATTGGCATTCCTTGGATTCAAGGGTTCACCAGGATTGGCATTCCTTGGATTCAAGGGTTCACCAGGACTGGCATTCCTTGGATTCAAGGGTTCACCAGGACTGGCATTCCTGCCCCAAAGCTCCACGGGGTGCAGGGTGGGTGCCCCTGGCACTCCCAGAGCTCCAGGACACTCCCATCCCTGGATCCCCTCACCTTCAGCTGTGTCCCCATTTCTCCCCTCTCCAAACCCACCTGTGTTTGACACAAAGCAAGGCCAGGTTCCAGCCCTGCACCCCATGTCCAGAACCTTCCCACAATTCAGAATTCCGTGCAGGAGCAGCGTGGAATCCCCAGGGTCCTGTGGGCTGGGATTGAACTGGATCCAGCCTGGCTGGGCCATGCCCTGCTCAGAGCAGTGTCTGAATCCTGATCTGTGCAGATCTCACCCTGAGAGCTGCAGGGGGAAGGAGAAAGGGGCTGGGAGCAATTCAGAGGATCCCAGAAAAGAGCTTTGAGATCATCAAGTCCAACCTGTCACTTAATTCCACACTGGGGACAAACTGCTCCACCCCAGACACCGCTGCCAGGTGATCACTGAGCTTTAGAAATGTCTCAGAGCTGCTGCAGCACCTGAGGGTGTCTGGGCAGACAGAACGGACACAAAGGAAACCTGGATCCAGCTGGGATCCCAAACACACTCAGGAATCCCTGGAGCTCCCCTGGATCCAGCTGGGATCCCAAACACACCCAGGAATCCCTGGAGCTCCCCTGGATCCAGCTGGGATCCCAAACACACCCAGGAATCCCTGGAGCTCCCCTGGATCCAGCTGGGATCCCAAACACACCCAGGAATCCCTGGAGCTCCCCGGCTGTGGAAGCAAAGCAAACCCTCAGGGATGTGATTCCTGCTGGGGGATGTTACTTTCGGAGCTCTCATTGTGTTCCCAGTGTCTCAGGCTCCACGGTGGGGATTTACTGACTTCATTCCCTGCCTTGCTCACAGCTGATGAAATACGGCCCTGGCACTGCATTTTCCAAAATGCATTCAGAATTATCTGAGCGAGCTGCTGCCTGCAGAAAGATGCTTACAGTGCCTGCATGCTCCTTTCCATGATTCTTTGTTAATGTTGATTTTTCTCCCCTCAGACAACCAATTTCTTTTCCAGTGCTCTCTTTAAGAAGGCATTCATTAACAGCCAGGCTGCGCTTGTGCCTACAAATGCCTTTATTAGGGTGAAAAATGGAGCAGGATCCCTTTGCTCTGCCTTCCCCACTATCACAAAGAAATACTCACCTGCTTCTTTGGAGAAATATAAAGTGCTGCAACACTGTGGACTTGACTCACAATTCAGAAACGTTGGGATTTCAGTGCAAAATCAAAAAAAAAAAAAAAAGGGATGAAATAAAGATGCCGGTTCCTCAGTGCCCATCCCAGAGGGGCTGGGAGAACGTTCTGGGTTCTCTCAGAGGTTGGACCTGCAGGGTCTCATCCCTGATCCTCCCAGGGTGTTCCCCAAGCCATAAATCCCAGCCCAGCGTGTTCCTGCTGTGCCTGAGGAGCCCCTTCAGCTCTGCCCTCCGGAATTGCTGCTTTTCCCAGCAAGCCACTCAGCTTTGAGCACAAAATAGCCCAGGAAGGGGCAGAGAGGAGCTCAGCTCCCACACAAAGCCTCCAGGCACCCCCAGAGCCCTCCAGGCCGAGCTGAAGAGCCTCTCCAGAGCGCTCTGGGGTTAATGGGGTCTCGGGGCACTGGCAAGAAGAACTGCTCCCACAGTGAGGGGTTGAAAAGCCCCAGCACACGGCTCCTCCTGCTCCTGCTCACGCTGAGCCTGGCTCAAATTGCCATTTTGTGGGGCTGGGAAATCACAGCGCGGAGAAAAGTCAATAAAAATTCAATTCAGATAAAGGTCCTTTCAGCTCGGCAATGCAGGGGAATTATTGGCTCAGTGTTATGACAGTTAATGCAGTGAAATAAAAAATTGAATTTACACGTATTTAGACATTCAGACTGAATCAGCCAACAAAAAAAAAATCCGCCGTTAATGAAATGAAGCTTTTCTTACACTGTCCTTTTACTTCTGACAAATGTTTGTTTTATCCTGTTAAATGTTTACCCTGGTAAAAGACACCTTTTTCTATTGTCAGGAGCTGCTGGAACACTCCCTGGGAAGTGTCCCTTCAGGTTCTCCCTTTGCTCCTGCCCTCCTCTCCCAGGGAATGTTTCTCCCAGCTTTTTGTAGGCTGCACCTCCTTTCCCAGGAGAGCAAAGGGAAGATCTGAGCTGGGGGCTCAAGGGAAAGGGGCTCACCACAGACTGGGGGAAGCAATCCCTGAATTCTCCTCTGGCAGGCTCTGGTTCTGCCAGGAAAACACCCCAGGTCTGATTCCAGGAATGGGATGAGGCTTGGAGCAGCTCCTGGTGACAGCTGTGTTTGGGGTCGTGTCTCCACTGTCCCTCTGGCTATGGGGCATTTGGAACATTTCCCTTTTTGCAGCTCCCAGTGACAGTTCTGTGTTTGGGGTCCTGTCCCTGCTGTCCCTTTGGTTGTGGGGCATTTGGAACATTTCCCTTTTTGCAGCTCCTGGTGACAGCTGTGTTGGAGATTGTGTCTCTGCTGTCCCTCTGGCTGTGGGGCATTTGGAGCATTTCCATTTTTGCAGCTCCAGCAGGATCTGTGGGTGGTGAGTGACGACCCCACAGCACATCAAGGACATGAGGAGAGGAAGATCATCCCCCACCTTCCCCCAAGTCTCCATGGACGGCAGCCCCATGGTTCCTTCCCTGCCAAGGCCAGCTCAGGATTCCCGTGGCAGCCTCCCTCCCTCTCTTTGGGATGGCTCTATCCCAAGAAAGGAGGGAAGGTGTTTTTCCCTCTGCTGACACCTGTGGTTCCCGGGATGCTCCTGCAGGGGCAGAGAGCACACCCACTGCTGTTTAACCCCAAAGGCAGCGTTGCCACCCCTCAGAGCCCCAGGGAAGCAGCGTTTACTCACAAGCGATGCGCACGGACGCCTTCCTGCTCTTGGAGGTGCCCAGGTGGCTCCAGGCCACGCACTGGCACCAGTAATCCTCGGGGCCGTGGAAATCCTCCACCTGCTGCCTCGTCACGTTGATGGAGACCTCCCGCACCTTCAGCCCTGAGCGGGGAGAGGCACAGGATCAGCGGGACACAAACCTGCCCTTTAATCAGCGGTGCCCTTTTCAATCAGGGCAAAGCCTTAATTACTTGCACAATGATGTAGTGCCACTAATTAAATTCTGTAAGATGAGCGGGTCGTAATGCACAAAGTTCCAGGAATTGCCCCCATTGTGATCTTTGCAACTCCTCCCTCAGAATCCTCATCCCTGGTGCCTCCTTCAGCCAGGATGTTTGTCTGGATTCGATCATGTACAATAAATACGTCTTTAAAGGACACCTCCATGCCCTTGCAAACCTGTGGCCCCTCAGACCAGGAGCATTTCCCCCACACAGAGCCCAAAGGTAAATTCCAGACTCCAGGATCCTCCCACACCTTTCCTGTGGCACCCCTGGGATGTTCCCCAGACCTGCAGCCACCTCAGCATGGCAGCCTTGGCAGAGGAAATCCAATCCAAACCTGGCACTGGGAACCATTCGAAAGAGTCAGAAAAAACATTAAATGAAAATAGAAAACATTCAGGCCTTGTTCTTCCTCCTCTCTCCTCCAGCACAGTCCCCTGGCAGTTATTTCCCCTCCACTGGAAATGGAGGCAAACCCAATCTCACCGTATTTCATGCCTGTGGAGTTTATAAAGCAGCAAGAATTCTAAACCTGAACTCCATAAAAATTGGCTTCCACTTAATCTCAGGCATCATTAACAGCTGGGCAGGCACTCCTCAAAGGCACTGGGAAGTCACTGTGCTCCTCTGGCAAGAGGAGGGACAGGGTTCACTGGGGATGCTCCAAGAGGGGAAGCTCAGACAAGCTTTAAATCCTGTACAAAAATACAGAATATTTGATACTTTTCCAGTGGCAGGAAAAGGAGATTTTTACTTCTTTTCATTAAGCCTGGCTTACAATGAAACCCAAAGACAGGGACAAACCCTTGACAGCTCCCCAAGTTGTTTCCAGAATGCCTTCAGTCTCTCAAATATTTATTCCCATGCAACAAACAAACACAGGTTTTCTGGCTGCTTTTTGTTTCCCCCGTGTTGATGCTGTTTTTAACAAAACTGTTTACAAAGCCTCCCTTTATTTCCTGACACGGTGACAACAAACCCTGAGGAACAAAGGCTCTGCCAGAGACCCTGCCAGGAAAACGCACCCCCTGAACAAAACCATCCCTGCTCTGCCAGCCAAAAATCCTTGGATTCTGGCATGAAAAGGTTTTGCAGAGTGATCTGTCCAGGTTTAAGGTAAGAGAAGCTCCAGGGAGTTCCCTCAGAGGGGACAGAGCAGGGCTGCCCTGGCTGAAGGTTTGGGATCCCATTCCCACCAGGAGCAGCTTCCTGGGGGGAAAACCCTCCCTGGATTATCCAGAGCTGTGCTGACCCCACTCACACCCCCAGCCCCTGCTCCCTTCCCTCCTGAGCTGCTCTGGGGATTTTGGGAAGCAGCAAAGAGAGGCAGAGGTGTGGGAGCTGCCCCAGCACCGCCCCTGCCCACAAGGACAGGATTTTGATACCAAACAAGAAGAAGTCATCACTTGATGATGAATTTTGAACAAGCTGAAGCCATTTCTTGGCTCCGGGGTGCTGCAAATTTCTGAGCAGGCGTCAGTGAATTCAGGCATTTACAGCTCCAGATTTATTAAGGTGGAATATTCTCCAGCCCAGCTCTTCCTTTCATTGACACGGCGCTTAATTAATCTATAAATCAGCCTGTATTTAATGTGGCAAACAAAGAGCACAAAGGTTTGGGGAAGCTGGTGGTTCAGCGTTTTGAGAATGGGCCAGGTAGGAATTCAGGTCCTCTTAAAGGTCTCCCAGTTCACCTATAGACAAAATAAATGCATCCAAAACTGCAGAATCTCGGAATTGTTGGGGCTGGACAGGACCTCTGGAGAACACGGGGTCTTTGGGGGAAGTTATGCTTTGTTTATGGAGAAAATACAGCGATTTCCATTTGTTTTAGGAGCAACGACACAAAGCAAACCTATTGGGAGGAGAGGAATATTCTGCATTTATCACCCCCGTATTTCACCAGCGCACACATCCACCTCCCCTCTGCACCTCGGGAACCACCGGGAAAATCCTTCACGGGGAGTGACACCGGGTGAAAAATCCCTGCAAATCAAAGCAGGCACCTCGTAAAGCACCGCGACATTTTACCTGCGACTCCAATAATTCCAATAAGCACCGCGAGCCCAACCCTTTAAATTATTGTGCAAATTAGAACCATCATCTTTTGTTTTACAGTAGAGCCGTGCAGAATATCAAGTGCTGGCTGTGGCACTGAAATGCTAATGGGCTCTGCTGGATGCTCGAGCTGCACAGACCGGTGCTGGCAGCAGATGAATAATTGCTCTCCGTGTACTAAACACAACGGAGCTGCAGAGAACTTCGGCATTTGTCAGCTTTATTTGTTTAAATGAGAAAAACACTGACAGCAGTTATTGCTGTAATCCTTCCAGTTATCAGGCAAGGAAACTCTGCGAGCGGGGCTGAGCCTCTGCTGAACCCCAAGCTGAAACAGCCAGGCAGGTTCTGGAGCGTGCAGGAAATGCAGCAGAGGGAAATTCATCAGCCCCTAATTACCAGACTTTCATCACAGCAGCATCCACGAGCTCGGCTCTCCCTTGATGAGGCAGAGCACGGAGAGAACAAAGTCCCTGCTCTGTCACGCTTGGGAATAAACAGGAAAAGCAGAGGCAGAGCAGCAAAGCCACCACGGGGACACTCCAGGCAAAGCCTTCCAGACATCCCCAGGCAGCAGCAGAGCCCTGCAAAACCCTCCCTGTCCTGCTGCTCCTGCTCACAGACACTCCTGGGCTGCTCCGAGCCTTTATTCCTCTCCTGTGAAACCAAAATCGTGGAAAACTGGGCTCTGTGCCCATCACGGTGACAAAGCCACCCGTGGGGAGTCTCTGCCTTGGGACACCCCGAGTGCCACTGCAGCCCCTCTGCCAGGAGCCCTCACAGGAGCTCAGACCCGTTCCCTCCATCCAGCAGCAAACTCCTCCAGCCCGGGGCTCTGGGTGCTGCTTTTCAGCACTCCCCCCAACCTCTCGGGACTCTGATCCCTCACACGCAGGGGAAGGATGCAGAGGGTCAGACCCTTCCAGTGCAGTGAGGCCCCAGAACCCCCTTTAACCAAAATCTCCGCTTCTGGCACCGATCCCAGAGCAGTTTTCCAGCTGGAGCAGAGCCGGGCTGTGCCTGGGGACAGACTCAGCTGTGGCCCAGACTGGACTCCAGAAATGAGGGCAAAAACTCCAACAGCTGCTGCTCCCCGGAGGCTGAGGAAGAGTTCCAAAGGAATTCGTGGCCATGGATGGGATCATGGTGAGAAAATTCCCCTCAGTGCTGCCTCTCTCTGCATTTTTGTGCCCTGAGGACCATTCTGGGAACACCTGGACACTGCCCTGCAGCGTTTTGGGTCCAGACCTTTGGGGCATCTGCAGCCCTGGGCTAAGTCCCGCCCTGCAGCGTTTCTGTGGTCAGGGGCTGGCACCAGATGAATTTTGTCCCAATCCAAACCATTCCATGATCCCAGCCCTGCTGCTCCGTGTCTCAAACCTCAAAGTTACCGATGCCGTTTAAACCCCAGCTCGTGTTACCAATCTTGGTTTGTTCTGTTATTAACCCAACGCTTAGAAAACATAATTGCAGCACTCACAGAGAGATTTTCTGTAACCATATGGAAGGAAAGCTTTTAGGGACGACATTTCTCCCATATTGATTCAGCAGTGCCTTTAGAAGTAAAGGTTATGCCTATTAAATTATTTCTGAAAAGGTAACTGCAAAAATTAAAATTCATTCAGATTAGCATTTACAAAAAAAACCCCCTCTAATACGAAACTTCTTCAGAATGTGTCACTTCAAAAGAATGCCAAGCACTACTTTAAGAGGTGTAACTTCTTTTTAAATGGCATTTTTGCCTCTAAAAAAGGAATTTCTTGTGTTGCTGGAGAAGGTGTTGTACACAGAGCGCTGCTGCCAAGGCTGGGGGTTGCCTAGCAATGCTGGGAGGGGAGAGGGGAGAAAGCAATAACAACCAGAATTGTGGAGCCACAGCATTAAATTGGTCTGCAATACTTATCAGCTAAATGAGAGAAGCTACAGGCTGTGCTCCCAGCTGATAAAATCTCTTGATCACTCCCAAATCTCTCCCTTCTCCTCTTCTCATCCACACGCACTGGGCACTGGGGATTTCTCCTGCTCGGGTTATTCCCACCCCAATTCCTGCCCTGGCTGGGGCTGGGGGCAAACCCCAGGGTCCAACCCAACAAAAATCCCATAAAAACTGGGGCTGGGGGCAAACCCAGCAGGAATCCTACAAAAAATGGGACTGGGGGGAAACCAGGATCCAACCCAGCAGGAATCCCATAAAAACGACTTTCCCTATTCCCAGCTCCTCCTCCAAAGGGAAGCAGAGGAACCCCAGGTCCCTGCAGAGCTGCCTGGCGGGGTCAGGGCTGGGATTCCCACTGGGGCTGTCCTGGGAGTAACTCCTGGTGACCTGGGAGCAGCTCCTGCTTATTCTGTTTGCAGGGTCCCCCGTGGCAGGAAGGAATGATGAGTCTGACTCCCTGTTCTCAGAAGGCTAATTTATTATTTTATGATACTATATTATATTAAAGAATGCTATACTAAACTATGCTAAAGAATACAGAAAGGATACTTACAGAAGGCTGAAAAGATAATAATGAAACTCGTGACTCTTTGCAGGGTCCTGACACAGCTTGGCTCTGATTGGCCAATAAGTCCAAACAATTCACATGAAACCAATGAAACAATCACCTGTGGGTAAACAATCCCCAACCACATTCCAAAGCAGCAAAACACAGGAGAAGCAAATGAGATAAAATTGTTTTCCTTTTTCTCTGAGGCTTCTCGGCTTCCCAGGAGAAAAATCTTCAAATTAAAGAGTTACAGAAGATATGAATGTGACACCTGCTCACCTGTGGCCTCGTCCAGGCTCTCGTGGGACACGTGCTCGTTCTGGTGCACCCACTCCCCGTTGCACTTGAAGAAGATCTGCATGGCGGGCACGGCCCTGCAGCGCAGCACGATGGGGTTGCTCTTGATGATGTAGGAATCGTCCGGCTCCTCCAGGAAATGGGGCAGGGTCCCCGGGGCCGAGGGGATGGACTCGGGCAGGGCCTCACTGTTCTCATTTCCTGAAAGGCAACCAGAGGAAAATTCCATTTTTCATTATTTTTCTAGCATCTCGTTTTATTGCTGGAGTGAAAAATCAATTTTGGGTTTTATTTAGGATTGGTTTTACTCTGGGTTTTATTTAGGGTTGGTTTTACTCCAGGAGTGTCTGCAGAGCTGCCGGGTTGGGCTTTGAAAGGACACGCACATGGAGGAAAAAAAATCAAATAATTTCAGTGTAAGGGCTGCCAAATGCCACAAAACAGCATCAAAACCACCAGAAAACAGGTGGGGAACTGAGGGTTCAGAAGCTGCAGGATGTGAGGGGAGAAGTTTTCAGCACTTCTCCTCATCCTCTCAGATTTGTGATCCTCAGCTGCCATCAGGGACCAAGGGCATTCCTTCAGGATGAGGAAGGTCCCTCAGTTCCCGAATTCCTGAGGCTTTGCCTTTGGAACAGCTCCCACCCTGTCAAACCCTCGTTGCTGCTGTCAAACCCAGGAAATTCCCATTGATCTCCGGCAATGCTGAATTCATTTCAGCACCTTGTCTGTTTTTTGGCGAAAATTCAGAGGAAAGCGACAAATGTGGGTGAGAAGGGATTGATTCCTGCAGGGAGATCAGAGAGCAGCGAGCACAGCCAGGGGGGAGAACAGGACACGTGAAAAATCTTTTTTTTTTTTTTCTTCAAATTAAAGAGTGTGAGGATGAAGGGAGCCGGGAGGGAACAGCTGAGGGCACGAGGAGGTGATGGAACCCAAAGCATTGAAATTAAGGCAGATGAAAGGGAATTGTGGTGCTGTGAAGGAAAACTGAACCCTTCCCGTGTCTAGGAGGCGACAGAAGAACGAGAACTTTGTTTTATTTCTATTAAATCAGGGAGCTGCCCCTCAGCACGGAGCTCTGAGTGTGCAAACACCCCCCGAGCTGTGCTGGGAAATCACAGCCACCCTCCAAGGACCGCAGTGCTTTCAGCCCCTTCTCAGGGTGCTTTAAAAAACACCATCACAACTTCCAGTGCTTTCCTCCCCAGCGCTGATGCCAATTTCCATCTTGTCAATCTTCGGCAGCGCTGCGTCCCTGCAGGCTCTATTCAATCCCAGTTTTGTAGGAAAGGACAAAAAATGTCTGAAGATTTTGGCGAGGCTGGGACCTCCCAGGCTCCCACCAAGGCTCCAGCAGCCCTGGGGTGGAGGGGGAGCAGCGGCCGAGTCCGTGAGGATCCCCCAGCTGGAGAACTCCCAGTGACCCCGAGTTATTCCACTGAATTTGCTATTTAGGGCAAGGCACGGGGGAGGAAATCCCAGCCCCACTGAAAGCAGGGCGGATCTCTCCTGGCAGGTTGTGTCTGGAATGGGTGATCTGCATTTTTTTTTGGCAGATTTTGGGGCTGGGAGTGGCTCGCTCTCCATGAAAACCTCTCACATGGCCAGGTAAATCCAGGTGCATCTTTTCCCTTTGACATTTTCCTTTGGAAATCCAAGCAGCACACACAAAAGCAGGAATCATTCCCCATCCCCTCACACTCACACAGATATTTCTGTGTTTTACACCTGGAATTGCCTGAATTCCTGCTGCCAGGACATTCCTGCTCAGGTGGAGGACATTATTTATCCCTGGATAAATAACATTTTCCCATTTACCTCTCCCAAAATGCCCTTAATATTCAGGATTTTACCTCAGTGCCTCTTCCTCTTGTGATCACCTCTATTGTGCCCTAACTTGATTTCAGAATTCCCATTCCCCAAGAGCTGATTGCAAATCCCTGAGGTTTTCCATGTCAGTTTTTGGGATTCAGGTCCTTCAGAGCTACTCCCCAAAAGAAAAAAAAATCTGTTTTGTAGCAGCAGCAAATGACAGAAGAGCAAAATTTTTGGGATTCAGGTCCTTCAGAGCTACCCTCCCAAAAAAAAAAAAAAAAAAATCTGTTTTGTAGCAGCAGCAAATGACAGAAGAGCAAAGCCTGACACACAATTCTTGTGGGTTTCATTCCTGGAAAATTACCTTTCAGGAAGGGTTTTGTGTTTTATGCTCTGCACGTGAGGCCAAAAGGGACTTTAAATCTTTTCATGACAATAATAGGAATGAAAAAGAAAGGAGGGGGAAAAAAAAAGTTAGGAACAAACATTAAATTCTTCTCTGAAATAAACACACTGCTGTTGTCAGAACACATTAGGAGATCTGGACAGCAGCAGACAGGGATGAGTCAGTATTTCAAAACTGATTAGGATAATTTAGATGTTAAAATGAGATCTTAAACCAGTGAAAAGCTGTGAGTTCTGAAATACCTTTTTTATTTCAAATTAAGAATTATTAAAAGTGAACAGCATTATTCTTTTTGCATTAAAAAAAAACCCAAACGAAAGCTAAGGTGTCCTCAACAAACCAAGTAACTCATGATAAAAGCAAATAAATCTGGCAATAAATTGTGCAGAGACTTTCCCCAAGTGTCCAAACACAACTTCTCTTACACTTTGTGGTACCAGAAAAACAAAGCTCTAAAAGTCCCAAATGGGGCTGAATTCCCCTGGCTGATCCAGCAGCTGGGATCAGAGGGAGCTCTCCTCCCTCTCTGCCTGGCATTTGGGATTTGGGATTTTCCCTCTCTGCCTGGCATTTGGGATTTGGGATTTTCCCTCTCTGCCCAAGATCTGGGATTTCCTTCCCTTTGCTCGGGGTTTGGGATTTGGGATTTTCTCTCTCTGATCAAGATTTGGGATTTGCCCCTCTCTGCCTGAGATTTGGGATTTCCCTCTCTCCCCCTTCTCTGCCCAGGTTTGGGATTTCCCTCTCTCTACCGAGGATTTGGGATTTCCCTCTCTCTGCCCAGGATTTGGGATTTCCCTCTCCCTACCCAGGATTTGGGATTTCCCTCTCTCTGCCCAGGATTTGGGATTTCCCCTCTCTGCCCAGGATTTGGGATTTCCCTCTCTCTGCCCAAGATTTGGGATTTCCCTTTCTCTGCCAGGTTTGGAATCTCCCTGATTTATGGGACTGCCCTGAAGCAATTCCTCTACAGGGACACAGGAGCCATTCCCACACAAGTTTGGGATTTCCCTCTCTCTACCGAGGATTTGGGATTTCCCTCTCTCTGCCCAGGATTTGGGATTTTCCTCTCCCTACCCAGGATTTGGGATTTCCCCTCTCTGCCCAGGTCTGGGATTTCCCTCTCTCTGCCCAAGATTTGGGATTTCCCTTTCTCTGCCAGGTTTGGAATCTCCCTGCTTTATGGGACTGCCCTGAAGCAATTCCTCTACAGGGACACAGGAGCCATTCCCACACAAAAACATTCCCAGTTCCCTCCCACCTCCTTGTCCTGCTCAGGAATTCCTCCCCTTTTCCTCCTTTTCCCTGGATTTATAAATCCTGCCAGCAGCACTGGGTTGTTCACTGCTGCTTGGGATGTTTGCTGCCCCTTTTTCCAGAAGGAAAAACACTTTTCCCAGAAGGAAAAAGTCTTTTCCCCGCTGGACCCATCCAGGAGCACAAACACAACTGGAGATGACCAATATTCCAAATATTCCCATTCCGCCCTTTCCATCTGTCCATCCTCGTGATCCCTGCTGGATTTTAACCCCCTGCAGCCCGGATTTCCTCCAGCACCAAACAAATTCAAGTGTCAGCTTCGCCAGGGGAGGCAGGGGATGGAAAAATAAAAAGCCTGTTCCAGAATAGAGCATTTCCTCCTGCCTGGAACGGTTTCCATGATGAAATCGGAGTCGTTATTCAGTCAGGAAAGCAGCTCGGGGAGATTTGCCTACATTTGCTTAATCAGATGACCCCGGCCCCCACGCGCAGTGGGTTTTTTGGAAGGAGCTCAGAAATGGGTGGAAATGGCAGATTTTGTTGCCCACGTGCAATCCTGGATTGTCTCTCTTGTTTGCCCTGGTTTGCTGAGGGCGCAGGACGGGGTACAGAGCAAAGGCTAAATGGGAGAGCCAGGAACAAATCCCTTCCCACCCCAAAGGGACCTCCCAGCTCATCCCATTCCTCCCCTGCATGGGCAGGGAACCTTCCACCACACCAGCTCACTTATCTGCATTTATTCCTATTTTTTCAATGCTTTTAGCAGAATTCCTGTTTTTTTCCTGGCTGCTGTACAACCCAAAGCCAGATTTAGTTTCATTAATGAACTTCAAATGCCTCTGCTCAACAATACAGTGGATTTTTTAGTGGATGTTGGCATTTTCCCTATGAGGAAGAACCCTCAATAAATCGGTGAAGCCTCAATAAATGAACGAACCCTCAATTAATCAGTGAACCTCTCAATAAATCAATGAATTCTCAATAAATCTATGAATCCTCAATAGGTCAATGAAACCCTCAGCACACCCAGCACTTCCAGGGGCAGGTGCTCCTCAGGGAGCTCTGGTGGGGACACAGAGATCTGTAAAATCCCAGCCCAGCTCATCCCTGTGTTCCCAGATTCCCAGCCCAGCTCATCGGTGGGGACACAGGGATCTGTAAAATCCCAGCCAAGCTCATTCCTATGTTCCTCTCACTCCCAAATTCCCAGCCCAGCTCATCCCTGGGTTCCCAGATTCCCAAGAATTCCCAATCCAGCTCATCCCTGTGTTCCCATCACTCCCAAATTCCCAACCCAGCTCATCCCTGTGTTCCTGAATTCCCAGCCCAGCTCATCCCTGGGTTCCCATCACTCCCAAATTCCCAGCCTAGCTCATCCCTGTGTTCCTGAATTCCCAGCCCAGCTCATCCCTGTGTTCCTGAATTCCCAGCCCAGCTCATCCCTGTGTTCCCATCATCAGCTCATCCCTGTGTTCCTGAATTCCCAGCCCAGCTCATCCCTGTGTTCCCATCACTCCCAAATTCCCAGCCTAGCTCATCCCTGGGTTCCTGAATTCCCAGCCCAGCTCATCCCTGTGTTCCTGAATTCCCAGCCCAGCTCATCCCTGGGTTCCCATCATCCAGAATTCCCACCCCACACTGAGATCCACAAGTGCTGCAGCTCCATCCCACCCCTGATATCCCACATTAACCCCCCTGCTTCCCATGGATATAAAGGATAAACTTCCAGAGGCTCTGCCGTAATCCTTCCCATCAAATATTTGGGCGACAGGTGGAAAATTGTTCTGCCAGCTGAAGAAGACAAAATCCATCCCTCCCGGCAATTTTCCGCAGTGAAAACTCCAAAAAATGAACGTGCAATAAGTTGTGGAAATAAATCTGGACTTTAAAAAGAAAAAGTAAATCCCCCAGCAGCGAGCTGGGGATCTTCAGGCACGAACCCCGCTTATCTGGGAGTTAAAAATCTCATTTCTCCTGCTGAGTGCCAGGCGGAGACACTCCAGGCTGTCACCTCTGCTGCTGGGATCATCCTGAGGTTTTTGGGGACACTGAGCACCCCTGGGGACACTGAGCACCCCTGGGGACACTGAGCACACCTGGGGACATTCCCTGTGGCTCTGGAGCCAGCCTGGAGGTGGCTGTGGGGCGGGGAAAGGGACAAACCCTGCCTGGGTCAGGGTGGGGACCCTGAGAGGGACAGGAGGAGCTGGAGCAGCCCCTGGACTCTGCTCTGTGCCTGAAGTGAAGCCAAGGCTGGGCCAGCTCCTCCCGTCCCTGCCAGGAGCACACCCGGGGTCCCTGACGGAGCAGGGATGTTCTCTGTTCCCCAGACATTCCCAATCCTGGTGTTTTCTCCACACAGCCCCTTCCCCTCAGCACCCAGGGCACCCAAATCCCTGCTCACCCAGAGCCTGTCTGAGAGTGGCACCAGGATGGGCTGTGGCTGCCCTGCCACACACAGAACTGCTCCTCTGCAGGGAGGGCTCCTCTGGAAGGGCTTTCCTGCCACTTCCCTAATCCTCACCACCTTCTCTGCCATTTCCCTAATCCTCATCTCTTCCTTCTCTGTCATTTCCCCAATCTTCATCTCCTTCTCTGCCGTTTACCCAATCCTCACCTTCTCCTTTGCCATTTCCCTAATCCTCATTTCCTCCTTTCCCCAATCCGCATCTCCTCCTTTGCCATTTCCCCAATCGTTACCTTCTCCTTTCCCCAATCCTCATCTCCTCCTTCTCTGCCATTTCCCCAATCTTCATCTCCTGCTTTCCCCAATCCTCATCTCTTCCTTTCCCCAATCCTCACCTTCTCCTTTGCCATTTTCCCAGTTGTTACCTTCTCCTTTCCCCAATCCTCATGTCCTCCTTCCCCCAATCCTCATCTCCTCCTTTCCCCAATCCTCACCTCCTCCTTCTCTTCCATTTCCCCAATCCTCATCTCCTTTCCCCAGTCCTCATCTCCTTTCCCCAGTTCTCATCTCCTTTTCCCAATCCTCATCTCCTCCTTTCCCCAATCCTCATCTCCTTTCCCCAGTCCTCATCTCCTCCTTTCCCCAGTTCTCATCTCCTTTCCCCAATCCTCATCTCCTCCTTTCTGTCTCCTCTCCAAAGCCCCAGCCCTCAATCCCCGTGCCCCTGGCCCCCCTCCCTCACATCTTTGTTCCCAGAAAAAAGAAGGAAATTTAACACATCCCACTTTACCCACCAATTCCAGCCCGGTTCTCCTCTGGCTCTGTCAGAACCACTCTGAGAATGTCAGACCCATTTAACGAACTTGAATTCCATGAAATTTATGAAGGGAATTTCCACCAACCACCCATCCCTGGCTGCAGGAGGGAAGGGCATCTATTTTCCCCAGTGAGAATTAATTTGTTGATAAAACATTGCTGGCCCTTCCTGTGCCACAGAGATGAATGTGCATCCTATTGTAATCCCTTCTGCATCCTGAATGTATTTATATCCCAGCTACACTTATTTATAAAAATGATGTATTACATTTATTAAATATTAAGTGGGTTACAAACTTGAAGAATCTTTCATACATTTATTTAACATCTAGTTGTTTTTTTTTTTCCTTTGAGCAATATGCAAGCAATATAAATCTTTAAAGGGAAGAAGGATCCTCCAGCACCCCAAACAGGTCTGTAACTAAAAGTGTCCCAGCACGGGGTGTGTGAGGAGTCTCAGACTTCCCTCAGTGACTGACCAGATCTTCTGCCCTCAACAATTCCAGCCAGGAGCCCTGAGCAGAGCATTTCTGTCCAAAGCCATCAAAAATGCCATTTATGGCCCAGCAGAGAGGCTGCAGAGCTCACCCTGAGCCTGCTGAATCCACCCACAAACCCCTCCCCGTGCTCCAGACCTCCAGGAGAAATGGGTGAGCAAAGCAAGGAGGGGACTCCCCAAATTAACTCCTCTCCTGCTCCAAATTCCTGTCTCACCTGCTCATGTGGATCCCTGCCTCGTTCCCCGTGTCTCTGATGAGATCTGGCTCCAGTAAATCTTAATTACTGAGACAACGATATGGAAATGCTCATTTGGTAAAAAAACCCCACAAAAGGAGCTCAGAGAGAAATTCAGCTTCATTTCAGCCAGGCTGAGAGAGAAACCAGGCTCCACAAACGGGGCTTCATTCCAGTGCTGAGAGCTCGGGAGCACAGCAATAATAAATGAGGGAATTACAATTTAGGGACACTCAGGGCTGAGTGAGACATCACAGCGCAACTCTCAACAACCGAGCCCGAAATCCCCGACGAGCTCATTAAAACTGGACTGAGCAATGCTGCAGCTCCTCCAGGTGACTCTGAATTGCTGAGGAAATTGGGCCCATTAACTATTAATAGACATAATTCCAACATGCAGTGCACAATTTAAACAGGAGTTTAGAGGAGAAGGTTTGGAACCCAGATTTCCCAGTTCCTGTAAAATCCTGTACTGGCTGTATTGGCAGGAATTTCCAGTCCTCGTTGCGCTTTGCACAAATTGAATTTAATGATGGATCTTCATAGTCTGAAATTTTATTTCATTGTGATTGGGGAAACAAACTTTATCTGCAGTTAAACAATAGAGTTTAGGATGTAAAATTTTACAATGCTTTTTCTAACAGAACAAATTTGGGATTTCTGCCCAGTTTTTGAAGTGTCCAATGTCCCTGACAACACGAAATATCCAATTAATTGATGTTTTCTACATGCGCAGAGAGACTGAGCCACAGATGTTTCAGATCTCTCTGTAAATTCCATCAAAGCAACAAGTGACATTTAAGGAATATTTCAATGTTGTGTTTGCAGCAGCTGAACACAGCAAACAAGGAGGGGGAGCTGGGCACTGGAGCAGTTTTGGGTTCCACACCCAGCCTGTTCTGGCTGCTCCTTTTGTGCTTTTTCAGGGTATTCAGCTACAAATATTTCCTGAAACAGCACTAGAATTAAACAGCAAAGCATATTGCTAAATAAAATTGCTGCAGACCTGTGAGGCCTTGGATTTATTGATCTTTGTAGCTCCCATCAGCTGTTTTGTGCAGATTTCGGAGCTGCCCTCCAGGTAATGTTTGGATAAGGGAATATTTTGCAGTTCTTCTTTCACCTTTCCCTTTCCAGTCAGGTAATTTTGGATAAAGCAATGAGATACCCCACAGGAAACAGGAGAGCAAAGCCAACCCCACCATCCCCTGGTTTGGGAGGGAGAAAACCTCGCTGCCTGCCCCAGGACATCACAGCCTCACCCTCAGGGCTTCCCCCATGGGATTTTCTGGAACTTTCCCCTTTTCCCACCTAAAGCCAGCCCAGGGTGAGCAGGACGGAGCCACCTGAGACCTCCCCAGCTCATCCCGCACCCCAGTCCCATTTCGGTGATAAACCCACCCCAAACCACCCCCCAGGAGCTGTTTTCCCATTTCCCAACTCATTCCCGTTGCCCCCCACCCCATTTCCCTCGGCAGTGAATCACAGCCCGGGCTGGTGACGCTCCCCTGACTCTGCTGTCACCACCTCACCTCCCCTCCCTGTCACTTCTGCTTGCTGTCCCCATCAGCAGCTTCAGCTGCCTGTTTACTCAGCCCCCCGTGGGGGAAGGAACAAAAGAACCCCCCAAAAAAACAAAGGGAAAGAGAAAAACATCCCCCAAAAAAAGCCCCATTTGGAAACGCTCTCCCGCAGGAACCTCCCACACCCGCCGCCCCTACAGCTGACGGTTTTGTGCAGCACAAAGATTAATAATTTTCAAAACCTGACATTTTCCATCTGAATCACAAGCTACTTTTGTGAGAAATCTTTTCCATATCCTGCTCCATGCTGCTTCTCACGCTGAAGGGCATTTTAGGCTGGTGAAACGCTTTTGTCATGGTAAAGACCCGGCGGATTTCCAGCTGGTGGCTCTGCAGAGGAACCGCTGCTGCCAACACCAAAGGATCCCAAAGGATCCTCATTTCCCGAGCACATTCCCTGCCCTGAGATGCTCAGGCACACCTTGGAGAGCTCCAGCTCTCCCACCTTTCCTCACCTCCCCTCAAAGCAAAGCCCTTCTGCTGTCCCAGCTCCCCCTTCCCCATTCCCAGCCTGGCCTCCAGCAGTTTTACTCAACATTGCGGCGCTGGTGGTGTTTGTGAGGGTCCCGGGATGAGGGAAGAGATGAATCTGACTCCACATTTCTTAGAAGTTTGATTTATTATAAGAAATTATATACCAAAACTATACTAAACTACAAAGGACACAGACAGAAGGCCAGAAAAGGATGAATAATAAAAACCCGTGACAGACCAAAGCATCTGACACAGCTGGACTGGGATTGGTCATGAATTAAAAACAATTCACATGGAACCGATCAAAGATGCACCTGCCACATTCCAAAGCAGCAGAACACAAGGAGATGAGATCAGATAATATTGTTTTTCTTTTCCTCTGAGGCTTCTCATCTTCCCAGGAGAAGAAATCCTGGCGAAGGGATTTTTCATAAAATATCACTGTGACACTGCAGTTTCTGATCTTTTACAGAATCCCTACAAGGCTTTTACGACAATTTTTTAAGGAATTTTACAAAACTCTACAGAATGTTCCAGATCTCCATGAAGGCCCCTGCAGGTGACACCAGCTCTGGGATCTCCAGGATTTGCTGATGGGAAAAAATTCCTGCCTGTGGGATCAGGGAACACCAACCCCTTTGGCTTCAACGTTTCATGAAGGGCCAGCCCAGCATCCTGAGAACGCCTCCTTTACGTCTTAAGACCAGAGGAAACATTCAGAGTGAGATTTTGGGTTGATTTCTAAAGGAATATCTTTGCTTTTCCTCTTTTTTTTTGGCCTCCATGAAATCAGAATTTCCCCTGCTATCGCTCAGTTAACAACCCCAATTTCTTTTCTGCGTGGGAAAGGGAACGCCAGGACCCAAACAGCTCTTCCAGCAGATAAAAGGCTCTGAGAAAAAGGGAAGGGAGGGCAGTGATTTTCCTCAGGTCCTGCTCAGGACTGAACTCCTGGCAGAGAACAAAGCCGCCCCTTCAGATCCCAATTCACACTTCAATTTTCCTGAACCTTGTAATACAAGTCATTACATCCTCCATGACTTATCCTCAAATTGCTGGTAATTTTTATGTTGAACAAGCACCCATTTGCAGGGGTTTTCGTGCCATTAGGAGCAGGAATATTCCAATTTGGAAGTGGAAGCTGATGGCTGGAGAGGCAGAATGGCTCAGAAATACAGAATACACACCTTGGGAGTGAATGCTGGGGGGTTTTATAGCACCCAGAGCTGGAAACCTGATGAAAATCTGCTTTTATTTTGTCCCTAACAGGACAGGGGGAGAGGGCGAGCAGCCACCTCTGCTCTCCCACAACTCACCAGCCCCTCTCAGAACAAAAAGCAGCAATAACATCCCACAACACTCCCATTTTTTCTCCCCCAGCACACCAAAAATTACAGAGGCTGACATTAAAATCTCCTTCCAGCTCCCTGGACAGGGTATTTCAGCTGAGCTCCTCAGTGCTGGGACCCGTGGGGTTTATGGGGGGCAATAAAATCTCCAGTGCTGGGTGAGGGTCCAGCTCCCCTGGAGCAGCTCAGGATGGACAGCAGGATGGTCGTAGTTATGATATTTTCTGAAAAATCCTTTTGCCAGGGTTTTTCTCCTGAGGAGCCTCAGGAAAGAAATGTAAACAATAACTCTCTGCTGCTGTGGAATGCAACAAGTGCATCTTCCATGGGTTCATGTGGATTGTTTTCACTCAATGACCAATCACAGCCACCTCTGTCGAGGCTGTGAGCAGTCACAAAATTTTATTATGCATTCTATCCTATTCTTTCAAACCTTCTCACGATCTTTTTCTCTCTGTTCCTTCGGTGTCGTTTTAATGTAGCGTTTTAATATAAAATATATCATGAGATAACAAACCAGCCTTCTGAAAACACGAAATCAAGGTTCCCAACAGACGGTGACCCAGCAGTGTCCCCCTGGTTCCATCCTTCCCCGCCTGGATTTCACACCCTGCTGCATTCCCACCCCACCCCTGCTTTTTGGGATGCTCTCCCAGTTCTGAGTTTGCTGCTGCTTCCCTTGGGAGGCGTCAGGAGGTGAGGCTGGCTCAGCTCATCCAGCATATCAAACCCTGCTGGAACCTTCTCTTGCTGGTGCTGTGTGCAGCTGAAAATGGCAAAAAATAACAAAAACACCCAAAACAACAACAACAACAAAAAAAACAACTCCCACAAAAACAAAAACAATCAAAAACCCTACCCCAACAAAAAAACCCCCAACAAAACAACAAAAAAACCCCCCAGCTCCTACAAAAACAAAAACAACCAAAAACCCTACCCCAACATAAAAACCCCCAACAAAACAACAAAAAAACCAACAAAAAATAAATTACAAAAAATAACAAAAATTATTAACATACATATATTTAAAATATATATAATTCAATATAATATAATATAATATAATATAAGAAACTATTAACAGAATATATATTTAAAATAACAGAAATTATTAACATTATTAATTATTAACAAAAATTAATAACAAAAAATAACAACCCCCGCCCAAAACAACAAAAAATAAAAAAATAAAAAATAAAAAAACCCCAAAAATAACAAAAGATAACCAAAAATAACCCCCAGGTGGTGCCAGCAGTGCTGAGCCCCCGTTCAGGCTGAAGCACCTGCTTGGCTTCAGCTTGTGCTGAGCTCCTTTCCCACCCTGGGTAATCTGGGAATGCACTCCGGGGGTGCTGGGGGTGTCTGAGCCCCCCAGAATTTGGAACTCGGAACAGGGCTGGGTTCAGACACACCAGGGAGGGCTGGAATTCCCCCCTCCCTGCTCCTCCCCGTGGCACCAGCTGTGATGGAGCAGCATCCCTGCAAGGTTTCTGTGCTGGAAAACCTCAAATTCCTGCTGGAAAACCTCAAATTCCTGCTGGAAACCTTCAAATTCCTGCTGGAAAACCTCAAATTCCTGCTGCTTCCCAGCTGGATGCCCCGATGAGCCAGAGTGAGACACAGCAGGGCACAAACCTCCAACAAAAGCAGCAAATCTGTTCTGGGGCTGCAGCCTGAGCTTTGTGTCACCCGTGGGAGCAGCGCTCGGTGCCACGTTTCGTGTTGGGAGAGGAGAACAGAGAGGAGCGCCAGCGGTGACAATTCGTTATTAATAATGTACAGAGCCCTTCGTCGTCAGCTCAGCCAGCCTGGCAGAGGTGAGGCGTCCCCGGGCTTTGCTCCGAGGCAGAACAAAGTGCAGAGGGTTTCATCTCACCCCTAAACAAAGTGCAGAGGGTTTCCTCTCACCCCTAAACAAAGTGCAGAGGGTTTCATCTCACCCCTAAACAAAGTGCAGAGGGTTTCACCTGACCTCTAAACAAAGTGCAGAGGGTTTCATCTCACCCCTAAACAAAGTGCAGAGGGTTTCACCTGACCTCTAAACAAAGTGCAGAGGGTTTCGTCTCACCCCTAAACAAAGTGCAGAGGGTTTCATCTCACCTCTGAAAAAAGTGCAGAGGGTTTCATCTCACCCCTAAACAAAGTGCAGAGGGTTTCCTCTCACCTCTGAGCAAAGTGGAGAGGGTTTCGTCTCACCCCTAAACAAAGTGCAGAGAGTTTCATCTCACCTCTGAAAAAAGTGCAAAGGGTTTCATCTGTAAGTCTGCCCAAAGTTTCTCTCATCTGCCCCACCTCTGTGGTCATTCAATAAAGCCATCACGACCCCCGCTAGTAGAACGGATTGTGACACCATCTCACCCCTAAACAAAGTGCAGAGGGTTTCGTCTCACCCCTAAACAAAGTGCAGAGGGTTTCGTCTCACCCCTAAACAAAGTGCAGAGGGTTTCGTCTCACCCCTAAACAAAGTGCAGAGGGTTTCGTCTCACCCCTAAACAAAGTGCAGAGGGTTTCGTCTCACCCCTAAACAAAGTGCAGAGGGTTTCATCTCACCCCTAAATAAAGGGCAGAGGGATTCCGGTTGAATTCTCTTTCCAAAGTTTCTCTCATCTGCCCCACCTCTGTGGTCATTCAGTCAAGGTGCATTTGTTTTGATTGACTGCAATCCCCTTTTCCGTGTGGTTTTTGCACTCTGAGATGAGTAAAATGAACCATCACAACCCCCGCTCGTAGAGCGGATTGTGACATCATTTCACCTCTAAACAAAGTACAGAGGGTTTCCTCTCACCTCTAAACACCAACTGATCTTGAAGAGTCTTGGGAATGTGACTGGGGCCGTGCCTTGGATAAGGACAGGCTGCTGAGCAGGAATCTTCCCCAGACCCACCCTGAGTGTCCCAGAAGAAGCAAGAACTCATCCCAAGGACCTGCTCCCATCCATCCATCCATGGCCATCCCTTGTTTGCCCCATCCCAGAACCGTCCCCAGATGGAAGCTGATCCTAAAGAGCCTTGGGAATGTCACTGGGGCTGTGCCTTGGACAGGGAGAGGCTGCTGAGCAGGAATCTTCCCCAGACCCACCCTGAGTGTCCCAGGAGCAGCAAGAACTCATCCCAAGGAGCTGCTCCCATCCATCCATGGATCCATCCATCCATGGATCCATCCATCCCTTGTTAACCCCATCCCAGAACTGTCCCTGGATGGAAGCTGATCCTGAAGAGCCTTGGGAATGTGACTGGGGCTGTGCCTTGGACAGGGACAGGCTGCTGAGCAGAATCATCCTCAGACCCGCCCCGAGTGTCCCAGGAGTGACACCAGAACTCGTCCCAGCTCATCCCAAGGAGCTGCTCCCATCCATCCATCCATCCATCCGTCCATCCGTCCATCCATCATCCGTCCATCCATCCGTCATCCATCCATCCCTCCCTCATTCACCCCATCCCAGAACTGCCCCTGGCTGCAAAGCTGCTCCCCTCCACCCCAGGCTGTTCCTTGGAGCTTTAGGAGGGGAGGAGAAGCCCCCCTGGGACGTGCCACCCCTGAGGCCCCGCAGAGCCCCCGGGGAGCAGCAAACAGCCCCGGCCGGGCTCTGCCCCCACGCTCCGCTCATCTGTCAGCAAAAGCTGGCGAAGAACTGGGAATTATTCAGGAGCCCTGCTCCAGTGCCCTGTGAACAATATCCTTTTCATATCTGCAGCATGATAAAATCACTTGTTACTGCACTGCTGCCTGAGTCATCCTCTGGCAGCGTTATTAACCCCGCGCTCGCAGCCTGCTCGGGGACTCGGAGCCCTTTTGTTCCAAGACTTGGAGATTTATTTGTCAAGTCTGACAGCTCTGATCTCCTCTCGCAGTGCCTGAACAGGAATTTATGAAATCATGAGCTGCAGGAAATAGCCAAAATCACAGCAAGGGTTGATTTGGAAACGAGGAGGAGATAAACAACATGGAGATAATAATCTGCATTTCCATAAGAAAAGGCTCGCTAAAAAGATCTGAAAGCATCCAGGAACAGGGCACTGACAGATCTCACGTGTGCTTAACATGTGGTTTATAGAGTTTTAAGAAGATATAAAAACATTTAAACTCCATCCAGGCATCTTTCATTCTGGATCTTGAGAAATCAACAGGTACGAATGAGACACACTCAGTGTAAAAATGAGATTGTCTTTGCTCTTGCCCACGTGCCAAGATGAGCGCTGTTACCTTCAATACACAAGCTTAGAAAACAAGCCCTGGGCGTCATTAACACTAACAGGGCTCATCAGGGCAGTGCTGTGACATTTTAAAGCCGTTTTTCATCACAAAACTCCATCATCTCTGGTGAGAAACACAACCCGTGGGCACAGGTAGCACAGTTCACCATCAGGACCTCACCCAACACAAATAAACCCATTAATCAGAGCCCGCTCACCCCAAATCCCAGGAATGCCACACTCTGGGTGCCCTCAGCCAGCATTTTGGGGATGTTGGGTGTTTGAGCACAAACCACAAAGGACAGAAATCAGAGCCAGCCCCCTCTGCTGTGAAGTTTTGTGTCTTATTTAAACCAGGAACCAAATACCCAGATCTTGGGATTTATGGACGCCCAGAACCAGCTCTAGCACTGGGCTGGATGTTAAAGCTGAGCCCAGTGCCCACCCTGAGCCAGCCCTGCCAGGCCTCGGGGTCCCCCTGGGCACCCCCAGCCCCAGCAGGAGCTGCTCTGTCCCTGTGAGAAGAAATCAGAGAGGAGCCCAGCTTTGCCAAAGCCCAGCCACCCTCCTCCACCAGGCAGGGCTCTACTGGAGAGGAGCAGCAGTGGGTAAAAAGTGCAGAAACCCCACCCAGGCTGTGCTTGCTGGGCTCTTAATTCGGTAAATAAATAAATTAACTCAGTTGGGATTAAAGGTTCTGTCTGCTGGGGACGGATCCCCAGGCAGAGCTGGCCTCAGACACAGCTCAAACCCCCCTGCTGCCCCTCTGGCAGCATTAAAAGGGGTTTGAAAACTCCGGAGTTCCATTGCAGCCCTTTTTATGGTTTTAGCGAGTCTTAACTGCACAAACAGGGGATGTGTGTCCTAAGGGGAGAAGCAGCAGTGCAATAATAGCCCGAGATCTGGTGGAATACTCTGTTAATTAGGCTGAGCTCAGCCCCAAAAGGCACATTCTGTCTCGTTTTTTGAGGGCTAATTAAGAATAATATCGAGGGTGGGGGAAAAAAAAAAATCCCCACGAAATCCCCGTGTCTGAATTAAGCAGGAGAAGGGGCTCTGCTGCAGGGGCTCTTGCAGGGCTGAGAGGATTTTCCATTCTGGCCACCTCCCCCTTGATCTGCTTTTTCACTAATGCGCACTGGGTGGTGAATATTTAATAAGTTTTCCTCGTGGTGGTGTAAAATCTGGCCATAAAATGAAGCAAAAGAGGAAATAAGGATGCTCAGAGGTTGGGTTTGCCAAGCACTCTCTGGTCAGAGGTTCATTTCAGGAGAACTCGGAACCAGCTTTGAAAAAAAAACCCAAACAAAACCCCAAAAAGTCCAACCAAGCAACAATTCCTGGTCAGGTACCCCCAGTATTCCCAGTGCTGGAATGTGAATCCCAAAGCCTGGCGTTTGCAGTGTTTGGCAGAGGTGAGGAGCAGCCTTTTGGGTTTGTCAGAGCACATTAAATCCCCTTTCCCCTGGAGTCAAACACCACAATGGGCAGCAACGGTTTCAGTGGGAAAATCCCATTTGGAATTCCAGGGTGGAGGTGGCAATTCCTTGTGGGGGAGTTTCTCCATCAGCACAGCACAAGGAACAGGACAAAAGCTTCAAAATTATCCCTAATCCAAGGGATTTCCAGGGCTGAGGAACACCCCTAGCCCAGGGAGGAGCTCCTGTCCCCCTCTGAGCAGAGAGGAAAGATTCCCTGTCTGGAAAATTCCCTTGTCACTGTCGTATTCTCTGGAAAAATCCCTTTGCCCAGGATTTCTCTGCTGGGAAGCTGAGAAGCCTCAGAGAAAAGGGAAAACAATTATTTTCTGATTGTTTCTCCTGTGTTTTGCTGCTTTGGAATGTGGTAGGTGGTTGTTTCATTGGTTGCATGTGAATTATTTTGACTTATTGGCCAATGACAGCCAAGCTGTGTCGGGGCTCTGGAAAAAGTCATGAGTTTTTCATTATTATCTTTTAGCCTTCTGTAAGTATCCTTCCTGTATCCTTTAGTATAGTTTAGTATAGCATCCTTTGATATAATCTAGATCATAAAATAATAAATTAGCCTTCTAAGAACACAGAGTCAGATTCATTCCTTCCTCCTTCGTCCTGGGGACCCCACAAATACCACATTCCCTGCCTGGAATTGCACAGCCAGGATGCAGCAAAGCCCTGGCAAACCCAGCAGTGCCTGGCTCCGAGTCCAGCCGTGAATTAAAGGTTGTGCAGAACTTTCCACGTGCTCCCCTGTCACGCACAACACAACACCCCACAGGCCCCGCAGGGAAAAGGGACAAAAGGAGCAGTAGGGAAGTGGCAAAAGGAGGGAAAAAAACCTGTTCAGCAATCCTTAATGAGGTCCTGCCGGTCTCTGGCTGGAGCTTCTGAGAGCAAGGCACAGAAATTCCACCTAATTACAACAAAAATCCTCACGTACAAACGGGATCCAGTCTGGTTTTTAAGGTGACAATGGACTGTTCCTTTTGTGAGTGACTGCGATGTCAAAGAGTGACTGAGTAACAAATCTCTTCCTCATTTTTATCCCATTTCTGTTTGAAACCCTGGAATTTAAATCAGTTTTGTTTGGAATAGACACGGCCTTACTCTTGCCTGCTCTTTCTTTGGCTCAAGAACGGGACTTTGCACCTGGGCACAGCTCTGCCTGGCAGTGGCATCGTCAGGGGAGTGAGAAAAGTGCTTTTTAAGGGAAAAAAACCACAAAGAGGAGGCCAGAGAGGAGCCTGATGGTGGCTCCTGGCTGTGCCTGGATAACCTTGCCCCCAGCCTTAAGCAGAGCTTTGTGCTCCAGAGGCAGGAGAGGAGCTGGGGGTGACCAAGAAGCAGCGGTGCCCCCTGTCCCTGCCCTCTGCCCCGAGCCTGCTGGGCCATTCCTGCCTGCAAACAGCGATTTTGGGAGCTGCAGGAACCTGCTCTGCCCTCTGCCCTGCCCACGGGAGCTGCTGCAGCTGAGCCTGGCCAGGACTGTGCTCAGTAAAACACAAACTGGTTAATAAAACACAAACTGGATAATAAAACACAGACTGAGCCGGGGGAACGGGCTTATTCCAGGGGAGGAATAAATTCCAGGATAAATTCACCTTGTCCCCGCTGCAGGACGAGATCCCTGGAGCTGCACCTGAAGCTCCTGGCATTCCCTTTCCCCTGGACAGCAGTTATTCCCTTTTCCCTGTCATTCCCATTTCCCTGTCCCTGGACAGCAGCCATTCCCTTTTTCCTGTAATTCCCTTTTCCCTCTCATTCCCATTTTCCTGTCCCCTTGACAGCAGTTATTCCCTTGTCCCTGTCATTCCCTCTTCTCTCTCCTTCCCTTTTCCTGTCCCCTGGGCAGCAGTTATTCCCTTTCCCCTGTCATTCCCTGGACAGCAGTTATTCCCTTTTCCCCGTCATTCCCATTTCCCTGTCCCTGGACAGCAGTCACACTGCCAACACTTTTTATCTCTTGTTAAAAGCAATATAAAAATTTTATCTCTTCCTCTGTAGCCACATAAACAGGGAAAGCAAAACACGGCCGCCCTGGGGAGAATTTGGATGGCCTGGCCCTGTTTGTTTCCTAAACCTCCCTTTTTATGGCGCCTGCATTGTCCCTGTGAAATGTCACCTGTGCTGGTGGCCATAAACCTCCCCTGCTGCCGGGACAGCAGTCAGGGGACAGGGACAGCACGCAGCAAGAATTGCTGCCTTTAATATTAATTAGTGCCAAGCTGAGGCACATCAAGGTGGTTTTTGCTGCCTCCTGGCCAGCCCTGAGGCGCCTGGAACAAAACAATCCAGGAACAATCCAGCTCTGGGGCTGGCATGGCCCCAAACCCCAAACCCAAACCCCAAATCCTGCGGGTCCAGGGCTCGGCACAAGGCGAATCCCGGCAGGGAAAATGAGCAGCAAAGTTTAGCCTGGCACGGAAAGTTGCTAAAATGATAATTACAGGAAACAAAAATCCCACTGCCTCTCAAAGGAACAGATGATTCAGCCACATTTAGCTGCTTTGGGGGAAAATACCGGCTGGTGGGGTCCCGTTCCCACAAACGCTCCCAGGCACCTCCAGCCTGCCCAGTATGGCAGCTCCCAGCAGCTCCAGTCTGCCCAGTGTGGCACCTCCGGTCTGCCCAGTACAGCACTCCCAGTCTGCCCAGTACAGCAGCTCCAGCCTGTGCAGTACAGCCTCTCCAGTCTGCCCAGTACAGCACTCCCAGTCTGCCCAGTACAGCACCCCCAGTCTGCCCAGTACAGCACTCCCAGTGTGGCCAGTACAGCAGCTCCTGTCTGCCCAGTCTGCTCAGTCTAGCACCCCCAGTCTGTCCAGTACAGCAGCTCCAGTCTGCCCAGTACAGCACCCCCAGTCTGCCCAGTGCAGCACCCACAGACTGCCCAGTGCAGCAGCTCCAGTCTGCCCAGTACAGCATTCCCAGTGTGCCCAGTATAACACTCCCAGTCTGCCCAGTATGGCAGCTCCATTCTGCCCAGTACAGCAGCTCCCAGCACCCCCAGTCTACCCAGTAGAGCAACTCCAGTCTGCCCAGTACAGCGCTCCCAGTTGCTCTGGAGCCTCCCTCGCTCAGGATCATCCCCTCCCACGGAGCCCCACACCTGGCTCAGGTGGCAGCGGCTCCCAGCACCCCCAGTCCACCCAGTTCAGCACCCCCAGTCTGCCCAGTTCAGCAGCTCCCAGTTGCTCTGGAGCCTCCCTCGCTCAGGATCATCCCCTCCCACGGAGCCCCACACCTGGCTCAGGTGAGCAGGAGCTCCCAGGGAGAGCCGGGACAATTAGCAGGACAATTAGCAGGACAACAATTAGCAGGACAACAATTAGCAGGATAACAATTAACAGGACCACAATTAGCAGGATAACCACCCCGAGCCACCAGCCCGCCCCAGCAAAGGCCAAAATTCCCATTTTGGGGAAGGCTGCGGGGCTCCCTGCAGGGCTCTGACTGATGGCGCCGTAATTCGCTGTCACCTCCACGTTCCCCATTTCACGGATTTCCAAATGACACCGGAATTGTGTTGTTTGCACTTTTAATCTTGTAAAAACCTCTCCGGCAGCCACACGCGTTCCACGGGGGAGGATTCCTAATTTATGTAAAGTATTACAGAAAATGATCTATATGACAGTTTGGTGTAAAATGCTAAATGCAAGTCATTACTCACTGAAGATAATTTGAGAGTATTGTGTCAGGGGAGACATTAGATTGCAGAGGATAAAAAGTTGGAATAGGTATTCACATATTTATCCACATTTGCATAATCAACTGCAGGAGGTGGTGGCTGTTCTCCTGGGCCCAACTAACACACAATGAACTCAACAGCACTTGGGAAACTTTCCATTATTTCCCAAACTATTCACACAATTCCTGGTTTGTTGTTGTTGTTTTTTTGGTTGGTTGGTTGGTTTTTGTTTATTTGAATGGGTTTTGTTTGTTTGTTTGCTTTGGTTTTTGGGCTTCTTTTTGGTTTGGGTTTTTATTTTTTTTGTGGTGGGTGGAGTTTTTTGTTTTGGGGTTTTTTTTGTTTAGGTTTTTTTTTGGTTGTTGTTTTTGTTTTTGTTTTGGGTTTTTTTTGTTTAGGTTTTTTTTGTTGTTGTTGTTTTTGTTTTGGTTTGGGGTTTTTTGTAGGTTTTTTTTTTTGTTTGTTTGTTTGGTTTGGTTTGGTTTTTTGTCTTCCAAAGGCAGCTGCAGTTCCTATCCCAAAAAACACCCATTCCTGGATTCTGGTGGTGTTTGGAAGCAGCCAAAGCTGGTCCCAGCTGCTGAGGGGATGGGAATGCTGCAGGGGCAGTTTGGTACCTGCTCAATTAAACATTTCTCCAGCTCTGCAGTGGGAGGATTTACCCCTCACTCGCCATGTTCTCAGAAGGCTAATTTATTATTTTATGATACTATATTATGTTAAAGAATACTAAACTATACTAAAGAATACAGGAAGGATACTTACAGAAGGCTGAAGAGATAATAATGAAAACTCGTGACTCTCCAGAGTCTGACACAGCTTGGCACTGATTGGCCAAAGAGTGAAAATAATTCACATTAAACCAATGAAACAATCACCTGTGGGTAAACAACCCCCAACCACATTCCAAAGCAGCAAAACACAGGAGAAGCAAATGAGTTAAAATTGTTTTCCTTTTTCTCTGAGGCTTCTCAGCTTCCCAGGAGAGAAATCCTGGGCGAAGGGATTTTTCCAGAAAATGTGACAGTGACAAGCCTTGGGCAGCCCCTCCCTGCTCCATCCCCCAGCAGACACAAAGCTCCCAGGGAGTCCTCACAGACATTTTCCCAGCTCGTGGATTCTAAAAGAACACGACAGAGGAGCTGCTCCGATGCTGCGCGGAAGAGTCGTCGTAAATTAAAAATTAAAAAGTATTCAGCAGCTCCAGAAAGAGTTCAAGCCCATCTGTTACTGTAAATTACCTTTTGTTCCTTTATCTTAATGGAACCATATGCCAGGGGCTGGGAGCTGACAGCTGAGGCTCCTCTCTGCCTGTCTCCAGCTTGGGATCCACAATTAACACCCAGCTTTAATCACCACCTCACACGCTCTGCACTGCCTGGCAGGGCTGGGGCAGAGCCCTGGGCATGATCCCAAGGTGTGATCAGGAGAATCTGCAGCTCCTGCACTCCTTCCCTGCAGCTCCCCTTCCTTTGCTGGCTCACTGTTATTTATAACAAAAAATTTCCATGAATCCTCAGTGATTAAAGTTCATTTGGAGTTCCTGAAGTTTCTGTGACATCCCCCAGTGAACCTGTGCTGGATTCGTGGAGCTCCAGCAGCTCATGAGGACCACAGAGTGTTTTCCCAATTAACTGAGATATAATAAATAAAAATTCCTGTTGGATGAGTGAGGAACCCCTTGTTCTTCTGGCTCATTGTCATTTATAACAAATAATTTCATTAATCCACAACAATTAAAGTTGCAGATTCATGAAAATAAAGTTCATTTGGAACTGAAGTTTCTGTTCATTGAAGTTTCTGTGACATCCCCCAATGAACCTGTGCTAGATTTGTGGAGCTCCAGCAGCTCACCAGGACCACGGAGTGTTTTCCCAATTAACTGAGATATAATAAATAAAAATTCACATTTGTTGGGTGAGGAACCCCTTGCTCTGCTGGGTCACTGTTATTTATAACAAATAATTTCATGAATCCACAACAATTAAAGTTGTAGATTCATGAAATTAAAGTTCATTTGGAACTGAAGTTTCTGTGACATCCCCCAAAGAACCCGGATTTGTGGAGCTCCACCAGCTCATGAGGACCACGGACTGTTTTCCCAATTAACTGAGATGTAATAAATTAAAAATTGCCACTGGGTGGGTGGGAACAGCACACACCTGACCCCCCTGGAGAGGCACAGATGGGAAACCTCATCCTGGCTGGAGAGGAGACTCTGCACCAACCCAGAGAAATGCAAGATTTGGGCACAGCCAAGGAATTCCAGCATCCCCCTCGGCTCTGACCCCCAGAACCGCACACCAGGCCTGCGTTTAAGAAATAAAACCTAAAAAAACTTTCAAAAGAAACCCCGGGGGTTTGACAATCTCGCTGTTTTGCTCCTTTTCCGTTTAAAATCCCACTCGGGAGCTCTCGGGAGACACAAAGATGGGCTTAGCCCAAGCTGATCCCAGCATTTTCCTCCTTGAGGATCAGCCTCAATGCTGGAGTGTTAAAGGCTGGAAATGAGGGGTTGATAAGGACAGCAAAGCACATCTCCCTCCTTAATCTCCCCCCAGGGTTTATCTGGTCACAGCCCAGCCAGGCTGGGTGATCCCAGCCCAGCCCAGCTGCTGAAATCTGCTGGAGTTGGGGAATTGTCCCTCGCTGTCCCCTCCCCAGCCTGGCCAGCCTTGCACTCCTGGCCTGTTTCCAGCCATTATTCACCCGCAAAATGTGACATTTCCCAGCCTTAATAGCACCAAAAATGTCCTGTTTGCAGGCATTATTTACCCTCCAAATGTGACATTTCCCAGCCTTAACGAGCCAACAGTGTTACAGGAGTAAAAAAAGTCAATTTGTGTGCAGCCACCCTCAAACCCAAACAAAAGAAAAACAAACAGAAAAAAAACAAAACAAAAAAACCCCCAACAACAAAACAAAACAAAAAAAACCAAAACAAAACAAAAAACCCAAAAACACCAAACAAACAAAAAAACCTAAACAAAAACCTCAAACCCAAAATCTGGGATGAGGATTTACCCCAAACCTTGGGATGAAGATTTAGCTCAAAATCCAGGATGAGGATTTATCCCAAACCTGGGTTGAGGATTTATCCCAAACCTTGGGATGAGGTTTTACCCCAAAACCTGGAATGAGGATTTACCCCAATCATCAGAACCTTCCCAGAGCCAGAACACATAATTAAAAACCAAAATAAAAATTAGAATAAAAATTAAAATAAAATAAAATAAAATAAAATAAAATAAAATAAAATAAAATAAAATAAAATAAAATAAAATTAAAAATTAGCCCTCTGAACACACAATTGAAAACCAAAATAAAATAAGAATTAGAATAAAAATTAAAATAAAATAAAATAAAACAAAATAAAATTAAAAATTAGCCCTCCCCTCCTGTGGGGGACACAAATGCTCCCTTCCTGATAATCCCCCAAAGTGCTGCTGTCCTGCCCAAAATCCCCTCTGGGAGCAGCCAGAGCTGCACATCCCCACAGCCAGGAAGGGATGGCTGCATCCACACCTCTCCTGTTCATTAATAATTAATAATAATTAATAATAAACTGCTTCTCCAGCAGGAAAGGATGGAAGGAAACGTGAGGGGGAGCTCTGGGTGTCCACCCTCGGTGTCACCTCCACCACAGAAATTATCAGCTCTGTAATTTTTTGAAACATTTTACTATTAAAGCCTGAAATGTATTCAGAGCACCAAATGACACCTCCACTAAATGTGCTTTTCCAGCCCCTAGCCAAGTTTAAAAATAAACTTTGCATCTGTTAGCATTCTATTTCTGCATAAAAGAGAGCAGAACAAATCCTTGTAATTTTCAAGATAAAATACTCCACTGAAGATAATGCCACTGCACCACTGCTGGAGAACTTCACAGCAGCCAAGGCTCCGTGCTGTAAACCCTTTTATGAGCCTTTAGTGCTTGGAAATGAAATTGTAAATGGGGAAGCGCAGATTGCTTTGATTTAGGAAATTGTTGCCATTAAAGAGTTTACAAAGAACCTGGTGCTGTCCCCGAGGTGTCGGGGGAAGAGCTCCCAACTCCTCCTGGAAATCATTGATATTCCAGAGCTGCTGCTCAGGGCAGCAGGAAAAATCCTGAGCAGTCCTGGAGACCCAGGAGAGAGAGACAGAGAGAGGTCAGCTCTACTGCAAGAGAGGAAAAGGGAAAAAAGGAAAAAGGGAAAAAGGGAAAAAGGGAAAAAGGGAAAAAGGGAAAAAGGGAAAAAGGGAAAAAGGGAAAAAGGGAAAAAGGGAAAAAGGGAAAAAGGGAAAAAGGGAAAAAGGGAAAAAGGGAAAAAGGGAAAAGGGAAGGGAAAGGAAAGGAAAGGAAAGGAAAGGAAAGGAGGAAGAGGGGAAAAGGGGAAAAGGAAAAGGAAAGTTAAATGAAAAGTTAAATGAAAAGTTAAAGGAAAAGGAAAAGGAAAGTTAAAGGAAAAGGAAAAGGAAAAGGAAAAGGAAAAGGAAAAGGAAAGAAAAAGAAAAAGGAAAAGGAAAGTTAAAGGAAAAGTTAAAGGAAAAGGAAAAGGAAAAGGAAGCTTTATTTGGAGCACATGGGTTACCAGGCTCTCCAGTCACTGAAGCAGAGTGCCCAAATCCCTGTGTACATGGAATTATCCCTCTCAGTTTGCTCTCTGCCTCTGGCCTGGGCAGAGGGACAAAGGCAGGAGCAGACACTCAAAGTGAAGAGGCGCCTCGAGCAGACCCCGATCTCCTCAGCAGCACCAAGTGCCCACTCCAGGACACAAAGGCGAGGCTTTAAACGAACTGGAAATTGCTGCTTGCTGGGAAACTCCTGACCCAGGTAAGATAAATTCCTCCAGGATGTATTCAGGAGTCCAAGTGCATCAAATAACCTCAGCTGATCTGCTCTTTAAGTTGTTTTCCAGGCCGTTTCTCCTGGGCTGCTGACCTGAGAATTCCCTTTCAGTGGGAACAGAGGGGAGGGAAAAGCTCTGCAGCCACAGCAGAGGGCAGACACCAGGGCAGGCAGAGACAACAGCCAGAGAAAAGTGCAAGGTATTAGCCAGAAAGGCTCCAGAAAAATATAAAAATAAAATAAAAATAAAAAAAAATATTTAACAACCTAGCAAAATTGCCTCGGTGAGGAAACACAAACCCAGCAGCTCCCCCCAGGCTTTGCCAGGAGCAAACCCCGAGCAGGTGAGCAGGAAAATGAAGCTCCTGATCCCACTGGAGCCATCCCAAAGCCATTCAGGGGTCTCAGCAGTTTGGGGCAGCCCCAGCCTCCAATTCCATCCTTGCTTGGCTCCACTGGAGGGAAATTCGGAGCCCTGCCCGGCTTAGGGCAGAATTCCTGCCTGGATTGGTCCCACCTTGCCAGAACTGCACCCCAACCTCACAGCAGCACCAGGAACAGCTGGGTCTGCACCTGGAGGGAAAGGAATCACCTGGATGGAGATTCCTGGAAGCACTTTGAGGTCCTGACCCTCCCCAAACCATTTTACAGACACTGGATCTCCACAGCTGCCAGGAAATCAGCATTCTGAGAGGAACAGAGGATTTGTCTTTCCCAACAAGCTGTGGGTCTGGTGGTGAATAAACAGCACTGGGAGAGAAAAGAAACAATGGGGAGGATTCCACTGATTGATGAATGGAAAAAGATGTTTGCTTTTACAAATAAACTTTAGGGTTGCTGATAAATTCAATTGGACATTGAAAGTTTAAAGGAACAATGGGGGAAAACCACTGAATTCCACAAGAATTAAAAATTAAAAGGGGGGGTTATACATTAGAGGGGAATGTTCAGTATCAGGTGTTCTGGGAAGTCTGAACCTCTCAAGTGCCTCAGAAATGGGGAAAGAGAGAAGGGAAATGCAGCCAGGAAATTGGGATAAAAGGGAGGCTGCATCCTCCAAAAATGTGAGAGAGCCCAGGGGAATGCCCCATGGCCTCTCCCTTTATTGGAATAAAGTAAAAGGACTCTGTCTCCTTTTGGACACAAACCTCTGATGTTTGTGGATTCATTTTCCTGACAATTCCAACAAAAGCCAACCTTCAGCCATGCCAGGGCTCCCAGGAAGCCTCAGACTCCAGGGACCCCTCCTGGGGCAGGGCTGAGACCCAGAGCTCCCCCAGAGCCTCCACAGCAGGAGCTGTGGGACAAATGGGATGGTGACTGTCCCCCTGCCACCCCAGAGTGCCACTGCTGCTGCCACCCCTCACCTCCAGCCCTCCCAGCCCCAGGTGGAACAGGGAAAATGCAGCTTGGGGTTTGGGAACGGGGAAAATGCAGCTTGGGGTTTGGGAACGGGGAAAATGCAGCTTGGGGTTTGGGAACGGGGAAAATGCAGTTTGGGGTTTGGGAACATCGAGATTTAGGAACAGGGAAATGCAGCTTGGGGAACAGGGAAATGCACTTTGGGGTTTGAGAACAGGGAAATTCACTTTGGGGTTTGGGAACATTGGAGTTTGGGAACAGGGAAATGCACTTTGGGGTTTGGGAACATCGAGATTTAGGAACAGGGAAATGCAGTTCAGGAACAGGGAAATGAAGTTTGGGAACAGGGAAATGCAGCTTGGGGTTTGGGAGCATTGAGATTTAGGAAAAGGGAAATGCAGTTCGGGAACAGGGAAATGCAGTTTGGGGTTTGAGAACAGGGAAATGCAGTTTGGGAACAGGGAAATGCAGTTTGGGGTCCCCCCTGGCCCTCCCAGCCCTGCTGCTCCTCAGGGCCCACCCTGGGGTGCTCCAGTGAAACCCACGCTGGGTTAGACACAAACCCCCCACGAGGGACGTTTTTATCAGCAAATTCTTTCCCACCGACTCTGGAATTTCTCCCTTGTTTGATCCTTTAATATTAAAGACGCTTTTGTGCCTCAAAGGTGTAAAATCAAGGACTTTGTTTCCAGGCTTCTGGCAAAGCCTCCCTGCCAGAGCTCTGATCCTGGGGTTCAGAGCAGGAGGAAATTTCAGTGCTTCAAGCAGGTTGTTATTTTTTTTAATATCACCATCCATTAACAGAGCTCTGAGACCTAAATATTGATTGCCTTTTGACATGTTATTGATCACCACTGTTTCATGCAATTTATTCCCACAGCCATTACTCAACTTTAAATTAAGTACAATAATTATTTCAATTATTTAAAATGGAATTATTAGTTAAATTACAAGCAGCGGCAGTTTAAGTTGTTATGAATAAATAACAATTTAGGAGGTCAACAAGTGTTTTAATTGGTTTTAATTTGTACGTGCCAAGTATCATCTCAGAGTAATGAGAAGAGAATGGATCCAGATCCAGAGGTGAATTTTCAGACCAGATGTTACCAGGGCAGCTTTTCACTGTTCTGACACTGCCCAGACCCAATCTCATCTTGAATTAAGTAATTGGCTCCTGGGCCAGATAAAAGGGGCCTGGACGAGCACTCGATTTTCCCTTTTATCTTCTTTAAGGACAATCGTTTGTTCTGCATTCAGAGCTGTGTTCATGGCCTCGTTCCTCCCACGGCATCACTGCTTTGAATGGGGAGAGAGAGAGAAAAAATCACAACAAACCCAAGGGTTCAGGGCCGGAGCAGCTGCAGGAATTGGCATTTCCAGGGCTGAGCTCTGGAAGGTTTTGCTCCCTCTGACCATCAATAATTGCTCTGCTCTGGCCCAGCAGCTTTAACCTGAAAATCACCTGGCCCAGGGCTGGGGACTGGTGTGTGCACAGGCTTTTTTTGTCTTTTTCTGACCCCAAACCAGCCCTGGCACAGCTCCTGGTGGCAGCTCCAGCACTCTGCCTGCCCCTGACAAACACCCTACGAAAACACAGCCATCAATCCCCAAATTGCCATTTCCTGCAGCTTTTACTGCCAGAGCTCCCCAGGTTCCTCAGGACACCTTCCAGGTTAAATAAAGAGCAAAAACAACGAGCTTGCAGGAACTCAGCGTGGCCCATAAAACATTTTAACTGAGCACTCATTCAGACACGACCCTTGGCACTCCCAGCTCGCTGCAAAGGCAGCTTTGGCCCAGCTGCAGATTTGCCTGGCTCACATCCATCCAGGCAAGCCTCCTGCCGGTTCTAAGTTTTTAAAACCAGACCCAAACCTGGTTTCAAAGCCCAAAAGCTTCAATGCTCCTTCTGTGTGAAAAACGCCAATCAATTTTTTTTTTTAATTCATGAGTTTTTCGTCAATATTCTTTCTAACTTTCTGTCTGTATCCTTTCTCTATTCTTTAGTATAGTTTAGTAAAATATAACAATATAATAAAATACAATAAATATACTACAATAATATAATAAAATATAATAAATATAATAAATATAGTAAATAGTAAATATAGTAAATATAATGTAATATAATATAATATAATATAATATAATATAATATAATATAATATAATATAATATAATATAATATAATATAACCCGAGCACTCAGAGGATTTTTCTTCCTAATTATTTGTGAGGAGAGGGCCCGTTCTGAGCTGGTTTTTATTATATTTTATTTTATTTTATTTTATTTTATTTTATTTTATTTTATTTTATTTTATTTTATTCCAAGCACGCAGAGGATTTTTATTCCTAATTATTTGTGAGGAGAGGCCCATTCTGAACCGGTTTAGCTAATCCAGCGGAAAAAACCTCAGCTCACATGCAATTAAATCACTCTTTAAAGGGGGGAACAAACCCAGCAGGACAACTGTGAGCAAACTCTGGAATTCTCTGCCCTCCCTGGAGCCCTTCCCGGGGGAAAATCCCGTTTGTGCCTCGGAGATCCAGCCCTGAGCCTGTCCCTGCCCGCTCAGGGGGAACTCACCACGGATGTTCTCAGAGATTTTATTTTAAAAATGAGAAAACACCAAAAACCTCCCTGGGCTGCTCAGACCCTCCTTGTGTCCTCAGCACAGAGCCCCAACCCAGCCCTGGGACTTTTCCTGCCGGGTTTTCCTGCTCCATAGTCCCTGCTTTGGGTTTTTTTTCCATGTTCCATGGTCCTGGTTTGGGTTTTTTTCCTGTTCCAGAGTCCCTGCTTTGGGTTTTTTCCTGCCAGAATTTCCTGTTCCAGAGTCCCAATTTGTTGGTTTATTTCCTGGTCTGGAGTCCCCATTTGTTGGTTTTTATTCCTGACAGGATTCCCTGCTCCAGAGTCCCTGCTTTGGGTTTTTTCCTGCCAGGATTTCCTGTTCCAGAGTCCAAATTTGTTGGGTTTTTTTCCTGCTGGGTTTTCCTCTTCCAGAGTCTCTGGTGTGGGTTTCTTCCTGTTCCAGAGTCCCTGCTTTGGGTTTTTTCCTGCTCCAGAGTCCCTGCTTTGGGGTTTTTCCTGTTCCAGAGTCCCTGCTTTGGGTTTTTTTTCCTGCTCCAGAGTCCCTGTTTTGGTTTTTTTTTTTTTTTCCTGCCAGGATTTCCTGTTCCAGAGTCCAATTTTGTTGCTTTATTTCCTGGTCTGGAGTCCCCATTTGTTGTTCTTTTTCCTGACAGGATTTCCTGTTCCAGAGTCCCTCATTTTGGGTTTTTCCTGTTCCAGAGCCCCTGGTTTGGGGTTTTTCCTGTTCCAGAATCCCTGGGTTTGGGTTTTTCCTGTCAGTTTTTCCTGTTCCAGAGTCCCTGGGTTTGGGTTTTTCCTGTCAGTTTTTCCTGTTCCAGAGTCCCTGTTTTGGTTTTTTTCCTGTTCCAGAATCCCTGGGTTTGGGTTTTTTCTGTCAGTTTTTCCTGTTCCAGAATCCCTGGGTTTGGGTTTTTCCTGTCAGTTTTTCCTGTTCCAGAGTCCCTATTTTGGTTTTTTTTGTTTGTTGGGATTTGCTGCCAGCCCAGGAGGGTTCTGGGGAGCCCCTGAGGCTCTCAGGCTGGGGGCAAAGGGGGACATCACACCCCAGGGCCCTTTACCCCAAAGTTTCCCTCATTCCTGGGGCTGTGGCCAGGAATTCTTCTCCGGAAGGAGAGGGAATTTGGGCAGCAATGTTTTGGGGTCACAAACCCCCGAAGGAGGAGACTCCAGCTCCCCCAAACCCCTCACTCCCATTCCAGGGCTGGCTCCTGCACACACACAGGAAAACCCTGCAGCCAGCACAGGAAATCTGATTTTAGGGCTTTCAGGAGAGCTCTGGGAACGGGCAGACCCACCAGGAGCAGGGCCTGGAATAATCCAAATAAAGATTCCTGATGCTTTTCCCCCACATCCCCTGTCCCTGGCAGGAATTCCGAGCACTCAGGTGCTCTCACCTGCCTGGGTGGCCAAGGAAAGGCTCTGCTCACCCCAAAGTTCTGGGTTTGGTCTTTTTTTTTTTATCCACAAA
Organism: Passer montanus; assembly: GCF_014805655.1. Classification (NCBI taxonomy): domain Eukaryota; kingdom Metazoa; phylum Chordata; class Aves; order Passeriformes; family Passeridae; genus Passer; species Passer montanus. The sequence continues at coordinate 449,650 of NW_024356616.1, read as the reverse complement.
AAAGCATGAAACGAAACTTCTGGGGCTAATTAAAGAGAAGGTGATGGGGTTTAGGTCCCTGGGCAGTCCCTGCCAGCCTTGAGAGCGTTAATTGTGTGCACTGAGAGCCCACAAATCCACCCTGCTGCTGATGGAAGGAGCCTGCAGCAGGCTGGGTTTATTTATTTATTATTCCGAGGGGGTGTGAGCAAGGCAAACCCCGAGCTCCAGCACCTCCAGGTGAAGCAGCGCTGTTGTGCCAATTATCTGAAGCCTAATTAAGCACAGAGGATCGCTGTCTGTGCAGCGTTCTGGAAATAAAAATCTGCTTTTCATCTGGCAAAGCCTCCCGGGGGTAACCAAACTTCCACTCCCAAGGGGTGACCTGGGCTGGGAAGGGAGGGAAACAGGGATGCAAATCTCTGGGAAGGGAGGAAAAGAGGAATGGAAATCCTTGGGAATGTTCTTTTTCCTGACAGGATTTCCTGTTCCAGAGTCCCTCATTTTGGGTTTTTCCTGTTCCAGAGCCCCTGGTTTGGGGTTTTTCCTGTTCCAGAATCCCTGGGTTTGGGTTTTTCCTGTCAGTTTTTCCTGTTCCAGAGTCCCTGTTTTGGTTTTTTTCCTGTTCCAGAATCCCTGGGTTTGGGCTTTTTCTGTCAGTTTTTCCTGTTCCAGAATCCCTGGGTTTGGGTTTTTCCTGTCAGTTTTTCCTGTTCCAGAGTCCCTATTTTGGTTTTTTTTTCCTGTTCCAGAGTCCCTGTTTTGTTTTTTTCCCTGTTTGTTGGGATTTGCTGCCAGCCCAGGAGGGTTCTGGGGAGCCCCTGAGGCTCTCAGGCTGGGGGCAAAGGGGGACATCACACCCCAGGGCCCTTTACCCCAAAGTTTCCCTCATTCCTGGGGCTGTGGCCAGGAATTCTTCTCCGGAAGGAGAGGGAATTTGGGCAGCAATGTTTTGGGGTCACAAACCCCCGAAGGAGGAGACTCCAGCTCCCCCAAACCCCTCACTCCCATTCCAGGGCTGGCTCCTGCACACACACAGGAAAACCCTGCAGCCAGCACAGGAAATCTGATTTTAGGGCTTTCAGGAGAGCTCTGGGAACGGGCAGACCCACCAGGAGCAGGGCCTGGAATAATCCAAATAAAGATTCCTGATGCTTTTCCCCCACATCCCCTGTCCCTGGCAGGAATTCCGAGCACTCAGGTGCTCTCACCTGCCTGGGTGGCCAAGGAAAGGCTCTGCTCACCCCAAAGTTCTGCGTTTGGTCTTTTTTTTTTATCCACAAAAAAGCATGAAACGAAACTTCTGGGGCTAATTAAAGAGAAGGTGATGGGGTTTAGGTCCCTGGGCAGTCCCTGCCAGCCTTGAGAGCGTTAATTGTGTGCACTGAGAGCCCACAAATCCACCCTGCTGCTGATGGAAGGAGCCTGCAGCAGGCTGGGTTTATTTATTTATTATTCCGAGGGGGTGTGGGCAAGGCAAACCCCGAGCTCCAGCACCTCCAGGTGAAGCAGCGCTGTTGTGCCAATTATCTGAAGCCTAATTAAGCACAGAGGATCGCTGTCTGTGCAGCGTTCTGGAAATAAAAATCTGCTTTTCATCTGGCAAAGCCTCCCGGGGATAACCAAACTTCCGCTCCCAAGGGGTGACCTGGGCTGGGAAGGGAGGGAAACAGGGATGCAAATCTCTGGGAAGGGAGGAAAAGAGGAATGGAAATCCTTGGGAAAGCAGGAAAAGAGGAATAGAAATCCTTGGGAAAGGAGGAAAAGAGGAATAGAAATCCTCGGGAAGGGAGGAAAAGAGGAACACAAACTCCTGAGAAGGGAGGAAAATGGGAATACAAACTCCTGGGAAAGGAGGAAAAGAGGAATGAAAATCTCTGGGAAGGAGGAAAAGAGAAATAGAAATCCCTGGGAAAGGAGGAAAAGAGGAATAGAAATCTCTGGGAAAGGAGGAAAAAAGGAATGAAAATCTCTGGGAAGGAGGAAAAGAGAAATAGAAATCCCTGGGAAAGGAGGAAAAGAGGAATAGAAACCTCTGGGAAGAGATGAAAAGAGGAATAGAAATCCCTGGGAAAGGAGGAAAAGAGGAATGGAAACCCCTGGGGAAGGAGGAAAGGAGGACTAAAAATCCCTGGGAAAGGATGAAAAGAGGAATAGAAATCTCTGGGAAGGAGGAAAAGAGGAATAGAAATCCCTGGGAAGGGAGGAAAAGAGGAATACAAACTCCTGGGAAGGGAGGAAAAGAGGAATGAAAATCTCTGGGAAAGCAGGAAAAGAGGAATGGAAACCCCTGGGGAAGGAGGAAAGGAGGACTAAAAATCCCTGGGAAAGGATGAAAAGAGGAATACAAATCCATGGAAAGGGAGAAAAGGAGGAATAGAAATTCTTGGGAAGGGAGAAAAAAAGAGGAATAGAAATCCATGGGAAAGCAGGAAAAGAGGAATGGAAATATCTGGGAAGAGATGAAAAAGAGGAATAGAAACCCCTGGGAAGGGAGGAAAAGATGAATACAAATCCATGGAAAGGGAGAAAAGGAGGAATAGAAATCCTTGGGAAGGGAGGAAAAGAGGAAAACAAACCCATGGGAAGGGAGGAAAAGAAAAGAGAAACAGAAATCCCTGCAGTTCAGCACCTTCACTGCAAACCAAGTGGGAAGAGTCCACGGCTCCATTTGTTGTGTTCATCCACCAGTTTTAGACAAAATTCTCCTCAAATGCTCCCAAAAAGTCCCTTTTGTTCCCAGCTGAGCCCCTGGCATCAGCAGCTCTCCAGGACTAATTGGTCCTCACCAAATCTATCACAGAAATGCCTCTGCCACCCTCAGCCCCAACTTCAGCAGGGTTTTAAAAATTGGTAAAGAGGCCTGAGGAGCCCCGTGCTGCAGCTGCCCTCGAGGAGAGGCCATTTCTGCACTTGAATTTTCATTTTAATGCAATTTAAGACATTCAGCTCAAGCTGGTCCCTTGGAGAGGCTCTGCACCATCCCAGCCCCTCGGTCTGCAGGGAGGGGCTGAGTTTGATTATTTCCTTCTCATTTAGGCTCTGATCCATTTTGCCTTCCTGGACACGGATTAAACTGTTGGGAAATGAGTGAAAATTGCCTGTAGGAGGGCAGAGTTTTGTTCCTGTGGGGCTGCAAAGTCGCTGTCACCCCTGGGAGCATCGCAGGAAATCTCTGGCAGCAGCAGGGCCAGGGCTGGGCCAATTTCCCTGCCAGCATTTCCCAGGATTTGGGGGATTTTTGAAGCAGATCCCACTCAGAGCAATCACTGAAACCCAGAAATATCCCCTGCTTTTGGGGGCAAGACAAACACAAACATCCCACACCTTTCCTGGAGGTGGAGAAGGGAAAAAGGAGGAAAATCCTTCAGCTCATCCCCTGCCTTTCCCCCCTACCTCAGCCATGGGGACATTGGCCATAAAATTGATTTTATTTTGTTTTAGACCAAGTGCCAGCCACTTACAGAAGTTTGCTGATTTGGGGGCTATTTAATAAAAAGCTATTTAATAAAACAGCTTGCAGAGGTTTGCTGATTGGGGGCTGTTTAATAAAAAGCTGAAATGAACTCCCAGCAGTCTGGGGTTGTAGAGCCCAGCACGTTTCACCCCCTGCCCCCTCTGAATCCCCCCAAAAAGGATCAGGGGCTGTTTTATTCCCAGCACCCCAAGCCACACCTGGAGCTGCTGCCCAGGAGGGGAAATCATTCCAATAATCACATTTTAGAAGCTTCTCTTTTTCTCCCTCACCTCTCAAACACCAAAATCCTTTCCCAGAACTCGGAGTGAGGGGAGAAGAGGCTGAGTGAGCCCAGGAAAATCGGGAATTGAGCTGGTGCTTCTGGATGGGGAATTGAGCCTTCCCCGAGCAATTTTGCCCCCTTTTATTCCAGCTCTGGCCCAGGGGTGATCCCAGAGGAGCTCAGCCCTAAATCCAGCAGTTTTCCAGGCAGGATGAGCTCCTGGGGCACTCCCAGCTGTGCTGGTATTTCATTTACCCAGCTATTTAATGCCAGTAAACACCAGCAAGGCAGACTGGAGGGCTCCAGGCTCCAAAAAGCGCTTTTTAAAAAACCAGAGAATATTCTCTGGAGTTCCCTTTCCAAGAGCAGGCACTGAGGGTATCTGTGACCCTGAACAGCAGGAGTTGGGGTGCTCAGAGCAGCTCCAGGGGTTTGATGTGCCAGGGCCAGGCTGGCACACAGAAAACTCTGGTGGCAGCAGCCCCAGGTGAAAGGCAGCAGCTCTGCTCACCTCCAGGTGTGGAATTCATCCTGGAAAAATGTGATTTATGCTGGGCTCTCTGGGGCTGAGATAAGTCAAATAGAACAAAAGGCACATTGGGCCTGTTTGCTAAAAAAAAAACCACCAAAAAACCACAATAATTCCAAGCAGTTACCGTGTAATTTTCCAGAGGAGAAGGAGTCTTTGCAGAATAATCAGTTCTTAAAGAAATCTCACAACAATAATCCTCCCAAATCCTGCTCCCCAGACGTCTGCAGCAGAGGCTTTGCAGCTCTCAGGAAGCACGAGGAGGTTCCCCAGCCCAGAGAACATTTCCCTGCAGAAACGATGCCTTGAGCCCCAGCTTTTTTATTTGTCACATTCTGTAATTAGGCTGTGATTCTGAGCTTGGTGTTAAGTGTTTGCACGTTCTCTTCACACGGTGGGGAGACAAAATAATTCCTTTTTCAGCCTGAGAGCAAGGGCAAGCTGCAGGCCCAAAAAATATAAACAACTGAATTGGAGAGAGAAAAACAAGCAGGATGGGACTTCATAAACTAAAGCTGGAATTGGACAATTAACTCCAATATGCAAATGGAGCAGAACTTATAAAAGTGACAGACCTTGTGAGTGGTCGTGCAAAATTACCCACAGCAGCAGCAAAAAAAATAAAAATTAATCAGGGATGATGATGATGTCAAAGTGTAATTAAGGGTAATTCCCTGCACGGAAATTCCTAGAAGTACTTGGCACTGAACAATATTGGGCAGGTCACTGGATTTAATAAAAATCTCTTAATTAAGAACATTTTTGAGTGGTTGAAAAGGCCACGAAAGGCAGGGAGAGGAAGGTGATGGAAAGTTTCATCACCTTTGTGCAGGTAAATTCTGGGTGCTCAGGCTCCTCTCTGTCTGCCCCAAAAAGTGATTTATTGCTGGCAGCTGATGGGACACAAACCCTCCCCAGGCCCTGCGTGGCACAGGCAGAGCATTAAAAACATAAATAGAAAATGAAGCATTTCTGGGTTTGAGGCAGATGAATGTGACCATCTGCTCCAGCAGCATCCCAAAGCCTCTGAAACAGCAGCCTCTGGTGTCAACATCCTGCTCCTTCCCTGCACTCCACCTTCCACCAGAAGCAGGGCTAAAAATACAGAAAAGCCACAGCCAGGGGCCCCGGGGCCTCCTCTGCTCTGTCATTCTCCATCTCAGCATAAATCACATTATTTGTGCTTGGAACACGCCCTGACAAGGGGCAGTGCTCTAAGCCAGACCAGATATTCCTGTCCAAAGCCAGGCCTTGCCACTTTGTCTCTGAATCCTCTCCCAAATTCTGTCACAGCACATCGCAGGCACAGCCACAGGAGCAGAGGAAACACTGAACTCCAAACCTGGCACTCCTGCACACCCAGCTCTGCCATCCTGCTCTCCAGAGCCCCCAAATTCCCGTGGTTTGGAGGAAATAATCCTTGTTCCAAAAGCCTGAGAGCCCCCAAAATGCAGCTCCAGCACCTGCTGGGTGATCCTGGGAGATGGGGATGGGCAGCCCCTGAACCCTGAGGGGAAGGAGCCCATTCCCTGGGAGGTTTAAATAATACCAAAAAAATGAAATTCAGAAATAATAAATATAAATATTGACAGGGAAGCCCACAGGATGCACTGCGGGGGTTTGGAGGAAATAATCCTTGTTCCAAAAGCCTGAGAGCCCCAAAATGCAGCTCCAGCACCTGCTGGGTGATCCTGGGAGATGGGGATGGGCAACCCCTGAACCCCCAGGGGAGGGAGCTCATTAAATGATACCAAAAAATGAAATTCAGGAATAATAAATATAAATATTGACAGGGAAGCCCACAGGATGCACTGCGGGGGTTTGGAGGAAATAATCCTTGTTCCAAAAGCCTGAGAGCCCCCAAAATGCCAGCAAAGCTCCAGCACCTGCTGGGTGATCCTGGGAGATGGGGATGGGCAGCCCCTGAACCCCCAGGGGAGGGAGCTCATTCCCTGGGAGGTTTAAATAATACCAAAAAATGAAATTCAGGAATAATAAATATAAATATTGACAGGGAAGCCCACAGGATGCACTGCGGGGGTTTGGAGGAAATAATCCTTGTTCCAAAAGCCTGAGAGCCCCCAAAAAGGCCAGCAAAGCTCCAGGACCTGCTGGGTGATCCTGGGAGATGGGAATGGGCAGCCCCTGAACCCCCAGGGGAGGGAGCTCATTCCCTGGGAGGTTTAAATAATACTAAAAAATCAAATTCAGGAATATTAATATAAATATTGACAGGGAAGCCCACAGGAGGCACTGCAGGGGGTGGGAGGACAGCTGGGAGCAGAGCGTGTGGCTGTTATTTAATGAGCTCTTCGTCCTAACGAGCCCAAAATCCAGAATTTCCTGCCTGGAGCCACTCGAGCAGAGCCAGGAGAGGCTCCAAGAGCACCCAGGTCCTGCCTGGGTCTGGGTTTATCCCGTGCCAAGCCCAGGGCTGGGTTATCAACACCCCAGCTGGGCTGCTGGTAACTCCTGGAGAGCAGATCAATCCATCAGGGACTGGATTATCCTGTGGTTTTATTGATCATCCTGTGTTACTATTGATTATCCCATGTTATTATCAATTATCCCGTGTTATTATTGATACTATCCTGTGTTATCATTGAGATTATCCTGTGCTATTATTGATTATCCTGGGTTATTATTGATTATCCTGGGTTACCATTGAGATTAGCCTGTGTTTTTATTGATTAGTCTGTGTTTTCATTGATACTAGCCTGTGTTATTATCGATTATCTCGTGTTATTATTGAGATTAGCCTGTGTTATTATCGATTACCCTGTGTTATCATCGATTATCCTGTGTTATTATTGATTATTGATTATCCTGTGTTATTATTGAGATTAGCCTGTGTTATTATCGATTACCCTGTGTTATCATCGATTATCCTGTGTTATTATTGATAGTAACCTGTGTTATTATTGATTATCCCATGTCATTATTGATCATCTTGTGTTATTATCAATTATCCTGTGTTATTTTTAATTATCCTGTGTTATTATTGAGATTAGCCTGTGTTATTATCGATACAGAACCTGTGCCCTCAGCTGGGGCTGGCACAGCACAAATGTCCCACCCAGAGCTGCTGAATGTCCCCAAACCACCCCAGACCTGCCCCTGGAGCAGAGATGGGCACAGCCAAGGAGCAGCAGCCCCCGGTGGCTCCGGCCCTGCCCCAGTCCCAGCCCCTTTGGGATGAACAACTGGGAGCTCATCCAATTCCTGTCATTAAATACAGGACAAAAGGGCCAATCTGGGCCCCCCAGCCCTGCCCTCACCCCCAGGCTCGTCCCCACACCAGCACAAGTTGCTGGTTTTACCCAAACCCAGCCTTGTTGCTCTGGAGAATTTTTTCTTTCTTTTCTGTAAGCACGCAGCTCGCTGAACAGCAGAGATTAGAGCTTCTCATGGCCAAAAAAAAGCAATTAAAAACTCCCCAAAGCCACAGGAACGCTCGGAGATCTCAGCTCCAACAGCTCCCACCCATTCCTTCAGGTGGCTTCGTTTTATCAGCAGTTAAATCCCCAAACAACGCTGGTTTAGCACCAAACCTAACAGGAAAATCCTCAAACAACGCTGGTTTAGCACCAAACCTAACAGGAAAATCCTCAAACAACGCTGGTTTAGCACCAAACCTAACAGGAAAATCCCCAAACAACGCTGGTTTAGCACCAAACCCACTCGGATCTCCGTGATCTGAGCTCGGGGTGTGGGGACTGAAATGCAGCAGAGAATTTACAGAATTCACAGAATTCCAGTCAGAGACGTGCAGCTCAAAATGAGTTCGGAGTCACCAGTGAGATAATAAATATTAGTGACTCTCTCCTGCAGTTACCAGCCTGTCAGGGCGATTTTTTCCTGTAAAAACACAAGCCCAGAGCTATCCATGTATATTCATTCCAACAGATTTCAAACGCCGTGCCAGGGGTTTCTACAACTGCTCCATTTGTCTTTAATCCCCGCTCAGAACAGAAATCTGAGCACAATCTGTCTCTGAGGCAGCTTTGAGACAACTTCATAAAGCAAAACCTCCCAGCTCCGGGCGTGGAGCTCAGCTTTAACTGCTCCAGCCAGAGCTGCCAGGCAGCACCGCCACCAAAGTGCCCCAAAATCGCTGCTCTGCCTCACAGCCATGCCCAAAACTCTGCCCCAGCCCAGAACTCCAAACCTCCAACCTGGCGAGTTTTAATTAAAGAGCTGGGATTTGTTGCTTGGCAGCACCAGAAGCATCCTCCAGCCCTGTGCTCTGAAATTCCAGCTCCTGACCACACTTCCCCCAGAGCAAGAGCTGCCAGGGGTTCCCAGGTGGGAGGCACAGAAGGCTCCGAGCATCCCCATCACCGATTTGGGCGCACGGTTCCCTCTGCAGGCACCAGTGCTTCTCGATCAAAGTATAATAAAAACCGGGAATTTCTCTTTTCCATTCTACTCTCGTCATTTATTTCCCTGCCCTCTAAGCTGCTGGGGTTCTGGGGGTTGGTTGGGGGTTTTTTCCTCCCCCAAAACACCACATTTTGTCTTTTACACAAAATCCTCCTCTGCTGGAGCCGTAATTCAGGGAGAGCTCCGGGCAGGGAGGCTCAGCACCTGTGGCCAGCTGGCACAAGCCCGTGGCTACCTGAGGATGCTCTCCCCTGCCGAGAGCAGAGCCCAGAAATCCCATCCGAAGGGAAATGGAAGCGCAGACACGCCGGGCGCGCAAAGGGAGAGCTCCGCTGCTGAGGAACCTGCGAGGAGCCGCAAAGTCTGATCGCTGCGCTGTGAGAAAGGAGGGAGCGCGTGTGCCCAACACCACAGAGCCGAGCACCGCAGCAGGAGCCTTCCTCCGACAGGGAGGACCGAGCCCCGGCCGCACCTCCCCGCACTGCCAGAAGCCCAGGCAAGGTGCGGGACCCGGCGGTGAGGGGGAGGTCCATCCCCCTGCTGACATCCTCCGGCTGGCTGCCCTGAAGAGGTGACTGCCCTCCGGCCATTTACCAGCGAAAAGTGAAATAAAATCACCAAAAAACCCGGGCTCGGAGCATCTCCAGTGCCTGCCTGGCACACGGCAAACAGATCCACCCGCGCACGGAAAACGGATCCAGCATCGGCCGGAGGCACCCGGGGGATGAGACCGCGCTGCCCGCGGGGTCCCGGAGCCTCCCGGAGCCCGTCCCGGGACAGCCCGAGCGGTGTCCGGGCAGGAGCAGAGCCAGAGCCAGCCCCGGCTCCGCGGGATGCCCGCGGCTGCGGCAGCGCACAGCGCGGAGCGCTCCGCAGCCTGCGGGGATGCGCTGCGCCCCGAGGACCCGAACGGCCGCGACCACCCCGGGACCACCCCGGGACCACCCCGGGATCATCCCGGGACCACCCCGGGACCCCCAGCGCGGCCCGGCGCCGTCGCCTCCGGTGCCCAGGGCGGTGCGGGTGTTTCTCCGGGAGATGGGATGTGGATGTTCTTCCCAGAGATGGGATGTGGATGTTTTTCCCGGTGCTGGGATGCGGGTGTTTCTCCCGGAAAAGGGATAGCAGATGTTTTTCCCAGCGCTGGGATGCGGGATTTCTCCCGGCGCTAGCGTAGCGAATGTTTCTCGCAGAGGTGGGATGCGGGATTTCTCCCGGAGCAGGGATAGCGGATGTTTTTCCCGGGGCTGGCATGCGGGATTTCTCCCGGAGCAGGGATAGCGGATGTTTCTCCCGGCGCTGGGACAGCGGATGTTTTTCCCGGCGAGTCCCCGCATCCCTCCCACTCCCCCATCCTCCGGCGCTCCCCCGGCCCCGCAGCAAGCGGTGCGAGACCCCCGCACCGCACAGTCGCCCTGGGGCGGGCAGGACGAGCCCCGCTTACCTCGCAGCGCGGCCGTCCAGCTGCACAGCCCCAGCAGCAGCAGCAGCAGCCGCCGGTGCAGGCGCGGGGCTCCTCCGCCCATGCTGAGCCCGCAGCGCCGGGGATGGAGCCCCGGGATGCGGAGCACCGGGATGTCGAGCCGTGGATGGAGCTGCGGGATGCGGAGCCCCGGGATGCGGAGCCGAGCTCCAGCCAGAGAATCGCCCGGGGTTTTGGGCGGTTTTGGGTTTTTTTTTCCCCGCTCCTCTCCCCGGCGCTCTCTCGCCGCTCGGCTCCCGGGTTTGCGGCTCTGCGGGGCCGCGGTGCGGGCTCCGCTCCCCGCTCCGGCCGCCGCCGACTCCGGGGCCGCGGCGCGCTCCCGCATCACTAATGAGCCGCCCCTCCCCCCGCAGCCAATTAGGGGCGCGCGGGGCGGGTCCTGCCGGCGGCGCGCGCGCAGGTTGGGGGTGGGGGTGGGGACATGCGACACCCCCCCACCCCTCCCCCCGCCCTTCCCCCCAAAAGTACGGCGGGGGAGGGGCACCCAGGTGAGCTGGGACACGCCCAGGTGCGAAGGGACACGCCCAGGTGTGCGGTGGGGACACGCCCAGATGTGTGGGATGCGTGTGAGGACACAGCCAGATGTGCGGGATGTGGGTAGGGACACAGCCAGATGTGCGGGATGCGTGTGAGGACACAGCCAGATGTGCGGGATGTGGGTAGGGACACGCCCAGGTGCGCGGTGGGGACACGCCCAGGGCCCCGCCCCACACCGTCCCCACCCCGGAGGTGCGGGACCCGCCAGCCCCGACCCGGGAGAGGCCCTGGAAGCAGCTCCAAGGCTCCCCCACATTCCCGAGGCCAGGCGGTGACACTCAGGTGGTGACACCCAAGGGTGGCCCCCTGCCCTCTGCACCCCTCTCCACCCTTTAAACTCACACATCTGGGCCCAAACCCCCAAAAACTCATCCCTGTGCCCAGGAGCGAGATGAAAAAGCCCCCCAAGCCCACCCCCCATTCTGGGCTGTTGTTATCAATATTGCAGGGGGCTGTGATCTAAAATTCTGTTTCTTGCCCGCAGCAGCAGCAGCAGTTTCCCTTCCCCAGCTAATTGCACATCGATATTTTTATCACACACCTGATCAGGACACACCACGAGGGTCCAAGCCCAGGAACTCCTGGCTCTGCCTGAGTGAAACCACGGCTGCTCTGCTCTGGGAGAAGTTGGGAAGCAGAGGCAGCACCTGGAGGAGGAATTGTGGCCGTGAAGAACAGCAGCTCTGCCAGGCTCTGCCCTTGGATCCAGGCAGGGCACAGGATTTGGGGAATTTGTGGTGTTTTCTTTCCAGTGGGCAGAGGGGGAGAGGAAAGGGGCAAAATCACCGGGAATCTGGTGTGTCAGAGCTGTGTGGGACATAGACCCTGCAGAAACCGGGCAGGAGAAGGCACAAAATGAGATTTGATGCTCAGGAGTGGAGATTCCCCCAGCACAGGGCAGGAGCAGCCAGGCCCTGTTTGCATCGTGGTGCCTGCAGGGAATTCTGGCTGTGGAAGGGGAGCACAGTGGAATCCCTGGCCAAGACGTTGCAATTTTTTGTCCATTCCCCTTTTCTTTTGGAAATCAACTCCATTTCCATCCCACTTTTGGAAATCAACTCCATTTCCATCACCCTTTTGGAAAATAACTCCATTTCCATCAGGGTCCAGCCCAGAGCAGAGTTCAGGGCTCATCCTCCTTTTGGAAATCAGCTCTGTTTCCATCAGGTGTTGAGCAGACCTCAGGGATAATCCTTTTTCTTTTGGAAACCAACTCCATTTCCATTCCCTCTTGGAAATAAACTTCATTTCCATTGGGGTCCAGAGCAGAGCTCAGAACTCTTTTGGAGTTCAACTCCATTTCTGTCAGATGTTGAGCACAGCTTAGGGCTCATACCCTTTCTTTAGGAAATAAACTCCATTTCCATCCCACTTTTGGAAATCAACTCCATTTCCACCCTCCTTTTGTAAATAAACTCCATTTCTATCAGGTGTTGCGCAGAGCTCAGGGTTCATACCCTTTGTTTTGGAAATAATAAATTCCATTTCCACCCCCTTTTGGAGATCAACTCCATTTCCATCAGGTGTTGAGCAGAGCTCAAGGCTCATCCCCTTTCTTTTGGAAATAAACTCCATTTTCACCCCAATTTTAGAAATAAACTCCATTTCTACCCCATTTTGGAAACAAACTCCATTTCCACCTCCTTTTGGAAATCAACTCCATCTCCATCAGGTGTTGAGCAGAGCTCAGGGCTAATTCCTTTTATTTTGGAAATCAACTCCATTTCCATCCTCTTTTGGAAATAAACCTTTTTTCCATCGGGGTCCAGAGCAGAGCTCAGGGTTCATCCCTCTTTTGGAAATCAACTCCATTTCCATCAGGTGTTGAGCAGAGCTCAGGGCTCATCCCCTTTCTTTTGGAAATAATAAACTCCATTTCCACCCTGTTTTGGAAATCAACTCCATTTCCACCCCCTTTTGGAAACAAACTCCATTTCCATCAGGTGTTGAGCAGAGCTCAGGGCTCATCCCCTTTCTTTTGGAAATAATAAACTCCATTTCCACACCCTTTTGGAGATCAACTCCATTTCCACCCTGTTTTGGAAATAAACTCCATTTCCATCAGGTGTTGAGCAGAGCTCAGGGCTCATACCCTTTGTTTTGGAAATAATAAACTCCATTTTCACCCCATTTTTGAAATAAACTCCATTTCCATCAGGTGTTGAGCAGAGTTCAGGGCTCATCCCCTTTCTTTTGGAAATCAGCTCCATTTCCACCCCCTTTTGGAAATCAACTCCATTTCCACCCCATTTTGGAGATCAGCTCCATTTCCAGGGCGCAGGGCAGAGCTCAGGGCTCATCCCCCTCCGTGCTGGAGCAGCTGCACTGAGCTCAGCCCATCCCAGCCTCCCCAGCCCCAAACCCCGCTCGTTCCTCAAGTTTTGGGGGGCTCAGCCAGCACCAAACGTGCTGCCTGGAAGAGGCAGTGAGGACGCAGCAGGGTCGGTTCCACCTCCTGAAGAGCAGGGCTCAGCACCTGCTCCTCCTGCAGGCTCCCTTTGTGCTGCCTTCAGGAGGAAACAAATAATTAAAGCAAAAGGAATTTGTAAACAGAATTTTAAGAGAGAGAGAAGGGGGAAAAAATCAATGTGTGAGCACATGACATCAGAAGATTTCTTATTTCCTCGCCAACGTGTGTTTGTCAGGCTCCAGCTCTCAATGAGGAGCAGCGCTGCAAAGGCATGGAGCAAATATATGAAAAATACATTTTCTTCAACAGCCTTTTAGGTCATTTCTCTGTGTTTGATGCTGCCGAGGAAATAAAAATAATAATAAAAATAATAATAAAAATAAAACAACCCCAAACCAAAACCCCACGGAGGGGCAGAGCTGGGCAGCTCCACGGGGAAGTTTTCACGTGGCAGAGCATCCTCCCGAGCCTGCCCACGTCAGTGCAGCCACTTCTGCCTCGAGCCCCACTAATTATGGATTTTTGCCTACGCCACGGAGTCTGTGTTTGGTGCTTCAGATAAAAATACCGAGTCCTCAGTTTATAACGCAGCTCTGATGGGGAAGGAGAGAGCAAAAGTAGAAATAAGGGCAGCAGCTGTGGCTTCAATCAGCGCACTTGGAAATGGAAATAAGCAGAATATTCCACAAAAATAAAATCTCGGGGTGAGCAGCTCCTTCTGAGCTGCCGCTCAAGCTGAAGTTCTCCGTCCTTTAGCGCTGCTAGAATCAACAACAATGCAGAATAAACAGAGAAATGAAGCTCTGTGCACAGCGGGGCCCTCAGTGACCCCAGGAATGGAGGCCTGCTCCACCTCCCACATCTGGAGCTGGAATTTCCTGGAAGCTCCGAGCCCAGGTTTGAGGCAGCTGCATCAAAACCCCACCAGAAAAATAAAATAAAAATAATAAAAAATAAAATAAAAACCAAAGGACGTTCCAGCTGGGCTTGCAGAGGCTCTCTGCTCAAAGCTCTGCAGCCAGGTGAGCTCAGTGTGGTGGTGGCTGTGTGATGGATGCCCTCGGAGCTGCCCACCTGTGCTGTGCCACAAATCAGCATTTCCATCCCCCGCGTGTCAGAGGGCTGGGGGTGCAGATGAAAGGCAGCTGCCTCCTTGTGCTGCCCTGGCACATGAAAACATCCCCGTGATGCCAGAGGATAAAAGAGAATAAAAGCACCTGAACCACTGATGTTCCTCACGGGGAGCGGCTGCAAGTGTTCACACCTGAGCGACAGGTAAATAATGCAGAGAGAGCAGAACACCCGGGAAGGACAAATCTCGGGAATTCCAGGAGCGCTGAAGGGTTCCGAACCATCCCGGCTGACAGATCATGTGCAGATAAAAGTGTCCTCAGGACACCGGGAACACCCCAGACTGCTCAAAGTCAGCTTTCTCCTCCTCTGCCCTGGCGTTTGGGACACTCTCCAGCTGCCCCTGCTGTCCCAAACTCACAGAGGTGGAGGAGTTTAGGATCCCCTGGTGTTCACAGAGCACATTCCCTCATCCCTGCCCTGCTCTGGCAGGCCTGGAATAAAACCAGATCGTTCTGAACATTCCCTTATCCCTGCCCTGCTCTGGCAGGCCTGGAATAAAACCAGATAGTTCTGAACATTCCCTTTTCCCTGTCCTGTCCAGGATCCTGCTCTGAAAGGCTGGGAATAAAAACAGGTATTGGAGATTTAGTTCTGAACATTCCCTCATCCCTGCCCCATCCAGGATCCCGCTTTGGCAGGCCTGGAATAAAATCAGATATTGGAGATTAGTTCTGAACATTCCCTCATCCCTGCCCCATCCAGGATCCCGCTTTGGCAGGCCTGGAATAAAAACAGGTATTGGAGATTAGTCCTGAACACATTCCCTCATCCCTGCCCATCCAGGATCCCGCTTTGGCAGGCCTGGAATAAAAACAGGTATTGGAGATTTGTCCTGAACACATTCCCTCATCCCTGCCCTGTGCAGGATCCCGCTCTGCCAGGCTGCAATAAAAACTCAGATTGGATATTTGGATATTTTGATATTTGGATATTCTGTACAACCCTTTCCCCATCCCTGCCCCTGGAATTCCCTCCTCAGCCCGGGGTCGCTGTGTGCCCCCAGCCCAGGGGGTTCTGTGCACCCACAGCTCCTCCTGGGACCTTCTGCCCCTCCCAGGTGACATTCCCACAGCTCACGCTGCAGGATTTCCAAATTCATAACGGAATTTCCAAAATCCACGGCACCAAAGAAAAGTTTGATCATTTTCTTCTCCTCTTGTGCAGCACCCCTCCCTCCCCTCCTCACGGCTGGGCTTTCCAGGAGGCATTCCCGTGGGTCTGTGTCTTTGTGTGCCTTTGAAAATCCCACAAAATAACGGATTTCTGCCCCCAGCAGCAAGACACAAACTGAATGCAGCCCCCAGAGGAGCCCTGGCACAGAGAATTGCCACAGAATTTCAAGAGAACACCTCTGGTGGCCTTGAACCAGCGAGCCCAGGCTGCTCTGCAGCCCTTGGGAGCAGCTCCCATTTGCATTTTGCAGCCCCCTCAAGCTTTGTGCTCTTTTGTTTCCATATCTATAAATAAATAATAAAAAAAATAGATATAAAAGCCCTTTTATTTCAAAGGATAAACTTCATCCTCCTCAGAGATGAGGAAAAAACTCTTTAAAAACCCTCACGATGTTTCTCTAAACAATTCCCAGCCACTTGCTTTCAAGTGAAGTCCTCATTTGATCTGTCACAAGCCAGCAGCTCTGATGAGCTGAAAATCGATATTATTTTTTTAAATTCATTAATCCGAGATGAAATGCAATGCAATTATTTGCATTTCCCTGTGTTTGCTCGTTCCAAAGAGCGCAGGGCAAAGTGGATCTGATAAAAAGTAAAATACTGGAGTTGTTGGCTGAGCTCAGGGTGGGGAATGTGCATTTACACCCAGGGGGAGAAGGTCACAGCTGGATTTCACTCATTGATTTTAGGAATCCTAAAACTCAGGTATTTAGAAAATGTCATGATCTTCATACCTGATTTGCTGTTGGATTTGTAATTTGGGGAAAATCAGCCACACTTGAAATTTCACCTGCAGCATTTCCTCCAACCGGGCGAGGCAGAATTCCCACTTCAGCGCCCATCATTATTTAATTATTATGTCATTCCAGACCTTTTTTTAGCCTTTTTTAGACTTGTCCCTGCTTTGGTCCCACCTCCAGTGGCACATCCCAGGGGTGTGGATAACCAGGGAGATGAGGGAGGCAGGGAGGTGGCACTGAGAGCTCTGGGATGGGGGGCACAGTGGGGATGTGGCACAACCTCTTCCACCCTCAGAGACCCTGGGATTGTGCAAGGGATCACTGACAAAATCTGAATTTCCTCTGGACACTGCCCCAGGAGCCTGGGAAGGAGACAGCTCATTGTAATTAGGAAATATTTGCCTTCTGATTGTGGCGGCGTGAATTATAACACCTGCACTGTCCCACCCTTCTCACGAGGCTGAAGATGGAATGAAAGCTCCGAAAACGCCTCTCTGTTGCCCCAACTCTGGGTCAGGAAAAGGGAATTGTCCGACAGCTCCCGAGCACTTCTGGCTGCGTGCAGCAGAGGGAAGCAGCCGGCCCCGGAACGTGCTCGGCCACCCAATTTCAAGATTTCCTTTCGCTCAGCTCTGGGCTCGCTGCAAGGGGATGAAAGAGAAACAGGAATTTCCTCTGGCTTTAGGGAAAGCTCCCCGAGCTCAGGAAAAGCAGCCCAGCAAAGCGGGATGCAGGGCTTTGCTTTGTTTGTCCAAACCTGGCTTCAGGTGTTGGTGTTTTACCAGAAAAACTTACTGCAAAAACAAAAACTTCATCAGATCTTGAGAGTCTCTTAAGAATTACCACTAAATCTGCTTTTCTGAATGGAAATACATCCCCAGGTCCAGCTGCTGGCAGATAAAGGAGGGGAAGTTTTGCCTACAATAGATTTGAAGTATTTAAAATTCAACATTTAATGTCTTTGGTGTGATATACCCACACACAGAAACCAAACATTGCATAAAATTCACCTTTGGACCCTTTTCTCCACAGTTCCGGTGTTTATCATTCCAATAAATCAGAGGAATGAAATGTATTTAATCCCCCTTCACATTTCTAGGAGGCACCAGAGCCCCCAGAGGTGTTTCCTGCTCGGGGATTGCAATTCCCGGGGAGGTCAGGGATGGCTGTGACACTGAAACTGGATTTTCCTGACCAAAAGGCTGGGATTTGCCTGCCCTGCTCCCTCCGCACCTCTTCAGGAAGGCTTCAAGGCCAAGCATTCCTCAAAATTCCCAGGCGAATCATCCAGGGCCATCACTGATCTATTTTGATCTCATGACAAGAAATTTGTGAAAGATGTAACACAACAAACCCCAGAGCAGGGACTGAAGAGCACACATTTGGGAATTTTGGGGTTTTCCAGGGGATTTTCCCTTCAGCTTCAAGCCAGGGCCCCCCTTTCTGCCTCGAGTCCCCTTTAATGCCTCAATTCCCCTTTAATGCCTCAATTCCCCTTCCTGCCCTGTGCCCAGGAAGCTGAAGGAGACAATTCCTCCATCCTGCTATAAAGAAGATTTGTGGGAAGAGAGGCAGAAGGAGACAGCCCAGGTAGGAATAATTATGAAGCTGTTAAAAGCCCAGATCATATGATAAAACCCTAAGATTAAATTGCTTTGAAATACAGATTTCTTCCTTTCCTCAACACTTAAGGTAAAATAATATTAAATAACGGCTGTCTCGGGTTAGATCTAAAGGTTAAAGGCTGGTAATTACTGATTATTTAAAGGGTGGCTGTAATGAACTAAGACAAAGAGACTCACATTTCTAAACCAGGACTATATTTTAAGGTGGGAATGTGACTGCCAGGAAATTGCTCTTGGGTTTGGAGCCAAGCTGAGATTTGCAATAAAATTCTCCCAGACCCAGGAAATGTGCAGGGCTCCAGTTCAGGACGCTGCTGCTTTCAGATCAAAACACAGTTATTTCTTTAGTAGGAAGTTTGTATTTCCCATGCTGGTAAACACCCACATTTTATAAATGCAGGAGTTTTGCAGGGTAAGACACAAACCCAATTCTTCCAGCGTGGTGTCAGGGAAATCTGCACTGCAAGTGACACGACCTTGATAGGAAGAAAGGACTTAAAGCCAATCTCATCAGTGTGTATTAATTATGTCACCGAGGCACAGCATCACATCAGGCTTTTAGAACGTGATCCCCAGCAAGGGAATAAACCCCAAAAATTCTCAGCCATGCAGAGCATTTAATTTCCTTTAACCTCTCATTTCAAAGCCAATCGTGACACAAATCACTTTTGTTTAGCTTTTAAAAGATACAAAATACACGCAAAGGAACAAAACAAAGCAAGGAAAAGTGCTAAGATTAATCAGGAAAAACTTCTCAGAGGTTTCTATTGGACAACTCAGTGCTTCAAAAATACTAACTTCAGCTTTGCTGAGTAAAAGTAATTATTTTCCCTTAAGTCAGCTGATTCCTGGAGCCTTTTCATCCACTGTCATCTCTTGTTCTTTGGGATATTCACAGAACTCGCCGCGGTTGCGTTGTGGAGGTTACAGAATGAAATTCCAATTTAGAAGATGCTTAGTGCTGGAAAACTTTGGGCACTGGCTGGGGGGCAGCTCCTGCTTTGAAGTGCTCCCTCTGTGCCTTCAAAGGCTGCCAAGGGCCCCAGATGAGAGGCAAGAAGCTCCAAAAGCTCCAAAAGTGGGAAATGAGCTCGTGTGGAGCTCCCTGCCTGCCTGGAGAGCTGCACAGCCCCGGCCCAGAGGGAGCCTTGGGGAGGAATTCAGGGGGTCCCACAGAATCCCAGGATGGAGGAGTATTGTGTAAGGTGACCCAAATCCGGCGAATAATGTGCTCTGACTCCGCGATTTGGAAGTCTAAACAATTGCTTTATTAAACTATACTATAGTCCATTAATACTATATTAAATTACACATTAAATAATACTAAAGAAAAACCCGTGACTGAGGCAGTCAGACACAGCTCTGAGTGTCTGGCTCGTCACTCAAAACAACTTTCACCCGTGTCCAATTAACAAATCACTTCAGGTAAACAATCTCCATAGCACATTCCACATGTGCAAAAACAGGAGCAGTGAATAGAGATGAGAATTGTTTTTCTCCTTCTCTCTGCTTCTCACTGCCTTCCCAGGAAAAATCCTTGGGAAGTTGTTCCTGCTGCTCTCTGTGAAGAGAGCTGTGGCCACAAACGAGCTTGGAACAGATCTTGGAGCCCAACCTATGACCAACACCTCCTATTTCTGCAGTGAGAACACAGCCAGTCCCAGCCCAGCCCCAGAGGATGCTGTGCTCCAAAATCCTGTGCTCTGCATCACAAAACCTGACTCTCCCATCACTAACCACCAAAAGGAGAGGTGCAAACCGTCCCAAACCAGCTCAGTTCTAGCCTCCCAGTTCATTTCAGCTCTAGGTTTTGGGTTTTTTGGGATCCATTAGCAGAGTCCACCGGTTCTTCCCTTCCCCTACAACTTCCAAGTGAAGTTCCATCCAGCAACAGCTGATTAATGCGTTAGCAGAACCCTGCTCTGCCTTCTCCCTCTACCAGATAAAAGCCATTTATTACCCTGTCCCTCTCCAGGCTGATGCTGCCGAGATGCCAGGCTGGGGAATCTCACCTGGCTGTCCCATATTGTCATTTTAATTAAAGCCACATCCTGGAAATGGCCGCTACTGCTGAAGCCCTGATAAAGATCCCTTATCAGAAGGCAGAGGATTTGTGATGTTATCTGTGCCAGTCCATGATTGCCTGCCAGAACAAAGGGGATGGTATTAAACAAACCCCTTAGCTCCCCGTGGGGGCAGAGGGTGAAAACCACACCGGGATCCTTCCTCTCCCTGGGTCACACTGAGAAAAGGAGGAGCTGCTGCTGCTGCCTCACCGAGGAAAGTTTCACTCCTCTGCTGCAATTTATTAGAGGAGAAACACCAACTTTAATATCAATTAACTCCTGGGGATGATGGCTCCTGAGGGCCTGCCAGGGTGGTTCATTAAAAACGCAGAGTGACTGTGTTTGCTTTCCCAAACAAACCCAGCTCTGCCTCCCTTTTCCAAAGCCAGGTCTGCTTTCCTTTCCCAAACCCAGCTCTGCCTCCCTTTCCTAAAGCCAGCTCTGCTTCCCCTTCCCACACCCAGCTCTGCCTTTCTTTCCCAAACCCAGCTCTGTTTCCCTTTCCCAAACAAACCCAGCTCTGCCTCCCTTTCCCAAACCCAGCTCTGCCTCCATTTCCAAAACCCAGCTCTGCTTCCCTTTCCCTTCCCAGCCCCAACTCTGTTTCCCCAGGAACAGCTTCACCTTCTCCCCGTTTTGGTTTCGTGATCTCCCTTGGCACAGAATTCCCCTGGCAGGGAATTGCCACAGCCAGGTTTCTTTGCCTTGATCCCATCCTGGATCCCAAACAGCCCCAGGCGGCTCCTGGGCTTTGTGCAGCAGTTCCAGCTGAGGCAGAGCCCGAGGCTTCTCCCTTTTCAGTGTTTTTTCACCAAACCAACCCTTTATTTCTCAGTAACCAGCCCAGCTGTGGCTCTGGCCAGCCCAGAGCTGATGCAGCAGAAGGAGCTGCTGCTCCTGTCCTCCCCCAAAAACCACCTCAGCTCCTGGGACCTCACAGCCACCAGCAGAATAAAAAACCTTCCCACCCCTGCTCACCCTAGGATGAAGAGACAACCCAAAATTTCTGGGAATTCAGCCCTTCCAAATGAACTTGTAACGTTTCAGACCAGTAATAGTGGTTAAATTCATCATAAGAAGTGAAATTGTACAAGGAGGAATTAATTGAGACCCCCAAACAGGTTTCAAACTCCCACCCCTGATCACCCCGGGATGAAGAGACAACCCAAAATTTCTGGGAATTCAGCCCTTCCAAATGAACTTGTAACGTTTCAGACCAGTAATAGTGGTTAAATTCATCATAAGAAGTGAAATTGTACAAGGAGGAATTAATTGAGACCCCCAAACAGGTTTCAAACTGCAGCTGTAGGAAAGAAGAGTTTCTGGGCAAATGTCAGAGTCATCAGTAGCTTCCCTAAAATGCATTGTTCTATCTCAAAACAAAAAAAAATCATGAAAGAAAAGTCACCAAAGGGAGCTGGCAGCTGATAAAAACATTACTCCCAATAAACTCAAGCACTGTAGCAGGTATAAGATGGAAATTCATCAGAACTTAATGAATTGGTCCTTAAAAAACCCCTTATCTTCCTCATCCATATGCATTTTGGTGGGATAACAATTCCAGATCCATTTTACAGGGCTGCCAGCTCTGTTTGATGTGTTTCCCTCTCATCCCGGTGGCAGCAGGAGCCCTCCGAGGCCTCCCAGGAGTCACTTCCCAGGATTTGTGTGGTACCAGCTCCATCTATTGATGGAGAGGAGGGACACTGAGGGGATCCCAGTGGCCTTTGTGCCCCAAACCAGCATCCTGAGGGAACTGGGGTGCTCTGGGTCTGTTGGACACTCAGGAATTGGGGTGCTGTGGGGTCTGGTTTAGCTGAAGAATTTGTGGTGCTGTGGGTTTGTTTTAAACTGAAGAATTGGGGTGCTGTGGGTTTAACTGAAGGAATTGAGGTGCTGTGGGTTTGTTGAGGTGCTGTGGGTCTGTTTTACACTCAGGAATTGGGGTGCTGTGGGTTTTCTTTGAACTGAAGAATTGGGGTACTGTGGGTTTGTTTTGAACTGAGGAATTGAGGTGCTGTGCGTTTGTTTTATGCTCAGGAATTGAGGTGTTTTGGGTTGGTTTTATCTGAGGAATTGGGATGTTGTGGGTCTGTTTTACACTCAGGAATTGGGGTGCTGTGTGTTTGTTTTACCTGAGGAATTGAGGTGCTGTGGGTTTGTTTTAGCTGAAGGAATTGGGGCGTTATGGGTTTGTTTTAGCTGAGGGAATTGGGGCCCTGTGGATCTGTTTTACACTCAGGAATTCAGGTGTTTTGGATTTGTTTTATCTGAGGAATTGGGATGTTGTGGGGCTGTTTTACACTCAGGAATTCAGGTGTTTTGGATTTGTTTTATCTGAGGAATTGGGATGTTGTGGGGCTGTTTTACACTCAGGAATTGGGGTGCTGTGGGCTTCCTTTGAACTGAAGAATTGGGGTACTGTGGGTTTGTTTTGAACTGAGGAATTGAGGTGCTGCGTGTTTGTTTTACACTCAGGAATTCAGGTGTTTTGGATTTGTTTTATCTGAGGAATTGGGGTGTTGTAGGTCTGTTTTACACTCAGAAATTGGGGTGCTGTGTGTTTGTTTTAAACTGTAGAATTGGGGTGCTGTGGATTTGTTTTAGCTGAAGGAATTGGGGTGCTGTGGGCTTGTTTTACACTCAGGATTTAGGGTGCTGTGGGTTTGTTTTAGCTGAGGGATTTGAGTTGCTTTGGGTTTTTTTTTAAACTGAAGAATTGAGGTGTTGTGGGTTTGTTTTAGATGAAGGAATTGAGATGCTGTGGCTTTGTTGAGGTGCTGTGGGTTTGTTTTAGCTGAGGGAATTGAGGCCCTGTGGATCTGTTTTACACTCAGGAATTGAGGCCCTGTGGGTTTGTCGAGGTGCTGTGGGGCTGTTTTACACTCTGGCATTGGGGTGGTGCGGGTTTGTTTTAGCTGAAGGAATTGGGATGTTGTAGATCTGTTTTAAACTGAAAAATTGAGGCGCTGTGGGTTTATTTTAGCTGAACCTATTGGGATATTGTGGTTCCGTTTTACACTCAGGAACTGAGGCCCTGTGGGTTTGTGAGGTGCTGTGGGTTTGTTTTAGATGAGAGATTTGAGGTGCTTTGGGGTTTGTTTTACACTCAGGAACTGAGGCCCTGTGGGTTTGTGAGGTGCTGTGGGTTTGTTTTAGATGAGAGATTTGAGGTGCTTTGGGGTTTGTTTTACACTCAGGAATTGAGGCGCTGTGGGTTTGCTGAAGTGCTGTGGGGCTGTTTTACACTCTGGAATTGAAGTGCTGTGGGTTTAACTGAAGGAATTGGGGTGCTGTGGGTTTGCTGAAGTGCTGTGGGTTTCTTCTCTTTCCACAGGGGCATTTCCGTACAATATTTGCCCCCAAATCCCAAATTCACCAGCCCACTTGGTTCACTTTGGCATCCCGGCTCCTGCCATTATCAGCATTTTCTCCTGAGCCATCACGTAGGAGACAGAATAAAAAAGAACCCTTTAGATGAACTCCCAACCCTTGCATTTTCCAACCTCTTCGTTTCCAAATCATCTCAAAATAAGTGTGATATTGCAAGACAGGGCAGCAGAGTTCACAGGGACTGGGAAGGATTTCCTTGGCCGGTGGCAGCTGCAGCACAAAAAGGTGTGAATGTCCCTGGCTTCACACATTCTTTGTTGTTCCCAGCCATTTCCTTCGGTTTCTTTTGCCCCCGTCCCTAAATTTGTATTGCACAGAAAATACAACAAAGAATATTTCCTCATTTTCTCTCAGGCTGTCCCTAAGTAATATCTAATTTTATTTAATAGAAATAAAGAAACTTCTGCATTTCGACCATGTTTTTCTGTCAAAAACCTTCAGCCAAAGCTGAACATCTCCCCAAGCACCCGACATTTCTGCTGTCAAACTCCAGTTGCTATGGAAAGAATTCTGCTCGTGCTCCAAAACAAAACAAGTCACCTTCAGAAGATTTTACAAGTGCAATTCCCCCGGGATAATTAGCCAGGATATTCAGAGCCATTCCTCCTCTTCCCAAAAGTGCCAGGGGAGCTGAGCAGCTTCCACCCCCAGGTCCTGTGGCTGCTCTGGATCCTGCAGAGCCCGGATTTCCAGGGATACCTGCAGGGAGAAGGGCCCAAAATCCAGAATTAAAGAGTGAAGGGGAGGAAAAGGTGGGACCTGATCCCTGCAGGGAGCGATTCCCCTTTGGGATGGGGCTGACATTTCCTCCAGGCTCCAAAATATCAGCCCTGGCCCCCGGGAGATGCAGGGGATACACTCAGCCCAGGCAGGGAACCATCCTCCCATATATAATGTTATATCACATATTTATATTATATTATATTATATTATATTTATTATAGTATATTATTTATAGCATATCATATTATACTATGTCACATTACATTATATCATATCATATTACATTATATTATACAGAAACTATAATAATATATAATAAAGAAATATAAATATAAAGCATTTTAAATATAAAGCCTTCTAAAAAAGCCTTTGAATTCTTTTAAATAGAAGCATTTAAAGACTCCTCAGAAGCTCATGGTGTGAAAGCAGAGCGCTGTCACAGGTGGCTGTGGGACAGCACACAGGGACAATGTCACAAGATTTTATTATCCTTCCCTTCCCTTCCCTTCCCTTCCCTTCCCTTCCCTTCCCTTCCCTTCCCCTGATAAATCTTTTATTTCTATCATTTTTAGTATAGTTTTAGTACAGCATTTTAATATAATATAATGAATCAGCCTTCTGAAACACGGAGTCAGGACTCTCATCTCTTCTCTCATCCTGGGACCCTCGAACTCAACCACTGAAGTTGTTTTTCAGTTTTCTTGCAGTGGAAAATTCTGGGACCTTTTTTCTACTTGCAACATCTGCTGACTTGTTTGCCTGTGCTTCTTCCTGCTTGGTAAAAACATCTTCATGTTTGAGGTGGGTTTATCCTTTGCTCTAGGTGATAAAAACCCCTTCTAGCTAACAGACCCTTTGTGTCCTTGGTTATCCAGCAAGAGTGGCTCAGCAGTTCTTTTCTTCTGTATCAAACCTTGCTTCCATCTCTATTCCTCCTTCAGATTCTACATTCAAAAATCTTTCTGCTAAGCATCCATATCTGTGAGACTTCCTTGTCAAACTTTCATCCTTCCCAACAGGGAGGCTCTGGAATGATCCTTCCCCTTTGTTCTTCCACGATGGAACTCCTCTCCCAGCACCAACCACGGGTTTTTGATGACGATTTGCCAGGAAAAGGCAAGGTCTGGGAAGGAAGGGTGACTCCCTCCTGACCCCAAGTTCAGGACTCACAAATCCATTCAGCTGCAGGGCAGGACAAAGTGAAGCACCTCAATGTCACTGGGGAGAGGGACAGGAAATGAGTTCGGAGCTTCAGGAATTTCAGTTTTAGGATCTGTGTCTATATTGGATGTATGATGTAACACACACACATATATATATATATATTGCAAAATCTTTTATTTGATGCCTCAGCACTCAGGGCTTTGCTCATGCAATGCTGCCTTCAGCACCAGAGTATTTTGTGGCAGAAAAACGTGGTTTTTGTTTTAATTTCCCATGGAGTGCAGATGTGAGGCTGCAAAAGGAATAAACCCAAAGGGGCCAGAGCAGTTCCCCCTGCCCACTTCCCAGTGCCCTCCCCTCCCACTCCCTCTCTCCAAAATTATTTTATTTCTGTCTGTTCCATTTTGTTGTTATGAGAACAAAAGAATTAAAAATGACTCCAGGAACCAGCCCATTATCTCGTGGCAGTAATTCAATTAAAGCTGCTAACACCAGGCCAGGCACCCCAAGGGTCTGCAGTGCGCGCGGGAGTTTTGGGTCATTCCTGCTGCAGCAAGGAACATTTTTTTTCCCTTTTCCACATGAATGCCTGAAACCCCCTTGGGGAATGTTCAACCCTGTCAGAACAGAGGCAGGGAGATTTTTAAGGAACAGATGTGTGAACGAGTAGGACAAAATCCATGAAGAGTGAGCAGGAGAAAGAGAAATTCTGTTTGAGCTCTAAAATGGAGCCAGAGGAGCTCTGGATTCAGGAATGTGTGGACATGGATGCACATCCCTCTTTCCCTGTGTGCCAGAATTCCCTTCCTGCCCTTCCCACTGCTCTCACTCATCTGGGATTTCCTGGATTTGCTGATTCCCCCCCTCCAAAAAAAACCAGGAATGGATAAACACCCCCCAAACCAACCCAAACCAACCCAAACCAACCCAAACCAACCCAAACCAACCCAAACCAGCAGCACAGCATCGCCCAGGGCACTGCAAAATGCTTTTCTTTGGCTTAAACGAGAGCTAAAAGCAGAGAGACTTCACCCAAATTCCTGGCAGAGCCTGGGAATGTTTCCCTGCCACCACCAGAGCTCCACGAGGCAGCAGAGAAAGCTCCTCCATGAATTTTTCAGCAGCTATCACTGAAATGAAAAGCCCTGTGCAGTCCCTGCGGGGAGGCAGGGCAGCCTGTGATATTTCTCTTATTTTTTATTTTTTTTTTCCAGCAGTGCCGGGGAGTTCTGCAGCCAGAATTCCAGCTGTGGCTGGCACAGGTGTTAAATGGGAATGCTGCTGCCCAGCACCCTGCACAGGATGCTCTCCCCAGGCTTCCCTACCTCAGGATTGGGAATTAAACCCATCCTGAGAGCCTCTAAACGCTTGGAGACATTTATGTGTCATTTGGAGTCAGGCATGGGCCAAGGACTCGTTCCTCAGCAGTTTCTTTCACCAAATCCTTCTCAGAAAGCAGAAATTTTGTCTCTTTTTTTGGACACTCTGCCCATTAAATTCCTCTTGCCTTGTACTGCTTTGCCTCTATAACTTTTAAACCCCTGAAAGAACATAAAGTTAAAATTTTAATGGCATTTCAGCAGAACCTCTTTGAATTTTGTATTAGATCTCAATTTAGCCTCCAGTAAAGCCTTTGGAAAAAAAATAAAAAATCCGATGCTTAAAAATGTAATAATCATACAGGAACCTTCCAAAGCCAGCATCAAATAGAATAAAATATATTTTATTAATGATACAATTCATAAAATTACCGGCCCTGCCACTCTGTGCCCGCAGGAGAGACTTCCTGGGCTGGGTTTTAATTTTATTGCACATCCAGGAGCTCTGGGTTTGTTCTGATTTCACCCTGGCTGCTGGGGGTGCTCCAGGAATTGGCCATTTCAGGGATTTTTGCCAGGAAATTCCAGCTATGAGAGTAATAAAAATTTTAAAGTATTTTAGGAGTGCTTGGTTGGGGTTTTCCTTCTGTAGGGAAGGGTGTGGAGACATCAAAAGCTTCACTGTAAACCTCTGAATTCCCAATAAAACTGGGAATTCACTCCTTGCTTGGGGAAATAACTGAGCAGAATCCTGAATTCCCAATAAAACCCTGGAAATTCACTCCTTTCTTGGAAAAATAACTGAGCATAACCCTGAATTCCCAATAAAAGTGGGAATTGACTCCTTGCTGAGGGAAATGACTGAGCAGAATCCTGAATTCCCAATAAAAAAACTCCTCAATGGATCCACCTTGGGGAGCACAAGAGCCCAGCCAGGGCTGCATCCAGGATGAACCAAAGTGGTCCCAAAATGAACCAAAATTGTCCCAGAATGAACCAAAATTATCCCAAAATGCACAACCGCTCACAGCGTCTCTCACTTTTAAAAGTTCTGCTTCATTTGCATCTTGGAGTTAATTGTCCAATTACACCTTTAGGTTGCAAAGTCTCATCCTGCTTGTTTTTCTCTCTTCAATTCACCATTTTTTATACTTTTTGGGCCTGAAATTTGGGTCATTTGTCCTTGGTCCCCAGCTAGAGAAGGAATTGTTTTTTCTCCGTGCAGAGAGCTCAGAACTACAACTAAAGCAGCACAGGATGTGAAAAAATATAAAAGCTCAAACCCGAGGCATCGGAAGGGCTGAGAGCTTCACTGATTACTGGGAATTGTCGTTTTTCATTCCAAATTCCTGTCAGGGCTGGGACAGGAGCAGCCAACGTCACCTCAGGGCTCCAGAGAACAGCTCCAGCCTGGGAGCTGCGAGGGTTGAACACAGCAAAAACACAGCCTGAGCTCTTAAATCCCAAACTACCCCAAACAGACAGAGCTCAACATCCTGAAAATGCTTTTGGGATATTCCAGCTTGGATATCCCACAGGCTGGAATACCCCAAGTTTTCCCCACAAGTCTGGAAGAGCCAGAGCTGTGACTTTCTGAGGGATTTTCTGAGCTCTTCTCACCCTGCGATCCTTCCCAGTGCAAACAAACAAATAATTAGGGAAGGAAGAGGAAGATTTGCAAATATTTGCACTCTGAATGTCAAAGCTGAAAGAATGAGGGAGGATTTCTCTCCCCCATGGACACTTCCCAGGCAGCAATTACACACAAGTGCAGTTTACAAGATCCCTTTCATTGTCTATTTGCTCAGGCGACACTTTCTGGGTTTGTAAACAGCGCTGCAAACCCGAATTTAAGGAGCTGTGAAGTCGGAGAATAATTTATCACTGAAAATCTGCCAAAAAAACCAATTAGGAGAATTTGTTCTTCATTTAAAGCATGGCTGCAGCCCGCTCAGCACGGGAGGCTGACGGGAATGTGCATCCCTGGTTTCCAGCTCTCCCAGGGGCATCCACAGGGCTGGGAAGTGTCTGCTGGACCAAAATCAGGGATTCATCCAACAATTCATGTGACAGAGCTGTCCCCAGGAGCAGGGCACACCAGCACAGGGGTTAAACCCTGCCAGGTGTGGGCAGTGCTGCTGTCAGGACAGATCAGGGAGGCTCTGCTGAAGTCACACTCAGTGCTGGCTCCAGCTCAGGATAAACCCAGCTCTGACACCAAGACTTCACCAGCTCCCATGTGACAAACTCAGCCCTGATAGCAAAACTTCACCAGACCAGAGCTGATGAACTCAGCACTGACACCAGGAATTCACCAGGTCAGAGCAGACAAACTCAGCCTCAACACCAAAACTTCACCAGCCCAGAGTTGATAAACTCAGCACTGACACCAAACTTCACCAGCTCCCATCTGATAAACTCAGCCCTGACACCAGGAATTCACCAGCTCCCATCTGATAAACTCAGTCCTGATGCCAGGAAATTACCAGTTCCCATCTGATAAAATCAGCCCCAACACCAAAACTTCAGCAGCCCAAAGTTGATAAACTCAGCCCTGACACCAAAACTTCAGCAGCCCCATCTGATAACTCAGCCCGACACCAAACCCGCCCTTGTTCCAATCCCTGAGCTGATAAACTCAGCCCTGACACCAAACTTCACCAGCCCCATCTGATAACTCAGCCCTGACACCAAACTTCAGCAGCCCCATCTGATAACTCAGCCCGACACCAAACCCGCCCTTGTTCCAATCCCTGCCCGAAGCAGGACCGGGTGGGGCTGGGCGCTGAGGGCAGGGCTTGAGCTCCAGGCACAAAAATTTGGGGCACTTTTGTGTCTCTGGCAGCTCCTGCTACACTGATTTGTTGTTCAGTGCTTTGGATGGCTCTGCTGAGAGCTGCAGGAGGAGCAGCAAAAATTCTCATTTCCCCCTGCAGAAAATCATAGAAAAGCAATGGGAGAGCAGGACCCAGGGCTGGGGAATGGAAATCCTCCAGGGTGAAGGAGGCAGCTCCTTCCTGCTGCCCCAGCAGAGAGAGGAGACACAGAGGGAAGGCTGGGGAGACCAAGGGGTTTTATCATTAATAACAATGATTATTTAATCATCATCATTATTATAAGCTGATTATCAACAGATTATCTCCAACAGGAAGAGCTGTTGGAAGCCTGGCAGTAAATAGGAAAATTAATAATTACTATTATCATATTTCTATAATTACTATTATTTATTATCATTACTGTTATTTATATAATTACTATTGTTACTTTACTATTATATGAAAATTACTACTATTATTATTATCATCATAATATTACTATTAATGTTATTGTTATACTAGTAGTAACATGATAATAATAGCAAGAGTAATACGATAATTATAGTAATAGAACAATAATTATAATAATAGTAATATGATAATACTAGTAATAATAGTACATTAATAGTAATAGTAATATATAAAAAGTAATGAAAATAATAAAATGTATAATGGTAATAACAGTAATATTAATGACATAATAATAATAATAATAATAATAATAATAATAATAATAATAATAATAATAATAATAATAATAATAATAATAATAATAATGATTATGATGATGATGATGATGATGAAAACAACCAGGAATTGGGGTGCTAGCTGGAAAAGGCTCCCAGGCACCCAGGCAGGCCAAGGCATGGCTCCAAGCCCGGAATTCCAGCAATTCTGAGCAGATGGTTCTGAGCAGAGCCAGGCAAAGGGCACTGTCGGAATAAAAATGCTGATTATTATTCCAGCAAACAGATGGGGAGGGCTGAGCCCGAGCAGGGCCACTTGTAAAACACTCGGGGAGTGCAGGGAAGTGAAGGCATTCCGTGCGGAGGAGCGCAGGGAGCTGCAGGGAAACGTTCCTCCTCATGCAGGTTATTAAATCACCGAGGTGCTGGTGATTGTTATGAAATAATGCTGATTGTTCTGGAAGGAAGGGCGATTTGTGAGGAATTACAGGTTCCTCTGCAGCGTGCGGTTTGGGGTCGGTGCCACCAGCCCTGCCAAGGAGTCCATCAAGTTTCTCCTCCTCCAGAAAAGAATGCAAAACAATAATTATTTACAGAAAAGCGCGTGAGAAAGTTCGTTACAAGAATATAAACATCAGAAGGATTAGAAGAACAGGGTGACAGCCACCAGCCCTGCCAAGGAGTGTGACAAGAGCCACCCTTCCCAGGACAGCGCTGGAATTCCCACACTCCATTCACTGCCCAGGGCAGGGATGATTTAACACCCACAAATGTCAAATTGTGCAAACACGGCAGAGGAGCCCCAGCGTGGCACCCACTGCTCTATTTATTAGCTGAGCACCATGCCACCTGAGCTGAGTTATTGCTGCTCTCCTGTCACTGTGGGACACGCAGCAGAAAGAGGTGGATACTGGATTTTTTGAGGTAAAAAAGAGGGGAGTTTAATTTCTCACTTGAATGTTTATAGATTTTTAAAAGTGGCAGTGGATTGGAGGGTGGCAGTGCCACCTCTCCAAAGACTCTGGACAAACTAACTGTGAAAAACACCAATCACTTGGTTTTAAGATTTCAAAATTTTAATAGTAATAAAATGCTTATAAAAATAGTGATATAATTAGAGTAATAAAATTGGAACAATTGAGATTTGGACAATATGAGACATTAAAAACAAAGAGGTACAGACAGTCCGGGTACCTTTTCTGGGCAAAATAAGCCCCAAAAAAGGACCCACGTTAACAGAGGATTAACACTTAACAACAATCGCCTGTTGCATATTCATACAGCTCATCCATGATGCATAAATTCCATAAAAAGAAAGGATTCTGGCTGCTCAGTGTCAGCTTCTTCCTCTGAATCCTGGGCTGAGCGAGGCGGGAAGAAGTTCTTTCTTCTGATAATGGGGCAATAAATTCTCTTTCTCTGAATGATTTAGGTGTCCTGTGGCTGCTATCAGGTCCGAGTCCTTTCTTTAAAAAAGTATCCTACATAGCACAGCTTCTATTTTAACATTATGTTATAAGCTAAAACTATATTTAATACGCTACTTAAGAAAATGAATACAGCATAACTTTCTACCATAACACATATAATATTCATTTTAATATTTGTGAAAAGCCAATCATAAAATATGCATTTTTCACACTAACAGTTCATCAAATTTCTCTTTCTCCAGAAAAGAATGCCAAACAATTAATTATTTACATAAATTCTGTGAGTATGTTTGTTACAAGAATGTAAACATCAGACGGCTGAGAAGAACTCAAAAAACCAGGGTGACACTCTTCCCTTGAAGCAGAGCAAAAATAATCCAGGTTGGGATGGATTGAAGCCATTCCATGCTGCAGAATCATTCCTCTCCAGGCTAAGTGCAGGCGTGGAATTTCAAGTGGGAAATTGAGATCTCCCATACATTTCCCTCCACACTCAAAGGCTGTCTGGGTAATTAAGAGCCTGAATTTACTGTTTGCTGTCCAAGGGCACAGAAATGTTACACCCTGGAGCTGTGGAACACCTTGGGGCTGGAATTAAGTTGAAACCTCCACATAATGTAAAGATAGTTCAGACTGACAGATCTTAGATATCAACTCATGTTCTGAGCTTTTTTATTTTTTTTTTATTTCAGTATTTACCACCCTCCCTTTGAAAAGCTGCTAAATTCAGCTGCTTGTAGCAGATCTGGAGAGTTTTGCACTTTCAAGCCCTTTCCCATCCCGTATCGATTATCAGAGAGCATTTCACATTATCATTCTGCCAAGTTTCCACCCAGCTGAATCATAAATCCCCCCCATCGATCCCTGGAATGATTAAACCACGAGTCTGGACCCCCAGGCCTGGAGCAGAACTCGGGGAGAGCAACACAGGGCTTTAATTAGGCTTGATTGGGCCTGGAGCTCCATCAGAAAGCAGACACAGGCTTTGTTCCTCCTCCTAATTTCCTCCCCTTAAAACCACTGGTCACATGAGGGGGATTCTGGTCAAAGTAACCAAATCAATTTTTTGGGGACTCTGTGCCTGATTCTGGGGATGGAGGGGCTGCTCGGGACACTCCAGGGGTGGCTGTGCACAGCAAATCCCTAAATCTCCTCAATTATTTCATTATTTCACTCCTTTCACCCCCTGAGCACCTTGGCAATAACATCAGCCCAAGGAGGAGCCCAAGGGTGCCAGGTTTTGCAAAGCCAGGCCTAGCAGCAGCCCAGCTTAGCAAAGCCAGGCCCAGCAGCAGCCCTTTATCTCAGTGAAGGACAGAGCTTTGGTGCCATTCTTCTCCTTCCCGAGACACCAGCCCAGGTCTCCTTGGCTGCTCAGCTAATCCTTCCTCTGTCTTGGAGAAGAGATATGTTTTTGTCACTTCCTCCTGCTGATAAGACTTGTATCAAAGTTGGGGGGGAGCGAATTGCAATTTTTCAATTTAAAAGCCTGCTGGTATCAGCCGGAGCCTTGGTTAAACAAATCCCCGGTGAGGCGAGAGATAAGAGGCAACATTTTTGTGTATTAAATAGGAGATGTTTCCCCTGCTATAGGCAGCAAATAAATATCTGAGAATTCCTTCTCGTGCTCATTGATAATGACCGAATAAATAGTGCAATTAATGAGATAGCAGCCAATTAGCTGCGCTCTGCTTTGGCTGCTCTCAGGGCTGGTGGGAGCTGACAAAGACATCTCCAGCCCGATCTGGGAGCGCTTCCCTGCTCCGTGGCACTCAGCTGTCAGTGCCTGGCAGGTCCTGGAAGGGCAGACACGCACAGGAGCAGCGCCAGCGCCGCGGGGGAAATGGAATTCCTGCATTATCCAGGGGGTTTCCTAATTAACCAGTGGTGTTCTAATCAAAGGAGCAATCAAGTGCACCTGTAGCATAACTGTCTGTAAAAGAACAATAAGTTTCTTATTATTGATCAGCCTTTTGTAATCCATGGAGTATTATTAGCAATATACTATTGGTAATAATATTATACCAATATTATTATGCTGTAATATACTAGAACAATATTATTACCAATAATATTGGTCTAGTATATTATACTAGAATAATATTGGTATAATATTATTTATTTATATAGCTATTTATATATAAAATATACATTTATATATATATATGTATATATATATAAAACTCTCTCTCTCTCTTTCTATATATATATAAAACTATACCAATATCATTACCAATATAATATAGGTCTAATATTATAATATATATAACTATATATAAAAAAATATATATATAAAAAAAGACTAAAACGAAGTATAAATATATATATATAACTATACCAATATTATTACCAATATAATATTGGTCTAGTATATTCTAATATAATAATATTGGTATAATATTACTTTATATATAACTATATATAAAACTAAATATAAAACTAAATAGAAATAGAAAACTAAACATAAAACTAAATATAAATATACCAATACCAGTATTATTACCAATATAATATTGGTCTAGTATATTATAGTATAATAATATTGGTATAATAATATTTTATATATAAAACTAAATAGAAATAGAAATTTTTAATATATATGTATATATTATATATATAAACGATACCAATATGATTACAAATACAATATTGGTGTATACCAATTTTTACCTTGCTGGGGACCCATTTACGAGGGTAGAGCAGCACAGGCCCAGCCAGGCAGGATGGGCACGTTCCCCCATCATTCCCCCGGGATTGCTCATGGACAATTTAATTTAACCCTTTGGTGACAGGTCCTGCATCAGAACCCCCTGCAGGCACCCGGGGCCTCTCCCTGCTCAAGAATCAAAGCAGCCGTGGGGAATTGGGAGCTCTGAGCTCGCAGCTCCCGGCCTTTGCCTTCTCACAGCGCAGAAATTCAGGGAAAAACCGGACTGGGATCTCACCCGTTCCCTTTTGAAGTGAGACTCTGCCCATTTTCATTGCTGTGGGCACTCTGCTCCGTTCCCTCTGCAGCTGAGTGGCAATTCTGGGAATGTTCACAGCCCTGAGCTGCCCCAGCTCCCCTCCTGCCCCATAAACCCCGAGGAGTTTGTTGTTATTTTTATGGAGTTATTCTGCTGGGCCTGGATTTATTCATTTCAATGACTGCTGGCTTCTTGAAGGGCTGGATTATTTCGTGGAGACTTCCACTTTATGTTCTTTACAAATGAAATCTTTCACAGTTACACGGTGTTATTTTTATTTATATTTTATTCTCTCTTCCTGGCTATTTAGAATAAACTGCTTGCCACAGCCCCGGGAGAAAAATCCTTCAAAGCTAATGACCTTGTTAAAGGTTCACTCATCACAGTAAAATGTCAAACAAGGTACTTTAAGGTAGCAGAGCTGGATGCCAAATGTAGCTTTACATTATTATTTAGGGGGGAAAAAAGCTGCAGCAAACCCACACCTAGAGGTAGGGCTGTCGATTCCATGCATTTAAATGTCATTCTTGGCCATTTCTTGGCATTTTATGTCAGGTTGAATATAACAGA
Organism: Passer montanus; assembly: GCF_014805655.1. Taxonomy (NCBI): domain Eukaryota; kingdom Metazoa; phylum Chordata; class Aves; order Passeriformes; family Passeridae; genus Passer; species Passer montanus. The sequence continues at coordinate 414,785 of NW_024356616.1, read as the reverse complement.
GACTCCACCAACATAAGTTAACAGAGCTGCTTCTGCCACTAAACATTGCTTTGCCCTGGAAAAAGGCACAAATGAGGGTTTTGCAGGGAGAAAGGTCTGCAGGATTAAGGGTTTAATTTATTTTTGGGTAAGCACTGCTGTCTCAGGGGAGGCAGCTCAGCCAGCTGAGTGCTCCCACCTCACCCTGCAGGAGAAGCAGCCCCCAAAACCTTCACAAGGTTCCTGACAGGGACTCTCTGGTGCTCAGACTATCCCCGAAGCTCTGGGCTGGAAAATGGGCTGGAACCCCAAATCCTGCCAGGCATCCAGGGGTTTTATGGGCTGGAACCCCCAAATCCTGTCTGGAACCCCCAAATCCTGCCAGGCCTCCAGGGGTTTTATGGGCTGGAATCCCCAAATCCTGTCTCGAACCCCCAAATCCTGCCAGGCCTCCAGGGGGTTTATAGGCTGGAACCCCAAATCCTGCCAGGCCACCACAGGTTTTATGGGCTGGAACCCCCAAATCTTGCCAGGCCTCCAGGGGTTTTATGCCAATCCTTGTAAGAGCTGGATTTTAATCCTAAAGGAGATGGTGGTGGCTCAGCCTAAGGTGGAACACCCAGGAAGGGCTTGGAGGACACACAGAAGATGAGGCTTGAAGGCACCTGGGCGTGGAGGGAAGGACAAAAATCCCTCTTTGGCCTGACAAAATTCCAAATGTGTGGCTGCCACCACGGTGCCAGCAGGGATTTCTGTGCTGATGCACTCAGAAATTTCCAGATTTCTCATTTCCATGGTGATTGCACCCAGAAGTTTCCAGATTTCACACTTCTGTTCTGATGGCACTCAGAAATTCCCAGATTTCACATTTCTGTACTGAGGCACTCAGAAATTTCTAGATCTCACATTTCTGTGCTGAGGCACTCATAAATTTCCAGATTTCTCATTTCCATGGTGATGTCACTCAGAAATTTCCAGATTTCACAGCAATTTTCAGGTTCACTCCATGAGCGCAGAACCTTACTCCCAACTCACGCCCAGCTTTTATTCCAAATTCTTTGGGTCTCCAGAGCTGCTCTCCTGGAGGAGATGAGATCCCAAAGCCTTTTCCACCTGAACCCTGCCACGGCCCAGAACTGGAGTTGGGCAGTAATTAAATTCCTGGGCATTGCACACCAGTGTAATGTGTTAATAAAAAAGTAATTGCACCTCCATTGTTTCTGCAGGTTTGGGTAATTACGTGGCACTTCCATTCCTCTGAACTCACTCCCAGCAAGGGCTCCCCTCACCATCTGCTGATATTTAATTAATATATGCTAAATGTCCTGCTATATTATTAAATCTCATTTAGAAGTGTCCTCAGCTCAGTATAGGGCTGCCCATATTGCACCAGGATGAGCTGGGACCTCGCCACGTGTTTCAATAATTCAGATTAAAAAAGGCTCATTAATGAAAGATAGGTGTTATCTTCCCCCCTAAAAATGAGCAAAAGGGGAGGACAATTATTCCAGAAATGTAATGAAATACCTGGAGATTTCCCAGAGGTAAAATTGATCTCAAAATCCTTAAGCAGCACCAGCTCTGACAGTCCTGGCTGAGGGCAGGCAACGCCAGGAGCTGCAGATTCCCTTTGGGGCTGGCAATAAAGCCATAGGGAGAAAATAGGAATAGTAAACCCATAGGGAGAAAATAGGGAGAAAATAGGAATAAAACCAGGAAGAATATAGGAATAAAGCCAATAGGGGGAATTTAGGGATAAAATAGGAATAAACCCATAGGGAGAATATGGGAATATACACAATAGGGAGAGTATAGGGATAAACTCATAGGGAGAATATAGGAAAAAAATAGGAATAAACACAACAGGGAGACTATTGGGAGAAAATAGGAATAATCCCATAGGGAGAATTTAGGGAGAATATAGGAATAATCCCATAGGGAGAGTTTAGGGACAATATAGGGAGAAAATAGGAATAAACACAACAGGGAGAATATTGGGAGAATACAGGAATAAAGCCATAGGGAGAATTTAGGAATAAAGCCATCGGGAGAGTTTAGGGAGAAAATAGGAATAAAGCCAATGGGAGAGGCCTGCTGTTCCCAAATCCCAGATTTGCCCCAGGCCATGCCGTGGGGGAGCCAGCCAGGACGAGCTGGTGTTCCTGAGCATCACTTCCTGCCAGATTTGTGTTTTTCCCTCTGCAGAAATGTCACCAAGGAGATTTTTCCAGCTGTTCCTGCACAGCTCAGAGTGCCAGCCCAAATATCCCTGCACATGGAAAATGGGGAAAACACGGGGGAGAAATGGGACAGAACCAGGAAAAAAATCTCATTTCTTGGAAAAATCACAAGGATCAAAGATTCCAGAGGTGTCCAGGGTGAGGGGAAGAGCAGGGAGGGAGCATCCAGACCTGGCCAAAGGCAAAGGGAAGCTGAAGTCAATTAATGTCATCATTTCACTCTTTCCTCACTATTCCATGTGATAATTAGATAATATTTAATAATAAGCTATTAAAACCTGGGAGAGCAATGACTGCCAGTGCATTAACTCCCAATATTAGCTGCATTCCAGAATTCCAGCCATTTTTAAATCCCTGCCTCCATCCTGTTTTAAAGAACTGCAGGTTTGTCTCATCTTGTATTGCCTGAGCTGTTGTGGATTTCCTTTCTGAGCCCTGGGCAGTGTCTGGGTGCCCTCAGGGGTCCCAGGATGTGCAGAAATGAAAAGATAAATTTGCTCTATGAGGATTTTGAGCAGTACCTGGATGCCCACAGCCCCCAGGGTTTGCAGGGTGTGAAGAAATGAAAATAGAATTTCCATTATGATCCCCTGAGCAGTGTCTGGGTGCCCCCAGCGTTTGCAGGGTGTGCAGAAACGAAAAGATAATTTGGTTTATGAGCCCTGGGCAGTGCCCAGGTGCCCCCAGCCCCCAGGGTGTCCCAGCTGGCAGCAGGACAAACACCCCAAAAATGCTCTGGTGGCCGCAGGAGGCACCAGGTGAATCACAGAGAGGGCTCTGCTGTCACCTGCTGTACCAAACCCTGAGGGCAGGGAGGAGGGGAACAGACCCACAAATAATTTCTAACGAGCTCTCCATGCAGGTTGAACTCTGCCTGGGTAATTTGTTTATTGCTGGTTTTGGTGAGTAACTTCATTCCTCACAAAGATCTGCTCAAAAGCTGATTTTAATTTTATTAATTAATTTAATTTTATGATCTGTCTCGATGAATAAAAGCAAGAACACAGAAGAGGCTCCTTGTACAACATGAAGAGAGAGGGTGTTTCCTAAGTTGCCACAGAAATGTTAAATAAAAGCCACCAAAAGCCCCCAGAAGAGCAGGATCCTGTCCAGGACATGGCACACACCTCCTCCCCCATTTCCATATTGGCTTTGAGGGAACACTTAAAAATAATAACTTGATTTAATTAGCTAATGTGAAGGGAGAGATGAGGATTAGCAGCTGATTAAAATGCTTGCAGAAAACAGTTATGATTAAGTGAATTAATCCTCCAAGAAAGCCCAGGCAGCAGATAAATCCTGCTTTGGAGCCCAGCGCTCAGAAGGCTCCTCATGCCCTGAGAAGGCTCCTCAAGAGCCCAGATTTATTCAGAAATCCAGAGGGACCTGCCCTGCACTCAGACAAAACCACAGCCAGAGCAGAATCCATCCCCCAGCTCTTTATTCTGGAGTTTCATGGCAGAGTGTGGCCATGAAAGAGCTTCTGCAGCTGCAGTTGCAGCGCAGGAATTTCCACGAGATATTTTGTGAATTAATCTGATTTCCCGTCTCTCTGAGCAGCTGCCCTGCAGCCTGTTCCTCTCTGGCAGCTCCACAGAATTATTGGAAATTCAGCATTTCCTCTTGCCCCTTGCCTGGTGCTGCAGGAGGGGAATATTGCCCTGCACTTCCCTATTTCGTTCGGCAGGATTTCAGCATTATTTCAGCATGATTTCAGCAGGATTTCAGCAGGATTTCAGCATGATTTCAGCAGGATTTCAGCCTGATTTCAGCCTGATTTCAGCAGGATTTCAGCCTGATTTCAGCAGGATTTCAGCAGGATTTCAGCAGCATTTCAGCAGCATTTCAGCAGCATTTCAGCCTGATTTTAGCAGGATTTCAGCATTATTTCAGCCTGATTTTAGAGGGATTTCAGCAGGCTTTCAGCACAGGAAGCTTTGCCAGGCTGTTCCCAAGGCAGGGACAACGGCCTCAGCTCTGCCTGTGACTGATTCTGCGATTCTGACATTGATTCTGTGATTGATTCTGAGATTCTGTGATTTTTCACAGAATATTTACTCTCAGTGCAGTTTCTGTGGCACCAGCACCAGCAGGATAAAGGAATGAACACCAAAATCCACAGCAGGGAATGACGCCAGAGCTGCCCTCAGGATCAGCAGGACAAAGGAATGCCAAAACACCAAAATCCAGTCCAGGGAATGAGAGCAGAGCTGCCCTCAGCACCTGCAGGATAAAGGAATGAACACCAAAATCCACAGCAGGGAATGAGAGCAGAGCTGCCCTCAGCACCCGCAGGATAAAGGAATGCCAAAACACAAAAATCCACAGCAGGGAATGAGAGCAGAGATGCCCTCAGCACCAGCAGGATAAAGGAATGCCAAAACACCAAAATCCAGTCCAGGGAATGAGAGCAGAGATGCTCCCGGGTCACAGCTGATTTGGGACATGCAGAATTCCTGGGAAAGCCTCACACAAAGCATCCTCACAATGTGGGATGGCCCCGATGGAGCTGCTGAGGTCAGAGTGAGCTCAGGCGCTGCAGGAGAAGGTTTGGGCCAGCCCTTCCCCGTGTCAGGGCACAGCAAATCCCTTCCACTGGAGTGACAGGCTGCAGGCACCCAGTGACACAAAGGGACGCCCTGAGAGCTGCAGCCACTGCCAGACTGGCTCTGCAGAGCACACAGAGCACTTCAGGGCTGCTGAGCACCAGCTCACAAAGCAGCAGGTCAAAGTGGCCTGGCCTCTCCTGGCTGGCCCTGTCACATCACAGCCTGGGAGGCCAAGGCAGGAGGGCAGAGCTCAGGATGACTGAGAAAACGTGGAAACAAAAGGAATGAACCAGCTGAAAGCCAGGATCTGCTCAAGGGAGAGCAGAGCTCAGGATAACTGAAAAAAAAACATGGAAACAAAAGGAATGAACCAGCTGAACGCCAGGATCTGCTCAAGGGAGAATGGAGTTCAGGATAACTGAAAAAAAAACCCAGGGAAACAAAAGGAATGATCCAGCTGAAAGCCAGGATCTGCTCAAGGGAGAATGGAGTTCAGGATAACTGAAAAAAAAACCCATGGAAACAAAAGGAATGAACCAGCTGAAAGCCAGGATCTGCTCAAGGGAGAGTAGAGTTCAGGATAACAGAAAAAAACATGGAAACAAAAGGAATGAACCAGCTGAAAGCCAGGATCTGCTCAAGGGAGAGTGGAGCTCAGGATAACTGGAAAAACATGGAAACAAAAGGAATGAACCAGCTGAAAGCTAGGATATGCTCAAGGGAGAGTGGAGTTCAGGATGACTGGGAAAATGTGGAAACAAAAGGAAGAGAAGAGTTCAGGATACCTGAGAAAATGTGGAAACCAAAAGGAGAGAAGAGTTCAGGATACCTGAGAAAATGTGGGACCAAAAGAAATGAACCAGCTGAAAGCCAGGATCAGTTCAAGGGAGAGTAGAATTCAGGATACCTGAGAAAATGTGGGATCAAAAGGAATAAACCAGCTGAAAGCCAGGATCTGCTCAAGGCAGGGAGAGCAGTGTTCAACACAGCTGAGAAAACATGGTGATGCCTTGGGTTGTTGCATTTCTCAGATTCTCTGCTGCCTGGTGTGGAACTCTGAAACTTCACACTGCGTGTTAGGAGGTTCTCCCCACAGGGTGGTTGGACAAACAATCCCTTCCCAGCTGGAGAGCCAAGGATAAGTTACCCAAAAAGCACAAACAACAGGGAAGGGAAGGGAAGGGAAGGGAAGGGAAGGGAAGGGAAGGGAAGAGATGCAGGAATAGGCTGCCAGGTACAAACTGTACCCCAAACCATGAGTTCCTGGACTGTAAAGCACTTCCCCAGGGAAAAACGTCTCCCTGCAAGGCATTCCCACCTGGATTCAGCCTCTGGTTCCAGAGGGGGAGAAGAGAAGAGAAGAGAAGAGAAGAGAAGAGAAGAGAAGAGAAGAGAAGAGAAGAGAAGAGAAGAGGCCAGGGGGCTGAGACTAAATCACCTGCAGCTGTAATTGGACAATTGAACCCAATAGTGGATGAACCAAAACTTATAAAAGTGTAAAAACTCCTGACCAGGACCCACCTTGGGTTCAGGCTCTGGCTCTGCCCAAGGTGTGGCCTTTCAATAAATACATGTTTTTTTCCATTTAGCTTGCAGTCTCTGTTGCAGACCAGCCTTTCTAGGACTGTCAATACCTGGAAATACAGGGAAGTGGAACCTGTGAATAATCCATCACGTTGGAGCTGTGCAGAGGCAGCACCACTCAATCCATCAGGAACGTCCTCCCAGAAGGAGCTCTCAGGGAAGACAATTATGGATGGGCACGAGCGGCTGGTAATTGGGGTTAAAGATTGGGCAGGAGATTTGTTACCTCAGCCTCTCAAGGAGCTGCTCAGAACTGGAGGATGGCTGGGGAATGTTTTTGTTTGCTGGGTTTGTTGGCTCTTTGTTTTGGATTCGGAGCAGGTTTAGCCTGGGTGTGCACACAGACACAAAGGGGGGCTGCGGTTACCTGGGGAAGTTTTCCTGAGTGAAATCCCAGAGTTCTTCCCTGAGTGAAATCCCAGAGATTCTTTCCTGAGTGAAATCCCAGTTTTCTCCTGAATGAAATCCCAGAGATTTTTCCAGAGTGAAATCTCAGAGATTCTTTCCTGAATGAAATCCCAGAGTTCTTCCTTAATAAAATCCCAGAGTTTTCTCCTGAATGAAATCCCAAAGTTCTTCTCTGAGTGAAATCCCAGAGTTCTTCCTGAGTGAAATCTGAGAGACACCTCCTCTGCCCTTGCTCAGGAACTTTCTCCTGAATGAAATCCCAAAGTTCTTCTCTGAGTGAAATCCCAGAGTTCTTCCTGAGTGAAATTCCAGTTTTTCCTTCATGAAATCCCAGAGCTTTTCCTTAATGAAATCCCAAAGTTCTTCCTTAATAAAATCCCAGAGTTTTCTCCTGAATGAAATCCCAAAGTTCTTCCTGAGTGAAATCCAAGAGATTCTTTCCTGAGTGAAATCCCAGGTTTTTCCCTGAGTTCTTCCCTCCTGAGCCACCTCCTCTGCCCTTGCTCAGCCACTCCTCTCACACAGAGCAGCCCAGAACAATTAATCCAGCCGAGAGGGATTAATTGGACAGCCCCGTGTGTCCTGCCAGCAGCTGAGGGAACTGCAGACCACGATCTGCTCAGATCCTGTCTCTGAGCCAGAGAGAAATCCCAGAGGTTTTTCCTGAGTGAAATCCCAAAGTTCTTCTCTGAGTGAAATCCCAGAGTTCTTCCTGAGTGAAATTCCAGTTTTTCCTTCATGAAATCCCAGAGCTTTTCCTTAATGAAATCCCAAAGTTCTTCCTTAATAAAATCCCAGAGTTTTTTCCTGAATGAAATCCCTGAGTTCTTCCCGAGTGAAATCCCAGTTTTTCCCTGAGTTCTTCCCTCCTGAGCCACCTCCTCTGCCCTTGCTCAGCCACTCGTCTCACACAGAGCAGCCCAGAACAATTAATCCAACCGAGAGGGATTAATTGGACAGCCCTGTGTGTCCTGCCAGCAGCTGAGGGAACTGCAGACCACGATCTGCTCAGATCCTGTCTCTGAGCACATGAATCACCTGCCCTGAGCATCACTCTGGCTGCAGAGCACCCCTCCTCTTTATTTATTGGGAGAACACCTCCAAATATGAATCCACTTTATTATTTTCCCCTTCCAGCCCAATTACTCCGCGGCCTCACAGCTGATTTTTCTTTGTACTTCACTTATTTTTTAATTGCTGTGGAGTGCTGAGCTGCAGCAATGAAATATCTGAGGAGCAGCTGAACTGTGGCTCTTTCTGCCTCTTGTCATTTCTCTCACTTCAGGGGGAAAAAAAAACCCCAAACCCAGCGAGTGCTGGATGCCAGAGAGGTGGAACAGCTCAGAAGTGCTGGGAGAAACCTCAGTGCAGCCAAGATGAGGGATAAAAACCTCATTTACACCCTGGAAATGTGGGGAGAGGCCAGCTCAACACCCTGCTGCAGAGCTCCCAGCTTTGGGGGTGTGATCCAGAATATTCCTGAATATCCAGAGAATTTTTGGTCCTTGTTTAGGAGCCCCTGGTGCAGATTTTGTGGCCAAACCCTGCTGGGAAGGTCTCGTGGGCTGGTGCAGCTTTTCCCTCTGGTGGCAGCAGGGTGGGAATTCCCCCCTTTCAGCTTCTCACTTCTGTGCATCCCAAATTCTGTCTGAGGGTCAGGCAAAGAGCGCTGCTCTGAACGGCCCCTGTGGGTGAGGAAACCTCCCCTGGGACACCTGAGCACCCAAAATCAGCCCTGGGACACCTGAATGGATCCTCTGGGCAGGGAAATCTTACCTGGGACACCTGAACATCCAAAATTAGGCCTGGGACACCTGAGCACCCAAAATCAGCCCTGGGACACCTCAGCAGCCAAAATCCCCCTGGTACACCTGAATAGATCCTTTGGGCAGGGAAATCTTCCCTGGGACACCTAAACAGCCCAAAATCAGCCTTGGGTCACCTGAATGGATCCTCTGGGTGAGGAAATCCCCCCTGGCACATCTGAGAAGCTCCTCTGGGTGAGGAAATCTCACTTGTGACACCTGAACAGCTTCTGGGCAGGGAAATTTCCCCTGAAACACCTGAGCAACCAAAATCCCTCCTGGGATACCCAAAATCAGTCCTGGGACATCTGAACAGCTCAAAATCCCCTCTGGGACACCTGAATGGATCCTTTGGGTGAGAAAATCTTGTCTGGGACTCCTGAGAACCCAAAATCTCCCCTGGCACACCTGAATGGATCCCTTGGGCAGGGAAATCCCCCCTGGCACACCTGAGCAGCCCCAAATCCCCTCTGACACACCTGAGCAGCCCCAAATCCCCTCTGACACACCTGAGCAGCCCCAAATCCCCTCTGACACACCTGAGCAGCCCCAAATCCCCTCTGACACACCTGAGCAGCCCCAAATCCCCTCTGACACACCTGAGCAGCCCCAAATCCCCTCTGACACACCTGAGCAGCCCCAAATCCCCCCTGGCACACCTGAGCAGCCCCAAATCCCCCCTGGCACACTTGAAGCTTTGTCCTTTGCTGCTGGACCCTGTTAAACCCCAGCTCCCTCTGCTGTGATTCCCTCTATTTATGGCCCTTCCTGCTCGCCAGGGATCAATTCCGGCCTCACAACAAAAAAGGCAACAATGGTTTAATAAAACAAAAAAAAAATGGGGGAAAAGGAAGACAGAAGAGATTGATTTTGCCAATGAAGACAGAGAGAAACAGCAGGCGAGCAAACAAGACAGAATAATATCAATAAAAGAGCCCAGGGTGGCTGTTGCAGCCACAGGCACACTCACAGCACAAGCAGCTGTGTTTCCTTAATATCCCGTGTTCCCCCCGAGCTCAACAACTCATCTCATTCCAAGGTGGGCACGGAAAATGCTCCTGAGCTTCTCCCACCCGGCAGGGGAAGGGTGCAGGGAGGAAGGGTGGGCCTCCAGGTGGGAAATGGGATTTCTTCTGGGACCTTGTGGGGGCTGTTTGGGCTTCCCAGAGTTGTTCTGCCTCGGATGAAACCCCAGAGCTGGACATTCTGAGCCCCGTTTCTTCTCTTTTTGCCCACAATGTTGACAGTTTTGAGGTTCTGCTGTCACTGAAAGGGCACAAACAGGGAGAGGGAACATTCCAGAAAAGCTGCAGTGACCCACAGCAAGGTTTGGCTCAGGGCTTTCCATCCAAAGGCAGCAGTTTGTCCTGCATGAAAAACCAGCTTGGAAAAAAAAAAAAAAAGGGGTTTTGTTCAGTTTCACAACAAAATTTGCAATTTTTTGCTCCCCAGAAGTGAAGGGAGTGTGGGGGGCAGCAGTTTGTTCATGGAGCTGTGAGCTGAGACACCCCCAGGCCCTGCCCATCCTATTGAGGGGATGAAAATCCTTCATAAAAATAAAAAAATAAAAATCCTGCGCTGCCAAACCTGCACCAACACCAGGGGATTCCCGAGGAGGATCCCAGATCCCTGAGCTTGTCCCACTGGAGCAGATCCCAGGCTGATTTGGGGTTGATTCCCTCAGGAATGATCTGAACATTCCCAAACCAGGCTGGGGAGGGGGAGCAGCTTCCCAGGGGATTAATTCCCTCTGGACATTCCCAAAGTGAACAACCCTGGGTGAGATTTGGGGTTCATTCCAAACCAGGACAGGCTGGGGAACAGCTTCCTAGGGGAGATTTAGGATTTATTCCCTCTGGACATTCCAAAACCAGGCCTGGAAGGGGGAGCAGCTTCCCAGGGGAGATTTGGGGTTAAATCCAAACCAGGCTGGGGAGGGGGAGCATCTTCCCAGGTAAAATTTAGGGATAAATTCCTACCCAGGTTAGGAGGGGGAGTAGTTTCCCAAGTGAGATTTAAGGATTAATTCCCTCTGGATATTCCCAAACCAGGCCAGGAGTGGGAAACAACTTCCCGGGGGAGATTTGGGATTAATTTTCTCTAGATATTCCCAAATTGAACAGCCCTGGGTGAGATTTGGGGTTAATTCCAACCCAGGATAGGATGGGAGAGCAGCTTCACAGATGAAATTTGGGATTGATTCCCTCTGGACATTCCCAAACCAGGCCTGGGATGGGGAGCAGCTTCCCAGGGGAGATTTGGGATCAGTTTGGGGTCAGTTTGGGATCCATTTGGGGTCACTGAGATCAATTTGGGATCAGTTTGATCAGCTTGGGCTCAGTTCAGGGCCAGTTTGGGATCAATTTGGGGTCAGTGTGGGATCAGTTTTGGGATCAATTTGGGATCAGTTTGGGGTCAGTTTGGGATCCATTTGGGGTAAATATGGGATCAGATTGGGATCCATTTGGGGTCAGTTTGGGATCCATTTGGGGTAAATATGGGATCACTTTGGGATCAATTTGGGGTCAGTTTGAGATCAGTTTGGGGTCACTGAGATCAATTTGGGATCCGTTTGATCAGTTTGGGATCCATTTGGGATCAGTTTGGGATGGATTTGGGATCAATTTGGGGTCACTTTGGGATCAATTTAGGGTAAATTTGGGATCGGTTTGGGGTCAGTTTGGGGCCAGGGTGTGTGCGCAGCCCCCAGGGAAGCCCCTCTGGGGAGATTCTCCCCACATCCCCAGTGACAGAGCGCCAACCCTGCAGGACTCAGAGCCTTCTGAGAAATCCAATTTGTGTAAAGCGAGGTAGAAAAGCTTTAAAAAAATCCCTTTTTCTATTCAAAGCATGAAGAGCCCTCAGGCCAGGAGCTGCATTGAATTTCCAGCTGCTCCTGGAGGACGTGGGGGTCACTCCTGGCTCCAGGGGTGAAGGGTGCCCCCCACCATTGATCTCAGCACAGGCAGCAGGGAGCAGAGCTGCTGAAATTTGATTTTTAGCTGATGGCAACGTGCTGAATCATGGCTTATTGCTCCACCCAGAAACAGGGGGTGCAGGTGGGGGCAGCTAAATCAAATCAGGCTCGGTGCCTGCGGGAGAAACGTCTTTAGAAGACATTGAAGGGTCATCAAAAACCCCTCTGTGGAGAAAGAGCCCCTGAAATGAAATTAAAAAACAGTGGGAGTAGCAGAAAGGGATGAAATCATGGAAATGAAAGCCTAATTTTTAATTAAAGTCTCGAAGAACACTCATGGAGGTATAAATGCATATGCAAATGATATTATCTCAAGGAGACGTAATTACCTGGTGGAGTGGCAGTTGTTTACACTGAATTTGGGTTATTTTAAGTCTCATTCTGGAAAAGCTCAGCTCTCCCCACTGCACAGAAGCGTCGGAGGTGTTGGGCACTCTGCAAATTGAGGCAAAAAGAGAATAATTGTGGCAAAATTTGGCACAAAACCCCCAGGAGTGCAGGGCTGGCAGAGCACAAACCCCGCAGCAGCACGAGGGGGAGCAGAGCTTTGCTGTCCCTTGAAAAAGTTAAAAATTCGCACAGTTTTCAAAATGAAAAAGCACAAATCTGATTCTTCATTATTTACTCATTGCTTTTGTTTTCTACCCAGAGCTGGCTTCAGCTGCATAAATACTTCATGAGAACCTTATTTATATAGTCTCAAATAAAGTGAGGCTTCAAAGCCAAAAATATTAACTCTGGGCTCCTCTGGAGCAGTAATTGCTTGCCTGTAAGTATAAAAGTTAGTTTAAAACTATATAAATACATCATAAACCACAATTCGAGTTAAAATGAAAAATTCAGATTTTAAAAGTGGGAGACAGGCATGGGAAGAGGAGAAATAGAGAATAACAAAAGAACAGAAGGAACTTTGCCTCGGAGCTGGGATGGGCTGGGGACACCCTGGTGGCAGGGAAGGTGTGGGGGGCTCATCTGTGCTAACGAACCTGTGTTAATTGGCTGCTGCAATTAACAGGATGGCCCCAACTCTGGAATTCCCAAAGCATTTCAAGGCAGCAGAGCTTCCAGGAGAGCTGTGGGGATGCCAAAAGGGGGGATGCAGCCCCCAGGGCACCCCACAACACAAACCCCACGTGGATCTGGGTAGTCCAGGGAAAGGGAAATCCCTCCAGGCTGGGGGGACACATCCCAGCAGGGCTCTGCCAGCTCTGGGAGCAGCCAGCACCTTCCAGCACGGCCCATTTTGAACTTTTTGGGGATTTTTTGTCAGGCTGAGTAGCTCTGAACACGCCAGGATTGCTGTTCCAACCAGCACGCACTGAACTCTGAGGGGAAAAATCCAAATAAAATTGGGATTTCTGCCCCAGGGCTCTGCCAGCTCTGGGAACAGCCAGGACCTTCCAGAAAGAACCATTTTGAAATTTTTTGGGGTCATTTTTGTCAGTCTGAGCAGCTCTGAACACCCCAGGATTGCCACCATATCCCATGGGCACCGCACCCACTGAACTCCGAGTCTACAAATAAAATTATCAGAAAAACTAAAATATTAAAAAAAAAATCCAAATAAAATTGGGATTTCTGCCCCAGGGCTCTGCCAGCTCTGGGGACAGCCATGACCTTCCAGAATGAACCATTTTGAATTTTTTTGGGGTTGTTTTTATCAGAATAGGCAGCTCTGAATACCCCAGGATTGCTGTTCCCACCAGCAGCACCCACTGAACTCTGAGGGGAAAATCCAAATATAATCCTGGGGATTTCGGCTCCAGAGCTCCCGCAGTACTGGAAGAGCCAGAACCTTCCAGAAAGTCCCATTTTGGATTTTTTGGGGTTGTTTTTGCCAGAATAGACATCTCTGAATACCCCAGGACTGCTGTTCCCACCGACATCCTATGGGCACAGCAGCCACTGAACTCTGAAGGGAAAAATCCAAACTAAATGGGAATTTCTGCTCCAGGGCTCTGCCAGCTCTGGGAACAGCCAGGACCTTCCAGCACGGCCCATTTTGCATTTTTTGGGGTCATTTTTGTCAGACTGAGAAGCTCTGAACACCCCAGGATTGCCACCATATCCCATGGGCACCGCACCCACTGAACTGCGAGTCTCCAACTAAAATTATCAGAAAAATAAAAATATATATAAAAAAATCCAAATAAAATGGGGATTTATGCCCCAGGACTCTCCCAGCTGCCCAACCAACTCCGAAGGCATTTACCCAAATTTTCAGGCAATTCTGCAGAATTTCCTCCTCAGTTTGTTCTTCTGGAGAAGGAGGAGGCTCTGCTCTGCTCCTGCTGGAAGGAGCAGCTCTCAGAGAGTTTATCAACATCTCAACGTGCCACTCATGGAAATTAAAAAGGCAAATGTTTGTTGTTTCGCTGCAAAAAGCAGGAAAAAAGGGATTTATTCTCGGGTGTTTTTCTGGGGAATTCGGGGGAGGAGGCTCTGCTGAATCTGGATTTATTTCACTGTGGTGCCTCTTCTGCAGCTGCACTGAGGGGAAAACAGAGCAAGAATCTCTGAGACAAAGGAAAGAAAAAGTGGTTTTTCAAATATCCGTGGCCCTACAATGATTTTCCCAATTAATGTCGTGGCACTCGTGAGTGTTCACTTCTGATTTCCTGTGAAAAAAGACTGGGGAGGCCATGGAAGGGTGGGAACGCCGTGGTGGGTCAGGAATTCTTTCACCTCAGAACCTGGGGAAAAGGGAAATTTTTATTTTTAACCTCGAAAGGCAGAAAAACAGCCAGATTTGAAGGGTTTCCCTGCAATGCCCAGGGAAATTCTTCAATGAATGGTTCTGAATTTCATGATTCCTGATGAAATTCAGAACCATGGAAGGGAGGGAGCACCGTGGTGGGTCAGCAGGAAATCTTTCACCTCAGAACCTGGGAAAAAGGGAAATTTGTTATTTTTAACCTCAAACGGCAGGAGAAGAGCCAGGTTTGAAGAGTTTCCCTGCAATGCCCGAGTGATTTGTGATGAAATTCAGAACCATGGAAGGGAGGGAGCACCGTGGTGGGTCAGCAGGAAATCTTTCACCTCAGAACCTGGGGAAAAGGGACACTTTTATTTTTGACCTCAAAAGGGAGGAGAAGAGCCAGGTTTGAAGAGTTTCCCTGCAATGCCCGAGTGATTTGTGATGAAATTCAGAACCATGGAAGGGAGGGAGCGCCGTGGTGGTTCAGCAGGAATTCTTTCACCTCAGAACCTGGGGAAAAAGGAAGGAAATCAGCACCAGTTTTTATTTTTAACCTCAACAGGCAGGAGAACATCCAGGTTTGAAGAGTTTCCCTGCAATGCTCTGGTGACACCTGATGAAAAATCAGAACCATCAGGGGCAGAGCTCCAGGAAGCTGCTGGGGGGAATTAATTTCCCACCAGGAAATTTCCATTTTGCCCCCCTGGAGCACTGGGATCCTCCTCCCTTGGCTGAATTTCTCTCCAGGCTGAATTTCACAGGGCTGAACACTGGATTTCTCCTCAGACACTTGCGAGATCACCCAAGCTCTGGAACCAACTGCAAGCCCTTAATTCAATTATCTCTGCTGCAGCTGCTCTCCTTTCAACACGAACTCACTCGGAATAGGCTGTAAATTATTGAATTCCTCTTTTAATTTGTTTTCTTACGTTTGTAGCTTTCTCCTCCACCCTCCCAACACCTCTTTATATATAAAAAAAAGAGACACAACAACAACAAGCCCCAAGCAGGTATCAGGCTGTTAATAATTGATGAAGCATTTGTAAACCCTTAGCAGTGAACAGGAGAGTGACACATGAATAAAACATGGGCAGAGGCTCTGGCTGACAGCATAAAACACCGGGCTCGGCTTTAAAGCGGCTTTTGTGCGACAGGAGAACAAAGCTGGGCTTTGGTTTGGGTGTGAGAGGGGAGGGGAAGGTGCTGGGGGGCTGAACTCACCTGGGCAGGTGTCTCAGACCTCCAGCGACAGCCCTGGGATGCTCCTGGAGCTCTATTTAAAAATAAAAATAAATTAAAAAAATAAAAATAAAAATAAAAATAAAAATAAAAATAAAAATAAAAATAATCTTTATTATTGTTGTTGTTTTGTTGTTGTTATTATTACTATTCCTTAGTACTATTATGATTATTACTATTTATTAATAATATTACTACTACTACTAATATTATAGGTTATTATTATTATTGCTATTAATATTATGCTATTGCAATTTATTATTGCTGGTTTTATTGCTATTATTACTATAACTATTATAGTATTATTTTATTGTACTATTACACTATAATTTTATTGCTACTATTACTCTTATTGCTATTATTCCTCCTCCAAGGGTATTTCTTTGTTATTTTCACTGTTATTTCACTCAATTCTTTGCCCACGAAGAGTGTGAAAGACAAAACAGATTGACAGCTATGAAATGCAGAGTGCAGGGACTCCTTAATGAGAAACTAATTTTATTAATTCCTCAATAAATCTGGAATTGACATCCCAAATTTCACTGATCCCTCCCCAGTCCCTCTCCTTCCCTGCCTGCCCTTCCATTTGCAGAATCTGGATTTCCAAACCCTTCAATGTGCATTTCCAAACCCCCAGTCTGGATTTCCAGACCTTCAATCTGCATTTCCAAAGTCCCAATCTGGATTTCCAAACCCTTCAATCTGGATTTCCAAACCCCCGGTCTGGATTTCCAGACCTTCAATCTGCATTTCCAAAGTCCCAATCTGGATTTCCAAACCCTTCAATCTGGATTTCCAAACCCCTCCAATCTGGATTTCCAAACCCCAGATTTCCCTGCCCTTCCCTGCCGCTGGGTAACCCTGGTTTAGCAGAAACAGCAGCTAGAATAATACTAATAAATAATGAATAATAAATAAAACTAATACATAATAAATAATAAAATTAAAATGTAAATTAATAAGAACAAATAAATTAATAAAAATCGATAAATAAAAATAAAAGCAAAAACAAAATAATAATGCTAATGCTAATGATAATGATAATGATAATGATAATGATAATGATAATGATAATGATAATGATAATGATAATGATAATGATAATGATAATGATAATGATAATGATAATGATAATGATAATGATAATGATAATGATAATGATAATGATAATAATAATAATAGTAGTAGTATTGATGACTCTGGAGGTGGGATTCCCTCTGCAGAGCAGGTTCCCAAATGCCATTTTCCCACCAGCAGCAGTCCTGGCGCAGGCTCAGGAGCAGCTGGAGATCTCTCCCCACCTCCACGGAGATTTCCTGTCTCTTTAATTGCCATCGACTGCAGGAGGTGCTTTTGGCATGGACAGGAGGCAAAGTGATATTGATCCCTGCAAATGAACTTTTCTGGGCCCAGAAGGAGATTTCAGAGAGGGAACTGCTCGAGCCGTGCCTGCCTCTCCACTGAAACTCCCCTCCTGTATTTATGTTTCTTTTTCTTGGGCCAGGTCTCATGAGCCTTCAAAAGAAATATAACACACCTCAGGATAGCTCAGCTATTACTTTGGGGGAATAAAATAAGCAGGATGGCTTCTGCTGCAGTGTTAGAAACAAAAAAAGGTTTAGTAAAAGGCAAAATAACAAACAGAAAAACCCGAGCCAGGTGCAGAGGTCTGCTCCTGGTAAAAACTCCTCACAAAAGCTCTTTTTTGTTCTCTTCTTTTTTTACCTGATGGTTGAGGCGGGACTTTTTGGCTTCTATCCAATTAGCTGTCCTCAAGTTTTTGGTGAAGTCCTATGAGGTGGCTTTTCACCTGATCGTTGAGAGAAACTTCTGGGCTTCTTTCCTTTTTTGGGGCACAAAAGCTAGTTTTGCCACTCTGTCATTAGGGGCCACATTCCTGCTCCACTGCTCTCTCAGGAAATGTTCGCTTTTGAAATGTCCCATTTCTGCTCTTTAATGCCCAAAAAGCCAAGCTCGCCTTTGGGCGGGATGAAAATCAGCCCCGTTTGCTCCTTGTGTTGAAACAGGAGAGGAGGAGATGAGAAGAAAAGCAGATTTAACGTGAATCCCTCACATCAGGAGCTTTTGCTGCTTCATTTTTGTCACCGCTGCGCACCCCATTCTGGGGGAAAAAAAACGGCGAGAAAACAAATCGGGAAAATCTTTGATTTTATACATTTGTGGGGCCCTGGTGCCACGTCCAGCTCTGCCAGGGCCCCACGGGCTGGCAGGGTGTGGGCACCAGGCACAGCCCAGCCCTGCCTCTGCAATATTCGGGATTCAGGGAATGTTGGTCCCCAATTAATTTCCTCGGGGTCTGTGGCCTCATGGCCGCCCTCAAAACTGCACAGGAACCTCATTAATGGAAGTTTTAATAAGTTAAATTAATGCAGGAAATAGGGATTTATTCTGTGAGTCTCCTGTGGCGAACACACTTGGAATGGAATCAGGAATTCCTGAGGCTCCCCAGCTCCCATCCCATCCCACTGGATTTTGACTTTTTTTCCAACCTCTCAACTGCTTATTTCCTCAAATTTGCAGGGAGAAAAAGCAGAGAGAAAAATGGGGTGAACGCCCCTTATTCTCCAAGGGAGGATTCAGCCACCTGAGCGAAATTTAAATTACCACAAACCACGTCCCTTCCCCAAGGCATCACAAGCACCTTTATGGGCTCCTGTATTTACATTCAGCAACAAATTCTCCTTCCAGAGTCTCTGTGGAGATTTCCTTTTTCTTTTTTATGGGAACATCAATAGTTTCCACCTCTGCCTGGACTCATTCAGGTGTCAGGAGCTGAATTTGCACCTGAACTGCATTTGAAAATGCATGAAAATGCACCTGAGCAGCATTTCCTGACATTGCCTTATTGTCCCTTAAATCCTTCATCCAAAGGAAAATAAAAAGTGCAACTTCCTTAAAAATCACAATGATTTTTAAAATATTCTTGGCCCTACAATAATTTTTCACTTAATATCGTGACACTTCTTGGTGTTGCCTTCTGATTTCCTGCTAAACACAAAGACTGGGAGATGATGGAAGGGTGGGAGCACCGTGGTGGTTCAGCAGGAATTATTTCACCTCAGAACCCGGGGGAAAAGGAAGGAAATCAGCACCCAGTTTTTATTTTTAACTCCGAAAGGCAGGACAACATCCAGGTTTGAAGAGTTTCCCTGCAATGCCCAGGTGATGAAATTCAGAACCATCAGAAGAGCTCCATGAAGCTGCTGGGGGGAAGTTCAGGAATCAAAGCCCAGGACCAAGAACTGGAGATTTTCTCCCCTCCTGCCCTCCCTGAGCTCATCAAGGGCTGCAGCCTGAAAGGAACCAGCCTTGAGGGCATCATTATCCAAGGAAAATCAAACATTAGCAAAAGCAGCTTGCAGGGCTCCTTTATTTGACTGTCATTAGGGGAAGTGGGAGTGGGAGATGTAAATAACCTGACTGATTTACCACCAGGAGCAGAAGCCAGGGCTGGGGGAAGGCTCCTCTCAGGGCGTGTCCCAGAGTGGTGCTGAATTGTGTTTTAGGTCTGAGATGGGGGTTTTGATGATTCCTGGGAGGGCAGAGGGATGAGCAGGCTGGTGAACATGAAATTCCCCCTGCCAAGGATGGAGCCAGGGCCTGCCTGCAGCTCGTGGGGCTGAGATCTGGGCTGGGCAAACTCCAAACCCCCCAAATCCTGTCCTGCCGAGGAGATTTGCTCTTTGGGTTCTTCCATCTGAGACCTGGAAGTGCTCCTGAATGGAACTGCACCTGGGAGGGAGTCAGGGCACTCTGACCCTCCTGTCCTGGAGGTCTGGAGTGTTTGGCGCAGCCCCAAATCCCACCCTGACCATCCCAGGGTGGATTCTGTGAGCAGAATGTCCCTTGAGCGTTCCCAGGAATGGGTTTTGTGGGGTTTTGTTGGGATCAGCTGGGACTGATCCTGAGGCTGCAGCTGCTGGGGCTGAGATCTGGGCTGGGCAAACTCCAAACCCCCCAAATCCTGTCCTGCCGAGGAGATTTGCTCTTTGGGTTCTTCCATCTGAGACCTGGAAGTGCTCCTGAATGGAACTGCACCTGGGAGGGAGTCAGGGCACTCTGACCCTCCTGTCCTGGAGCTCTGGAGTGTTTGGGGCAGCCCCAAATCCCACCCTGACCATCCCAGGGTGGATTCTGTGAGCAGAATGTCCCAGGAATGGGTTTTGTGGGGTTTTGACCATCCCAGGGTGGATTCTGTGAGCAGAATGTCCCTTGAGCGTTCCCAGGAATGGGTTTTGTGGGGTTTTGTTGGGATCAGCTGGGACTGATCCTGAGGCTGCAGCTGCTGGGGCTGAGATCTGGGCTGGGCAAACTCCAACCCTCCCAAATTTTGTCCTGCTGAGGAGATTTGCTCTTTGAATTCTTCCATCTGAGACCTGGAAATGCTCCTGACTGAATCCCAAAGTGTATCTGGGAGGGAGCCAGGGCACTCTGACCCTCCTGTCCTGGAGGTCTGGAGTGTTTGGCGCAGCCCCAAATCCCACCCTGACCATCCCAGGGTGGATTCTGTGAGCAGAATGTCCCAGGAATGGGTTTTGTGGGGTTTTGTTGGGATCAGCTGGGACTGATCTCCCAACCCAGGGTTTTGGCAGCTTTTCCAGGCCAGCTCTGTGCCGTGTGAAGGGTTTGGGGCTGCAGGAGGGTTTGGGGGCACAGGAAAGTGCTTCCCTCTGGCAGCTCCCCTAAAAATCACGACTCCCTTTTCTCTCTGCTGAGCCTCACAGGCAGAGCAGGTGGGGAAAGGCTGGGCTGGATCCACAGCCCCTAAAATCCATGAAAAATCCATTTAGAAAGGCAAAGTGCCCAGACAGAACAGATTCACACACAGACCCCACTCTGAGCTGCAGGAAAAGCCTCCAGAGCTCACATCCCTGAGCTTTAATCTTCTCTGGTTTATCTTTTTTACCACCCAAGGTTTGGGTGATGTAGGGCAGAGCAGAGGGCACGGCTCTGCAGCTCCCTCCAGCTCCTAAACCTGCCACTCATTTATTTCCCAAGGCTCCCGTGGCGCTTCTGGAAAGGGAATTTTACATTTGCATTTTAAATTTACAGACAGGCTGTGCAAAACAAGCCAGGCTGGGCTGGTGAAACCCCCACAGACCCCAGTGAGCTCTGCCTCCCCCTTTCCCAGGTTTTTATGGATATTTATGGACATTTATGGACATTTTGGCCAAACCCCTGCCCTGCAGTGAACAGAAACTCAAACACAGCCAGAGCAGGGCTTTACAAACCTTCCCCAACATCCCCAAACTCTGCCCAGACTTTTCTCCCCCAAGTCAGCAACTCTTTCATCCCAAACTCTGCAATGTGACTCCGGCTGCACAGTAACAATTCCCCCTGATCTGCTGGAATTAGTGCAACACGTTGTACATGCAAATCTGCCTTTCAAAGGTTTACTTTTTCCTTTAATCACCAGCATTAAAAGGACCTCGTGTTTCCCTTTCATCTGGCAGCAAATTAATTATAAAAGCTATATGGTAATATTAATATTGTCTTACTGGAGATCAATGGGTTTATTACCTTTGATTCTAACGCTGCTCACTCGGTGACAAAACCTATATTTGTATCTCCCCAAACTTTGGGATGGTAAATTCAGGTAAAGATTTAAATAGAATGTTTTATCTTTTTAAAATGTTGACTCAGTTTAAAGTTGGGAAAGACAATTGACTTTGGTTCAGTGTTGGGGGAAGAATCCTAAATATCCATTTATGGGGTTTTTTTCCTTGCTTTCAGCACCAAGGGAAGGAGAAGATTCTGGGGAGTGGAACCTCCCCAAGGGGGAATTTGGATTTCACTGGGTCACACACTAATTCAGACCTTCATTTTGCAGGGGAAAAAGCAGAGAGCTCAAGGTCAGGCTGTCCCTCAGATCCCCACAGCTCCTGGAACCCCAGCACAGGGAGCAGGGTCACGCCCGGGCCACGCTGACCTTCCCTGCCCTGTCCCACTGTCCCACCCCACCTCCCAGCTCACCCCTTTTCTTCTTCTCATGATTTCATCCCTAACACAGCAGGGATTAAACTGAGCACTGCAGATCCAGGCAGAGAAAACGCCTGGTGTGGTTTTAGTAAAACCTGTTTTAGTAAAACCTGACTGTGGGAGTGCTCAGTCTGCTGCAGAGAGCAGGGAATTGTTCCCCTCTGCTCACAGAACCCGTGTCCTGTTCCTGGCCCTTGGATCACCCTCCTCATCCTCACTCCTCAGAGAGCAAACACAAAGGGTGATTATGTGCATTAATTAAAAACAGCTTTCAGGTTAATAAAAGCCCTTTGATGTTTGTGCTACTCTCTTCTCCACATCCCTCCTGCGTGCACTCAGATTTTGGACCCAGCTTTTCCCTGGGTTTTTGGGATCCAGCTTTCTCACTGGGATTTTAGGATCCAGCTTTCTCACTGGAATTTTGGGTTCCAGCTTTTCCCTGGGATTTTGGGATCCATCTTTCTCACTGGGTTTTTGGGATCCATCTTTCTCACTGGGATTTTAGGATCCAGCTTTCTCACTGGAATTTTGGGTTCCAGCTTTTCCCTGTGGCCTCAGGGGTACCCTGGGCCAGGCACTGCAGGAACAGGGAGGGACAAAACCCTTCTCAAGCTGCAGAGTTCATTCTCCAAACCCAGGACAGCAGACCCTGCTCCCTGGGTCCCAGTTTTACCCCGTGGGTCAGACTGAGGAGGGGCCAGAAACGCCTCAGAAACCAACTCAGAATAATTCCCGAGTCTGAATTCTGTGGCTGTGACTCTTTGGAGCAATATTTGCCAAGAAATCAAAGCTGAGGCTGAACTTAGAGGCTTTGCTTTCTTTAGTCCCCCGAGTAGACGGAATACAGAGCTTTTTCCTCTCCACAGAGTCCCAGAATATCCTGAGTTGAAAGGGATGCAGGAGGATCATCCCAGCCTCGGTAATGGCCCCTGCTCCTGGGCTTTGTTGTGCTACAAAGCCAAAGCCACTGAAGTGATTTGGAGCCTGCAGCTGCAGACACGACTCCTCTCTCTCTCAATTTGTTGGATCCCAGCTTTCAGACAAGCTCTGTGGATTTCCCATTTGCCTCTGACACGCAAAGGCCTCGTCTTCATCACAGCTGAGCCACAAACCCCCGAGTGCCCCTGAGCCCCCCCTGGGGTGAGGATCACAGAGAGCAGGGACTCATTTCGCTCCTCAGGAGGAGTCACTTTATCTGAAATTGAATCCTGATGCTGGGATTATGGGAGAGACTCCTCAGCACACAAACACCTCCCTGCTGCTCGCCAGAAACCCCGGAGCACCTCAGGGAGGGACACAACGCCAGCAAAGGCTGGGCTTGGGCTGCCTCGGAGAATAAAACACATTAAAAGGCCAATTAGAAACGTGATGTAAAGCACCAGAGTTGTTGAAGCTCTGCATGAGGGCGCTGACTGAGAAAATCTGAATTAGGAGGAGTTTGTGCCGGCTCTGGGCTGGTGAAGGATCCGCTCCCCACGGAGCAGGGGAGGATCCTGGGCTGGCAGATCCGTGTGAGCCTGTCTGTGCACACAGGTTTCTTCTGAAACTCCGGATTCCCATTGTGAGAAGTGCACACAATATGGCTCTACGCAGATATTTACTGGTTGTATTATTTTGTGTTGATTAGTAGTGCTGTGTTAACATTTGAATGGTATGGGAAATGTAGTTTTGTAGTTAAAATAGAAACTATGTATGTGGGGTATTGTTTTAAAGAGAGGAATGAGGTACTCGTACCACATAGCAGCCACAGGACACCTGGATCTTTCAGAGAAAAAGAATTCATTGCTCCATTATCAGAAGAAATGAACTTCCTGCCTTGCTCAGGTTGGGATTCAGAGGAAGAAGTCGGCACTGACCAGGCAGAATCCTGTGTTTGAATGGAATTTATGCATCATCGATGAGGAGTATGAATATGCAACAGGCTGTTGCTTTTAAGGGTTAATCCTCTGTTAACGTGGGTCCTTTTTCGGGCTTATTTTGCCCAGAAAGAGGTACCTGGACCATCCGTAACTCTTTGTTCTTATTGTCTTGTATTCTCCTAATCCTAATTGTCCAAATTTTTATTACTCTAATTTTATTGCTATTTTTATAACCGAAGATGTACCCAGACCATCAGTAACTCTTCGTTTTTATTGTCTCGTATTGTCCTAATTCCTAATTGTCTAAATTTTTATTACTCTAATTTTATTGCTATTTTTATAACCGTTTTATTACTATTAAACTTTTAAAATTTTAAAACCAAAAAGTTGACTGGCGTTTTTCACACCATCAACTCCCACCCTGCAGAGTCGGGAGCAGGGCTGCTCCTGGTGCTGGGGTTCCGTGGGGTTTCTTCTCCTGGGAAGCTGAGAAGCCTCAGAAAAGAATGAAAACAATAATTACGTGATTGCTTTGGAACGTGGTCTGGAGATTGTTCACCAACAGGTGAAAGTTTGATTGGTTCCGTGTGAATTGTTTAATTTAATGACCAATCACCATCAGCTGTGTTGGACTCGCTGAGTCAGTCACGAAGTTTTATTATTCATTCTTGTTAAGCCTTCTGATGTATCTTTTATAGTTTAGTACAGTTGTAGTGTAGCATTCTATAATGTAATATAACATAATGTAATATAACATAATGTAATATAATATAATATAATGTAATATAATATAATATAATATAATATCAGCCTTCTGATTAATCGGATTAATCAGTCGGATTAATCTCTTCCCTCGTCCTGGGACCCTCACAAACACCACAGTTCCCACGTCTGGCCAGGCACACACCGTGTCATTTCCACATGGAACAACCCCACCCTGTGACTGGGGACACCCAGGCTGCCCTCAGTGTCCCCAGGGATGCTGCACTGAGCTTTTGTCAAAGCATCACTAAAATCAAAACACTTCAGAGCCACGCTGCGAAAAAAGGGAAAAAAAGAAACAGGAAAAGGGAAAAATAAACCCAGCCAGCCAGGCACAGCAAATCCCGCAGCTGGGGCTGCCAGTCCGGGCAGATTTGCTGTTCCTTGTGCTGGAAATCCCATGGATTTACTGGGGATGTGAGCCACGGGCAGGAAAACCTGCTGGGACACAGCCCAGCACTCTGGGGATTCCCCTTTGGGTCAGGGGTTTCCAACTCCTCATTTCTCAGCAGCAAATTCTGTGCAGAACTGTCCAGAAAGGTGCAGGGAAGAGCCCTGGGCACCAGGAAAGCCAGAGGAAATCAGCAGGGATCAAGGACAAACTGGGAACTGCAGGGGGAACTGCACAGGGAGAAATCCCCACCTTAACTGGGAATTGAGAATTTCTCCGCTTCCTGTAATTTCTTTCCCAGCTTCAGCTGAAAGCTGGTGAGTTCTGTGGGTAACAGACAAAACTTTTGAAATCCCCTGAGTGTCCCAGCCCAGATTTTGGATGGACTGGGAGGCAGCAGGAGGAGCTCCCTCCCTTCATCCACCACATCTCCATCCAAACCCTTCCTGCCCTAAAAACTTCCAGGTTTTCCAATATTTCCTTTTGCAGCAAATGAAAGCAGAACCAGTCACCACTGAGGATGAGAGAGGCAATGGGATTTGATTTAATTTCTGTGTTTTAGGTTGTTTTTTTTTTATTTTGTTGTTTTTTGGGGTTTTTTTCCCATCTTCTCTCTAAACTGGTTCCTCCTCATGTTTTATTTGTGGATCCTGCTGTCCTGAGCCCCCCATGATGAACAAGATGCTGCTGCTAAACCTTCTCAGGAGGAGAGCAGGATACAATTTTCTTTTCTCCTTTCCTTGTTATGCTGTGCCATAAGAACAATAATATCCCTCCCTTTGTAGCATAATTAAAATAAACTGCTGTGCTGTGGCATTTACTCAATTGGAGCAGCCGTTTATTGCCTCGTATGCAACAAATCCTCCGAGGTTCCAGCTCAAAGCACTTCTGAATTTTGGCTTTTTGTGCTCTGGCTCGGGAGGAGCAGCTGATCCACGAGCTGCCCATCCCAGGGGTGCAGCTCTGGGCATTCCCAGAGCCAGCCCTGGGGAGCTCCAGCTCTGTGTGACCACGGTCACTTTGAGAATTCCAGTTCTCCACCTGCCTCTCAAACACCTGAAACCCTCCCGAGAACCTGGCAGATCCCATTTCTTGGGGCAGAAGAGGTGAATTCAATAAAGGCACCTGTGAGGTCCCATTTTTTGGGGCAGAAGAAGGTGAATTGACTAATTTTCTCCCCTGAAAGATCCCATTTTATGGACTGAGAATAAGGTGAATTCAAGAAATCTTTTCCCCTGGGAGATCCCCTTTTTTGGGGGGCAGAAGAGGGCAAATTCATTACCCTTTTCCCCTGGGAGATCCCATTTTCTGGGGCAGAAGAGGGTGAATTCATTATGCTTTTCCCCTGGGAGATCCTATTTTTTGGGGCAGAAGAGGTGAATTCAGTAAAGGTACCTGGGAGATCCCATTTTTGGGGGCAGAAGAGGGTGCATTCATTACCCTTTTCCTCTGGGAGATCCTGGATGTTGAATTCAATAAAGGTACCTGTGAGATCCCATTTTTGGGGGCAGAAGAAGTTGAACTGATCAACTTTTTCCCCTAGGAGATCCCATTTTATGGAGTGAGAATAAGGTGAACTCAATAAGGGCACCTGGGCAATCCCATTTTTTGGGGGCAGAATAAGGTAAATTCATTGCCCTTTTCCCCTGGGAGATCCCATTTTATGGACTGAGAATAAGGTGAACTCAATAAGGGCACCTGGGAAATCCCATTTTTTGGGGGCAGAATAAGGTGAATTCATTGCCCTTTTCCCCTGGGAGATTCCATTTTTTGGGGTAGAAGAAGGTGAATTCTATAAACCTTTTCTCCTGGAAAATCCCATTTTATTGTCTGAGAATAAGGTGAATTCAAGAAATCTTTTTCCCTGGGAGATCCCATTTTTGGGGGCAGAAGAGGACAAATTAATTACCCTTTTCCCCTGGGAGATTCCATTTTCTGGGGCAGAGGAAGATGAATTCATTAACCTTTTCCCCTGGGAAATCCCATTTATTTGAGGACAGAAGAAGGTGAATTCAGTAAAGGCACCTGGGAGATCCCACCCTGCTGCACAGCAACCCCAGATTTTACAATTCTCTCCTGCCAGAGCACCCTCGCACGTAGAATATGAAAAGCAGGTCACTGACAACAACAACAACAAAAAAAATAGAGGAAAAAGGACAATAAACCTGCAAATTTATAGTGTAATTTTGCCCTAGTTACAACAGTGTACAACTCTGACAAGCAACGCTGCTCTCCACAAACAAATTTATCACCACTGGTTGCTCTTCTATTGCTTTCAATAAGAAATGCCAAAATAAGTATGATTTAACAATGCCATCAGCTGGCTGCAATCCTCGACAGATTTGGTGCATTACAATCAAATTGGTCTCTAAGTGTGGTGTTTAAAAAAAAATAAATAAAAAAGGAATGAACCCGGACCTAAATCTGCCACTTAATGCTCCACAGCTCTGCCTCAATATTTACTGGGAGCCAGTAGAAAATTGTCTTTGCATTCTAATTTGCATATTCATGGGGTTGTCATAGAGCTTGAAGGAGGAGGTTTTTTCTGCTTTGTTATAACACTTTAAATATTAGGGGTTTTTAGTGCTCAGTTTATGTAAATCCCACTGGGAGCTGCGTGGCTTTGCCTGGTGCTGGGTTTGGGATTCTGCTGCAGCCTGGCCTGGTGGTTTAGGGGGTAAAAGTGATTTAGGGGCATGAAGTGATTTAAGGGTGAAAGTGATTTAGGGGCATGAAGTGATTTAGGGGCATGAAGTGATTTAGGGGGTAAAAATGATTTAGGGGTGGAAGTGATTGGGGGGAGGAAGTGAATTAAGGGGAGGAAGTGAATTAGGGGGAGGAAATTATTTAGGGGGTAAAAGTGATTTAGGGGTGAAAATGATTGAGGGGGAGGAAGTGAATTAGGGGGAGGAAATTATTTAGGGGGTGAAAGTGATTTAGGGGGAAGAAGTAATTTAGGGGATAAAAGTGATTTAGGGGCAGGAAGTGATTTAGAGGGTAAAAGTGATTTAGGGGTGAAATCCCTGTGCTGGAAGTGCTGGAAATTCAGAGCAGAGCTGGAGCTGCCCAGGGAGGATGGAAACCAGGCAGCAGAGCTGGGAGGAATTCCACACTCCTGGACACAGCTCCTGTTTCCCACGAAAATCCCAAAACCCTGATGGTTTCTCCAGCCTCCTCCACCCCTAGTTTGGAGTGAAGGATTCACCTCTGAGCCCTCAGCTGTGAGCTGGGTGGTGATTTTTGGAGGCAGAGCCCAGGGGAGGAGGTGAAAATAACTCCAAATTTGGCTTTCCTAAGGATGCTGCACTGAGGTTTTGTCAAAGCATAACTAAAATCAAAACACTTCAAAGCCACACTGGAAAAAAAAATGAAAAAAAAGAAACAGGAAAATGAACAAATAAAATGTTCTAAGTGTGAACCCACATAAAAGGGGAAATATTGAGTGGAGAGAGCTTATTCAATCCGTTCTTGCCTGAAGACCATATTATACAAACTATTAAAATACAGCCAGTCTATATCCTGTGGGATATAGTAACGTTGTTTTTAAACAGCTGGGAGAATATTTAGACCTCTGCCCAGCCTTACAAAGCTGCACTGCTCACCACAGCGCACATCTGAGCTAAAAGGCACTTGAGCTACTGACCCTGTGTTTGTTCTGGCCATAATTTCAGTTTATAATCATAAATAACCTTAGTTCAAGGATTTATTTCTTATTTACACTAGGACCTCTCTGTGTATCCTTAGATGTTTACTCACGTGGGGCATCCTGAGTTATTCCCTGCTCCAGCAGCAAATCCTGGCTCTGTTTGTCACTGGCACATCCCTGCCCAGCGTGTCACACCTCTAGCAAGCCCTTCCTGCAGTGCTCAGGGATAAACTCCTCCCTGCAGTGTCCTTGTCAGGGCAAAAACCCCCAAAATGCTCCAAAATCACCCCAAAATGCTCCAAAATCTGCGTCAGCACCCACAAAATCCCCAAAATCACCAAGAGGGAGTCATCTCTCCCTTTCCCTGCCTCTGGCCTCTCTCCTCCTTGCACTGACCAGGTGATGGAAGTTAACGAGATAAGGGAAGGTCATGTTCCCATCAGGGCAGGTTGCAGAGCTGCCCCAGTGCCCTCCTGTGCTGGCATCTCTGATGCTTCATCAGGGGGGTGCTGTGTAAAAAAGAGGGGCAAAGATCCCCTAGAACCGTGGATTTTTGGCCAAATGGGGTTTTTCTGTGCAGCCAGCACATCCTCACGGGGCTGGGTTTGTGGCACCAGGGGACAGTGGGGCAGCTGGCCCGGGCTCACGTCACATCTCCATTTTCCAGAGCAGACAGCAGACAATGGCTTTGCTCCAGAGCAGCGAGGAGCCAGATGGCTTCAAAAGATCCCCTCTGCCTCCGAGGTGGCATATGGAATATTAATTAATAATAGATTAATAGACCTTCCCCCACTTAAAGATGTCATCTGTTTGTGAGCTGCAAAACAACAATGGTGCTCAGGGAGAATCACTTTTGAGATGTCCTTCAGTGACCCTCAAGGGTCATATGGAATATTAATTAATAACAGATTAATAGACCTTTCCCCACTTAAAGATGTCACCTGTTTGTGCAACACAAAACAACGGCTGTGCTCGGGGAGCGTCTCTTTGGAGATGTCCTTCCATGACCCTTGAGGGTCATAGAGAATATTAATTAATAATAAATTAATAGACCTCCCCCCACTTAAAGATGTCATCTGTTTGTGCACCATAAAACAACGGCTGTGCTCGGGGAGTGTCTCTTTGGAGATGTCCTTCAGTGACCCTCGGGGGTCAAATGGAATATTAATTAATAATAGATTAATAGACCTCCCCCCACTTAAAGATGTCACCCTTTTGTGAGCTACAAAACAATAGCAGCGCTCGGGGAGAGTCTCTTTGGGATGTCCTTTAGTGACCCTTGAGGGTCATAGAGAATATTAATTAATAATAAATTAATAGACCCACAAAACCCATAAATTAATAGACCCCCACAAAACAACGGCAGCACTTGGGGAGCGTCTCTGGAAATGTCCTTCAGTGACCCTTGAGGGATCCCAGCTCCATCACCTGGAGAGCTGCTGGAACCCAGGGCACAAGGAATATTTCTCTGCCTGTCCTGAGATGTCCTGACCCCCAGGAGAACTCTGCTTTTAACCTTTGTCCATGGAGAAAGCTTCCAAGACTTTGGGATGGACTGGAAATCTGAGAGAGATATCTGAGATGTCTGATACAGATAATGCCATATCTGTGTGTGGAATAGATTGTGAACGGTGAAAAACTTGGAGTTTGGGGTTTTTAGTATGGAGGTGGGCAGGAGACAAGATGGAGGATTTGGGGCGTTGTCTGATCTCCTTCTTGTTCTTCATCTGCTCCATTTCTGCAGTGCTGGTGCCACAGGGTGATTCATTAGAAAGAACCACAACACAGATGGTAGACAGACAAATAATTAGTTATTGGTAGAAAGGTAGAAAGAAAATACATTCCAAGAGCTAATTGGACAAAGCAGCTTTAAAAGACCTTGAACCTGTCTGGTGGTGCCTTCTCTTTGTACACTAAGTCTGAGATGTAGATGGCGTGCAGAACTTCTGATAAGAGAAAAACAAACAACACCAAACATGAAGACTAAAAAGAGTCCTGTCCACCTCTCACTCCTGGAACAGAACTTTTGAAGAGTCTCCATCCACGAGGGAGCTTTTGACAGAGAAGGGACAGACCCCAAAGCCCTGGTGTGGCAAGCTGTGGCCACTTGGCAGTTTCAGACACGGGAGGGTGAGAATGCCAGCCCAGGGAAAGCTGGAGCAGGGCAGGATTCCTGTGAGGAGAACAGCAGGGATGTGTGTAATGCCCAGCAAAAGCAGCATCTGCACCTGGTTTTCTTTCATTTAATGGTGTTTTTACCCCCACCGGGGTTCCTAATCCCTGGTGCTGTCACTGCTCTGCCAGGGCAGCGTCTCCCTCACCCTCCTCTCCCCTGGGATCTCACCTCCTCACCACGAGCCAGGATAAGCAGCTTTAATTCAGTGTCAGCCTCATCTAGGGAATTAAGCCAGGCCCAGAAAAATCCTATTACTCTTGTGAGGGAAGGTGAATAAATGTGTATCTTGACTGATCGTGGATTAATCCCGGGATCCACTTAGGGCTGACAGGAGCTGTTGCCTAGCAATGTAATTGAATGTAAGGCTGAGCGTGCTGAAAAAAAGGGTCAATTGCTAAATAAGCCCCCAGAACCTCATTTTCAGCCTTTTATTCCCCTTCTCCTCAAGCTTTATGTTTTCCAAATATGAAACCAGTAACTCCCAGCAAGGAGATTATGGGATAAAGCAGTGGGAGCTCGTGGTTTGTGCCAGGTCTGGCTCAGCTCTGGGGTCTGAGGCAGATCTGACGTGGAAGGAGAATCAGCAGAGGGGGAGGAGAGCCTGCCAAGAGAAGAGCAGGATTTGATTCCAGGCAGGATCAGCCACCAGAACCCACCCCTCACACCCAATTTTTCTGTCAGACCTGCAACCAGCCAGCACCTGGCCCAGGTTACCTGGACAGGGTCCCCAGTTCCTGCTTTTTCCCAAATTACCACAGTGACACTGCACAAATGGCTTCCCCGATTCCTGTGGGTTTTTTCCCAAATTTTCAGTGACACTGCACAAATGGCTTCCCCAATTCCTGCTTTTCCCCAAATTCCCACAGTGACACTGCACAAATGGCTACCCTAATTCCTGTTTTATTCCCAGATCACCACAGTGACACTGCACAAATGGCTTCCCCAATTCCTGTGGGTTTTTTCCCAAATTTTCAGTGACACTGCACAAATGGCTTCCCCAATTCCTGCTTTTCCCCAAATTCCCACAGTGACACTGCACAAATGGCTACCCTAATTCCTGTTTTATTCCCAGATCACCACAGTGACACTGCACAAATGGCTTCCCCAATTCCTGTTTTATTCCCAGATTCCCACAGTGACACTGCCCAAATGGCTTCCCCCCAATTCCTGCTTTTTTTTCCCCCAAATTCCCACAGTGACACTGCACAAATGGCTTCCCCAATTCCTGTTTTTCCCCCCAAATTCCCACAGTGACACAAATTGCACAAATTGCTTCCAGGCTACCAAGTCATTGCCCTAGGGAGGAGCAAAAATTCCTTTTTCTGGGCAGGACAGAGCTGTGCTGCTAAATGTCAAGTGTTCTGCTCACCAGCTGGAGACACAAGGCACAGAAATTCTGTTTGGAGCCCTCCCTCCATCCTGGGGGGCTCAGCCTTGTGCCTCAGCACGTTTGTCACTTCTGGGGGTGGGCTGAGGCCATTCCACGACTTTTGGTGTGGCAAATGTGGCAGACAGAACCCCTGAAATCAGCTGAGGGAGGTTTTTGTGCTTGGGAATGCCATTTCACAAGTTTTTGTGTGGCAAACATGGCAGACAGAGCTCCTGAGAACAGCTGAGGGAGGTTTTTGTGTTTGGGAATGTAGACAAAGCTCCTGAGATCGACTGAGGGAGGTTTTTGTTTTTGGGAATGCCATTTCACAACTTTTTGTGTGACAGACAGAACTGAGATCAGCTGAGGGAGGTTTTTGTGTTTCGGAATGCAGACAGAGCTCCTGGGATCAGCTGAGGGAGGTTTTTGTGCTTGAGGTGTTTCCTCCTTCCCTGAGGATTTGCCCCAAACAGGACAAACACCAGAATGCAGAGGAAAGGCCTTCAGGCCCCTCGTTCCATGGGTTTTGGAGGAACAAATCCCTCAGAGCAGGGATTCCTACAGATCCATCCCCTCCTGACTGCTGCCAGACACAACCGTGGTTTGGGATCCTGGGCTGGGGTACACACAGGAGGGATGTGCCAGAACCACATCCCAAAATTTCCCACATCCCAAAATCCCCCTTCAGCAGCTCCAGTCTCTGTAGCACGAGAGGAAGGGAAGGAATCTGAGTGTCAGGGGGGGAAATCCCAGCTTTATTCCATCCCGAGCTCCCTCATTCTTTTTTTTTTGATCCCTGTTCAGGTGTTCCTGAGGAGAAAACCATGGCCCAGGGTTTGATGTCCACATGATCCCTGGGTGGGCATTCCAGAACCTCTCCCCACCCATTCCCATGGATCTGTATTTACATTTAATGGAAAATAGGTCCAGAAGTGGAAAAAAAAAAAAAAAAACAAAAAAAAAACCCAACAAAAAACAAATCAACCCAGGAAATCTGTCCAAGTAAACACCCAATTAGTAAAAATAAACCCCCAAAGGGCTGCAACACGAGCCATCCCACAAATGTGGCACCAGCCTGCAGCACTGGGAGGATTTTAGGAAATCTCTCCCTTGTTGTACAAACCAGAGAGACAAACACGTTAAAATATGAAGGATTTGATGGGATTTTTTCCCTCTCCTATGCTGATTGCTGTTGCTTGGAGTTACCTGGGCAGGAAACATCTGCTTTTTCCCCATTAAAGAGCAAAGATTAGCAGGTTTTAGTTAAACCCGGCATTCCGTAGTTATTTACTGGGACTTGAGGAGAGGGAAAAAAAAAAAAGAAGTTTCAACCAAGGAAATCTGTCCAAGTAAACACCCAATTAGTAAAAATAAACCCCCAAAGGGCTGCAACACGAGCCATCCCACAAATGTGGCACCAGCCTGCAGCACTGGGAGGATTTTAGGAAATCTCTCCCTTGTTGTACAAACCAGAGAGACAAACACGTTAAAATATGAAGGATTTGATGGGATTTTTTCCCTCTCCTATGCTGATTGCTGTTGCTTGGAGTTACCTGGGCAGGAAACATCTGCTTTTTCCCCATTAAAGAGCAAAGATTAGCAGGTTTTAGTTAAACCCGGCATTCCGTAGTTATTTACTGGGACTTGAGGAGAGGGAAAAAAAAAAAAAGAAGTTGGAACCTAATTACAGAGCAGATGCTGAGAGTGGTATTTATTCACCAAAACCACACAGGTCATTCATTAAAATCTCAGTTTTAATTAGCAAACACCTGTTTTGTGCTTGATTTTACACTGATCTGGACTGGCTGCAATTTGCTTTCTTCAGGAGGAGCAGTTCCAGGGTCTGACAGGGACAGGGCTGGTCCCAGCTGCCCCAAACCCCCCTGGTTTTGGGATTTCACTGAACCCAAGCCTTTCTAGGAATAAAACTGGAACTTGGCTCAGGTCTAATCCTAGCAAAGGTGAGCTGGACTCAGAGCAGGCCTCGTTTAATCTGAGGATTAAACAGAATCAAACAAAACACCTGCTGGAGCCCAAGCAGGTCTTCTTGGTGGGCTTTGCAATCCCAAGTCCTTGAGAAGTGCATTTAACACAACACTGAGCACTGAAAATGCCTTTTGATGACAATGCTGAGCTGAGCTGTGTTTTTGTGGATGCAAATTAGCCCTGATAATGAATTCCTCTTTGAAATGGATGGATTTGAAGCTCGTGTTCTCTATCACAACCACACGTTGCTCATTGTCCTCAAAGCACTTGATTTTCAAAAACATTCTGGCGCCCACACAATCGCTCTTCTGGAATTTTTCAAAGCCCCTGAATCAATACCTGCCTCATCCTTTAAATAAGGATGAAATAATTCTCTAATTCAGAGAATGATGAGGCAATAAACCAATTACAGTAATTAAAGCATTGCTGTAATAAGGGTCACCCAGGCAGGCGAGTGATACAAGCGATACCTGTGATTATAAAATTATTATAACTTAGGAGATGTTTTCTCCTGAAAACATTCCTTGTCCTGAATTCTTGCCACTTCTCACAGCCAGCTGCCCTCCCCACCTACCACAGAAATCCACTGCAAAAAGGAGGGGAAAAACATTTCCCTGGGGGAGTAATTTGGAAATGGAGGGATCCGCTAATTCAAATTAACTGTGTCACCCTGGGTGGGCTGAATGCTGGTTAATTCATCCAGCCCTGCCTGTCCTGCAGGGGAAGGCTGTGAGGAATGCTCAGGGTGGAATCTCGTGGAGGAGATCTGGGGCAGCTGCAGCCCTGCTGCTGCAGGGGATGGGGACACAGAATTTGGGGATCTGGGCATGGATCTGGGACCTGGGGGTGCCCTAAACAGCAGCCTGGGTTTTATGATCCTCCCCACGATGAATGGCTGGGTTTGTAGAGGCAGCCTTTTGGCTTTAACACCCCTCAGTGCGTGTTTTAACTGGCCACAAACAGGTCTGGGAGTGATGGCTGAGAGCCCTCGCTGTTCCTCACTCAGCTCCTGCTGCTCCATCCGTCTCCTGAGAGGAGGCACAAACCTGGGGCACAAACCCAGAGCCACAAACCCGGGGCACAAACCCAGAGCTACAAACCTGGGGCACAAACCTGGGGAACAAACCTGGGGCACAAACCCAGAGCCACAAACCCGGGGCACAAACCTGGGGCACAAACCCAGGGCACAAACCTGGGGCACAAACCCAGGGCACAAACCCGGGGCACAAACCCAGGGCACAAACCTGGGACACAAACCCAGGGCACAAACCTGGGGCACAAACCCAGAGCCACAACCCCGGGGCACAAACCTGGGGCACAAACCCAGGGCACAAACCTGGGGCACAAACCCAGGGCACAAAGCCGGGGCACAAACCTGGGGCACAAACCCGGGGCACAAACCCAGAGCCACAAACCTGGGGCACAAACCTGGGGCACAAACCCATAGCCACAAACCCAGGGCACAACCCCATAGCCACAAACCTGGGACACAAACCCAGAGCACAAACCTGGGGCACAAACCTGGGGCACAAACCCAGGGCACAAACCTGGGGCACAAACCTGGGGCACAAACCTGGGGCACAAACCCAGGAGCACAAACCCAGGGGCACAAACCCAGAGACACAAGTCTGGGGCACAAACCCAGAGAGGTTTTTCCCAGCCCTGAGCTAATGTTTAGCATGGAAACCACGCCAGGAGAAAGGAATTTGGAGCTTCAGGAGCTGCCCCGCAGCCCAAACCCCCCCGAAGCAGCCTGGGGAGTCTGGGGCACAAACCCAGAGAGGCTTTTCCCAGCCCTGAGCTAATGTTTAGCATGGAAACCACGCCAGGAGAAAGGAATTTGGAGCTTCAGGAGCTGCCCCGCAGCCCAACCACCCCCCCGAAGCAGCCTGGGGATGGGATTTAGCAGAGTTTGTCCCCACAGGACCCTCTGCTGGCTCTCAGCATCCCAAACTGCAGAGTTCCACTGCTCCAGGGACTCACTCCGTGGTCAGGAGGAAGAAAGAGCTCAGGGTTACCCGGAGTAATTGGAACTGCACGACCCCAGAGCTTCTCCCTGGAGAATCACAAAAGGCTCAGGCTGCTCCCTGCAAATCCTCCCTGAGCTGGTTCAGAAATTCAGAAATTCTGCTCCAACAGCCCCAGCACAGAGCCCTGCCTCGCCTTTCATCCTCACATCCTCCTGTGCCTTCCAAACGAGATAAAATGGGATTGAAAACTGCCCCAGCAGAACCTCCTCAGGTGAGTGTTACCCCAGCAAGGCTCTGCTCGATAGCCCTGGCACTTCACAGCACTCGGGGTCACAGCAATTCCTCCCCCCAGAATCAGTCTCAGAAAGAGCTGAACTCCTCCAAACCAGCTCTGCTTCTAATCAGCTTTAATATCAGAGCAGCAGCAGCAACCTCCCTGCTCAGGCCACACATGACAGGTTTATTATCCTTTCTTTTGAAACTGAGAAATTGGTTCAGACTTTGGGATGGATTTTAGCTACCGCCAAGAGGAAAAAAAAACCACACCCAAACAAACAAACAAGGGAGAAAAAAGCCAAAAAGGAAAAAAAAAAAAAAAAAAGATAATAAGAAGGGAAGAAGGGAAAGAATAAAAGAAGTGGATATCTTGTGAGATTTTTAAAGCTTTGCAGAAAATGCAGACAGACAGACCAGTCGTGCTGCTGTCATCCGGCTTCCACCGAACTTTGGGCAACTTCAAAAGCAAATTTTTGGGGGTTTTAACCCTGTCCATGCCTGGTGGGTAGGTCTGTCCAGCAGGTGATCTCCCTTTGCAAAGGGAGAAATAGATCAGGGGTGTTTTGTTGTATAGTGCAGGCTTATATTAGATTTATCACTAAATATTTAATGATCATTTGGTGTTCAGGTAAGGGGAATTAACAGGCCAGTGGTGAAAAAACCCTTAAAAGACCCCTAAAAGCAGTGACAATGTTCCTGAATTAACTCTGAGCCTGACATCAGTCCCACTAAAGACAGCAGGATTATTCCAGGGCTGATTTTCTCAGCTGATGAACTGTTTAATTGGACTGAACCCACTGGATAAACATCTACACTGGGAGAGCACAAAGGAAGACAAACGAGCAGGGGAAGCAGGTTCCTTTCAGCAGAATTTGGATGTTCAGGAATTATCCCTCCTCCTCCATAAACAACGGGCAATCAAAGTCATGGCAATTAAAAAATTGGCACTTTGGCGCTGTCAGGGAGGAACGTTATTGCCCTGAGAGGCAGAAAACCACATTTTATAGACAAAGCAGCCCCTTTCTGTTTTTCCAGGAGTCATTTCAACCTCCTGACACCCACGTGGAGGGGTGGCTGCCCATGGGAGGAGACAGCAGAGGGAAAACCGGAGGGGAGGAAGCAGCGACTCCTGACAAAAAAGCGAATATTTACTTTTTTTCAACAACTCCTGACAAAAAGCAAATATTTACCCAGCGAGGCTCTGCAATAATCTGCTCTTTGATATCACAAAGGAGAACTCCAAAACCCCGGCGCTGTTTAATCAACATGTTTGAGCACAAGCAGGGAACATTCCTGCACAAACCTGAGAGAAGCAAGGCGAGTTTATGGACATAACCCTAATTAATTTGGTGTGTTTGGATTGCCGGCGTCCCCGCTGAGCAGCTGCAGCTGTGCTGTGACAGGAGCCAGCCGTGCCCAGCTCCAGTCTGCAAATATTTGAGGCTCCTGCGTGGGAAGGTTGACACAGCAATGCAATCAATTAAACAAACAAGCTACGAGGGACGATTGACTGGGAGCACAGCGGGCTGAGGGGGGGAATGGGAACAAAAATGGGAATTTTGTTCAGTTTTTTCTGCACTGAGGAGTCCACGGTTCTGCTCCACTCCAGAACAGCAAAATCCAAGGTCTTGATTTATTCATGGCAAAGTGCAGCACGCATAACAAATGGTGGAGAAATTAAAGGATGTGCTGCTTTGGAAATGGCTCCGGCAGCCCCGGGAGCTGGTGGGGCCAGCTGGAGATGAGCTGAGGCGAGGACGTGCCAAAATCTCCTCGTGTTCCTGAAGCAACATCCACACCAGGCATTTTTCACTCCAAACTCCCACCAGCATCCAGGCTGTGCTGGCCCAAAGCGCTCCCTGAACTCAGCCCTGGGCAGGGACGGGAGCTCAGGCTGGCCTCTCGTTTTTGATCTGGGATCCCAGAGATTCCCAGCTCAGGGGTTTAGTGGGAATGAAAAGGGACAGCTGGGAGAGGGGGGATGGGAGAGGTGCAGAGGGACTGCGGGGGAAGGGGGCCTGGGATGGGGAAAGGACGGAGGGAGCGACATCAGTGAGGGAAGGACGGACATCTGTGAGGGAAGGACGGACATCACTGAGGGAAGGATGGACATCTGTGAGGGAAGGATGGAGGGAGGGACATCAGTGAGGGAAGTGTGAACATTTGTGAGGGAAGGACGGACATCAGTGAGGGAAGGACGGACATCAGTGAGGGAAGGATGGACATCTGTGAGGGAAGGATGGACACTGCTGAGGGAAATGTGAACATTTGTGAGGGAAGGATGGACATCAGTGAGGGAAGGATGGACATCTGTGAGGGAAGGATGGCCTAGGATGGGGAAAGGATGGAAGGATGGACATTACTGAAGGAAAGATGGACATTACTGAGGGAAGGATGGCCAGGGATGGATAATGGATGGCCAGGGATGGGTGAAGAATGAAGGGATGGACATTTCTGAGGGAAGGATGGACAGTGGTGAGGGAAGGGTGGACATTTGTGAGGGAAGGGTGGACATTTGTGAGGGAAGGGTGGACATTTGTGAGGGAAAGATGGACATCCGTGAGGAAAGGATGGCCATTTGTGAGGGAAAGGTGGCCACTGCTGAGGGAAGGAGTGGCCAGGGATGAGGAAAGGATAAACATTTGTGAGGCAAAGATGGTCTTGGATGGGGAAAGGATGGCCAGGGATGGGTGAGGAACAAAGGGATGGACATTTGTGAGGGAAGAATGGACACTGCTGAGGGAAGGATGGCCGCGGATGGGGAAAGGATGGAGGGGTGGACATTTCTGAGGGAAGGATGGCCACTGCAGTGTCCCTGGCTCCAGCACTGGCCGCTGTAGGAAGCACAATCCCCTGAGGGTGAAGAGCCAAATGTCTGCAGTGGAGAGGCAGCTGGAGCTGCTCTCCCTGGCAGCAGCAGATCTGGCCTGAGAGATCCCAGGAATTTCAATCCAGCGTGTGCAGCCCCGCAGCTGCAGGCTTTGCTGGCTGGGATCCCTCCTGGAACAGCTGCTGGAGGAACCCTGCCAGCAGAAATTGGAGATTTCTCTGGGTTTGGGCTCCTGCTCTGCCAGCACGGCCTCTATTCCACCAGAGAAGGGAGAAATCCTCAGAAGAGAACTGCAGTCACACTGGTTCTTGGATAAACTCCTCCCATTTTGACAAAAATCCACTCAAGTCATGGAGGAATCCCACAGAACCCAAATTCACCTGAGCAGGCTCCCAGGGTGGGGCTCAAAGCTGCTGTGCTGAAACCTCCTGGCTCTCTGGCACAGGGGTAAAAATATCCCCAAATCTTCCTGGAGAAAGGACTTTTCCAGTGTGAGAGGCTGGCAAAACAAAGCTCTCAGCTCTGCCATCGCCTTGGCCCTGGTGGAGTTCGGTGAATTATGGGCTGTGAGGCAGATCCCAAATTTCCTTTTGGGAGCAGATCAGTGCCTGGCTCAGCCCCTGTTCTCATCCCTGCAGATCACAGCTGACACTCCCAGCCGGCTGCAGAATTAATAACTCCGGTCATTTCAGCCCTGAACACACAAAAATATCACCAAATCCAATCATGGGCAATAATGTGCCAGGACAAGGACTTGGGGCCTCATTACCCGCCCAGTCCATCTGTTTCAGGGGTAAAATATCCCCAAATCTTCCTGGAGAAAGGACTTTTCCAGTGTGAGAGGCTGGCAAAACAAAGCTCTCAGCTCTGCCATCGCCTTGGCCCTGGTGGAGTTCGGTGAATTATGGGCTGTGAGGCAGATCCCAAATTTCCTTTTGGGAGCAGATCAGTGCCTGGCTCAGCCCCTGTTCTCATCCCTGCAGATCACAGCTGACACTCCCAGCCGGCTGCAGAATTAATAACTCCGGTCATTTCAGCCCTGAACACACAAAAATATCACCAAATCCAATCATGGGCAATAATGTGCCAGGACAAGGACTTGGGGCCTCATTACCCGCCCAGTC
Source organism: Passer montanus (assembly GCF_014805655.1). Taxonomy (NCBI): domain Eukaryota; kingdom Metazoa; phylum Chordata; class Aves; order Passeriformes; family Passeridae; genus Passer; species Passer montanus. The sequence continues at coordinate 374,917 of NW_024356616.1, read as the reverse complement.
CATCTGGTTTTAACCCGGCCTTTTGGGATTGCTGAGGTTTGCAAAGTCCTTTTGGGTTAAAACAGCTGAAAAGTGGGGCAATGCAAATCACTCAAATTTCATTTTCCAGTTCAGTTCCAGCTAAGCAGAAGCACTGTGGACAGTACAGATATTCAGCATTATCAGTTCTTATCGTTTGTGATTTCTTGGGTAATTCCAAAGGCTTGAAGTTGTTTTTAAAGGGTTTTTAAATGGCATTATGTTATGCTAAATTGTTTTTAAAGGGTGTTATGAAGTTTTAGTTAATATTACTTATCTGTGTGTATGGTATAGAGAATTTTATGGAGTGAAATCGAGGCCTGTCCCAGGATCCATGGGGTGAAAATGATCCATTTCCAACCCACGAGCAGTCAGAGCTCACTGCCAGCTCCTGCCCGGAGCCTCACAGACAGGAGGTGCAGTGTCCTTATGGACAGGCAGAGCTTCCCAGGCTGCTTTTCCATGGTTTTTTCATGGATCTGGTTTAAAAAGTTCCATCCCAGGGATGAAACCTCCCGACCTGATGCCAGGAAATCGGGTCTTTGGGCACCTGCCTGAACAAAGACTGTTTGCTCTGGCTAAAGGCCCATGAAGAGAAGAATTTGGGCATTTCAGAGCTTTTTTAAATTTTTATTTGCCACTTCAGAGGAGCCCAACAAGCTCCAGGAATGTGGGAAAGCTTGGACTCAGCATCCCCTGAGCCGTTGTCAGGCTTTCCCTCAGTGTGTGCCAGACAGGCAGGAAATATTCCTCACCTCCCATCCTGTCTTGTCACCCTTTTTGTTGCGTGTAGCTGCATTTATGCAAAGTGTGCAGCAGGGATGTTTGTATTTGTATTTACATGACTGTTATTAGAGCAAGAGCTGCCACTTTGACACTGCATTTATGTGGGAGCCATCTCCCAATTTCTAATGAAGACTCGGCTTTTTTTTGCTTTTATTTTTTTTCCCCCATTTTCTTTTCATCCTGGCTGAGGATGTGTCCTACTTTCTTGTTTAGAAGACGATATGCTTGCATTATGCATTCTAAATATCAGACTCGGCTTTTTTTTGCTTTTTTTTTTCCCCCATTTTCTTTTCATCCTGGCTGAGGATGTGTCCTACTTTCTTGTTTAGAAGACGATATGCTTGCATTATGCATTCTAAATATAGGTTTTTATTTTTTCTTTTCTTGTGCAAAGCAGGTTGACGTGGTCGTCAAAAGAAATGAATTCAGAGTTGCTCTCCTGCCCCGGGGGAGCTGTGCTGGGAGAATTTTATTCCAAGAAGGGCTAAAACACCAAGCTGCTGATGTGTTCCAGGACAATTTGGATGTTGGATTTTTTTTTTTTTTAAACCTGTTTTTGCCACAATTTGGGACTGGCGGGGCCTGAGGAGGAGGGGAGGGAGCAGAAAAACTCACATGGACCAAGGGTCCATTCAAAATCCCCTTCCCAAACAGCCACACTCATCACAACCTCAGTCCAGAGAGAACCAGGCAGGGATGGAGGGGATCCAGGGAAGGATTGAGGGGTCCAGGGAGGGATTGAGGGGATCCAGAGAGGGATTGAGGGGATCCAGGCAGGGATTGAGGGGATCCAGGCAGGGATTGAGGGGACCAGAGAGGGATTGAGGGGTCCAGGATGGGATTGAGGGGTCCAGGCAATGCTTGAGGGGATCCAGGCAGGGATTGAGGGGATCCAGAGATGATTGAGGGGATCCAGAGAGGGATTGAGGGGATCCAGGCAGGGATTGAGGGGATCCAGGCAGGGATTGAGGGGATCCAGGCAGGGATTGAGGGGATCCAGGCAGGGATTGAGGGAATCCTTCAGCCCAGCCCTGTGCCCATCCTGCTCTCCCAAATGTGGGAATTTCCCCCCATTTCTGGCTGAAATTTCAGGAATTTCAGGGCTTTCTCAGCCCTGACTGTACCAAGCTCCCACCTCTGACCCCTCCTGGCTGGGGTTTGAACAAAATTCCTTATTTCCAGCACTGATCCAAAAGGGGAGGACAGGGAGTCACTGGCCTGGGCGTTTTGGGAGCAGAGCCTGAAGGTCAGGCTTTCATCAGGATATTGATTAATTTAATCAATATCCAGATGAAGTGAAATTATTGGTTTATTTGGGAAAGAGAAGAGGGCAAAGCACCCAAACACCACAGAAGGAAGGACCTGCAGCAGGGAGCTCCATGGAACACAAAGCACCTCTTTTTAAAGGAAGAACACCCCAGAATCTCCCAGCCCAGGGAGGAAGGAGCAGCTCTGTGGGCACTCTCGGCCTCCAAAATCCAGGAATTTCCCAGCTCCATCACCCTAAAGACTGACAAACATCACAGGCAGAGTTAAAGGGGATTAATTGATGGAAAAAATCCCATTTCATTCGAGGAGCCTGGCTACTTCTCACTCAAATCTTTGCTTTCTGGGGTTGTTCCTGTTTAAAATTCCAGAGCCAAATCCCTCTGTGGCCCAGCACCAGAGGATTCAATGGATTTACAGCAGGGCCAGGGAAGCAAACACTCCCTTTTCATCTCCCCCTGGAATTCCTCCTCCATCCAGGATGTGGGGATTGTTCCAGCCCTGTCCTTGTGACATTTCATTAAGCTGCTCGTTTAAAGCTTATCATTAGAGGGACTGGAGCCTTGTTGCAAGAACTTAATTGCATCCTATTTTCCCTGCCTGGAGATGCATTGGAGGAGTCAGTTTGCATTTTGATTTTTTTTTCCTTTCGTTGTTTCAAGGTCTTTGTGCTGCACAGAATTTTAAGTTGCTCCATCTGCTCCGCTCCCCCCTCACCTGGGGCTGGCAGAACCCCTGCTATTAGAGCTGTCAATATTCCTGTTCTTCCCCACTTCCTAAACTCGAGGAGGAAAGGAGATCACAGCCTGGGAAAGGCCTTTGCATAAGTGGAAAAGGGAATAAAAAGCCACAAAAACATACGAGATAGAGAATGTTTCTCTTTGCTGCAAGCAAAACCTGTTGTCCTCTCCTTTAATATACCCCAAACAAAAACTCCCAACGCTTCTTTACCCCACACAGGGGGAAAAAAATTCCAGCTTGAACAGCACCGAACCAAAACAAGGGTCACAACTTGAGGCAGGACAGCCTGACCTGAGTGTCCCCTGCCAGGTGGGCACACAAATCCCCCTGTGTTGCCCTGGAGGAGCCCCTGCACCGCTGCCTTTCATTGTGCTGAGATGTAAAACCCTCTCTCTGTAGCAGCCGCTGGGGAGGGCTCCAGAGAGCTGCTCCTCCAGAAGGTGAACTGGTGCCCCAGGCTAGGTGGGATTACAAAAACAAAGGGCACAGAGAGTTGTTCTGAGCAGAAAAATGGCAGAGAGAGTTGTTCTGTGCAGGAAAAGGACACAGGCAGAGAGTTGTTCTGTGCAGGAAAAGGATTCAGAGAGAGTTGTTCTGTGCAGGAAAAGGACACAGGCAGAGAGTTGTTCTGTGCAGGAAAAGGATGCAGAGAGTTGTTCTGTGCAGAAAAAGCTGCTGGAGCTCGCAGGCAGCACCCTGAGCCAAGGGACACTCCTCAGGATTTTAAAGCCCTGGTGGGGCTGGCTCTGCTCCCGGCACAGGACAGGGCCACCAGAGGTCACTCCATGGCTCAGCAGCACCAGGAGCAGCTCCTCGCTCCCCGGGGCCTTTCCCGTGTCCCCTGCTCACCCCACTCTGTGCACATTGCAGGACAAAGTGCCCCAAGCCAGGCTGGGTTCAACCTCAACTCCTCCAGCCATGAACTGGCACCAAGAACCCTGAAATACTCCAGTGCCAAACGGGTTTGGTGCTGCTGGATCCAAACCCAGCCCAGAGGAGAAGGGAAGGAGCAATGAACAATTCCCTGTGCAAGAAGGAATTGTTTTGCTCAGAAATGGCAGATTTCTTGCTTTGTGCAGGTAGCTGGGCACAATCAGAGCTTTCAAAGCTGTGCTCAGTGCTCGGGATCTGGGGTGGCTGTGGGACTGGGGGATCCCTCTAGATCCCTCTGGATGAGGAGCAATGCATTTATATTTTATAGTTATTACAGTTAGCTTTTCTATTTTATAGTTATTACACTTAGCTTTTCTATTTTTCACATTCTGCAATTAGTCTGTAATTCTGAGCTTGGTGTTAAGTGTTTGCACGTTCTCTTCACAAGGTGGGGAGACAAAATAATTCCTTTTCCAGCTTGAGAGCAAGGACAAGCTCCAGGCCCAAAAAGTATAAACAACTGAATTGGAGAGACAAAAACAAGCAGGATGGGACTTCATAACCTAATTGGAGTTAATTGGACAATGAACTCCAATATGCAAATGGAGCAGAACTTATAAAAGTGACAGACCTCGTCCATTTTGGGACCATTTTGGTTCATTTTGGGTGTAGCCATGGCTGGGCTTTTGTACTGCCAATAGTGTACCCACTGAGGAGATCCTTTTAATAAAAACCTTTTAATAAATACATTTTTAAACACCTTTTAATAAATCCTACACTATTCTTTCACTCTGTCCAGCCTCAGTTCCAGCCCAGCCTTCCCAGGAGCCCAGGGAGGCTGTGAGAGCTCTGAGCTCTGCTCCTCTCTCCAGCACTGCCAGAGTGGAATTTGCTGCTTTGCTGAGTCAATTCTGCTCTAAATAAAATTCCAGGGCTGTCTGGAAATAACAGAAACAAAATGTTCCTGTGCCTTGCTTCTCTCTCATCCATGCAGGAGTTTCCAGCCCCCAGAAGCTGCTCAGAGCAGTTCCGAGGGGTTTCATGTTTACCTTGGGCACTCTTTCAACCTTTTGCAACTTTAATTAATCCTCTCTGATCTGCAGTGAGGGAAGAGCCAAGGAGCAGGATTCCTGCCAGGGCTGGGAGCAGAGCAGGGGGTTCACTTTCATTTCAGCTGAGCAGCCTCCTGCTTGACCCTTCTAAGAGGTAATAGCCAAAAACTGGAAAATTCTGAAAGTTTTATTTATCACCCCAAAGGTTTTTGGGTTTCACCTCAGCCAGTGAGGTTAAAATTCACTGCACGGGTTAAAATCTCACTGGAGATTTCCTGGCTTTAAAAACCACTGGTGAGAGGCTGCAGGGAGGCTCCTCCTAACGCAGCAATAAATAAAAATATTTCTTGGGAAGCAAAGAGGAGGCAGCCCCCGAGGGAATTCTCTGTGGGCAGGGCTGACAATCAGGCCCGGGCTGCTCAGAAAATTCCTGGTGCAACCTCACTTGGGCAGCTTTCTAAGGCAAATTAAAAGAGAAGAACTGTAAATACATGGAGAGGAGGGAGAATATGAAATCAGGCTGGTGCTGCTGTTTTTCTCTCTCCCAGTGACTTCAAGTAGAACCTGGAGGGTTCTGCTCCTCCTTGGGCTGCAGAGGCTCAGCTCGTAAATTGAACCTGCCCAAGTTATCATCATGGAAATTCCTGAGCTCACTCCTGCCATCATTTGCTCTGTTCTTTCTTTTTTTTGTGTATATATTTGGATTTCAGGGCACAATTTGTAGCAGTGGCCAATATATGGGGTGAACAATAGTTCACAGGCAGCAAGATAAGAGGATTAATAGAGCAAAAAATAACAGCATTCACTGTTATCTAAAGGTCAAGGAGAACTATAAATTGCATTCACTCGGGGAAAAGGACAAGCACTTTAAAATAAAAAGGCAAATCCTTAAAATGCAGAGCAAAGTTTGCTTCAGCGAGGGCAATTTTTATAATAATGATGCAAGGTTCATAATTATGTCAGATTATGATGGTCTATTATAGTCCAATTGTGCAATAACTCCAGATTTTCTCTGTTCAGTGGAGCTGGGTCGAGCTTTAATTCCCATTCCCATTAATTCCCATTCCTTGACTGCACTTGTGAACTCAACTCCCCCAGGCTGGAGCTGCCAGCTGGGATTTGCTGGGTGGCTGGGATTGACTGGGAAACTGGGATGGACTGGGCAGCTGGGATGGACTGGGCAGCTGGGATGGACTGGGAAACTGGGATGGACAGGGCAGCTGGGATGGACAGGGCAGCTGGGATGGACTGGGAAACTGGGGGGAAACTGGGATGGACTGGGCAGCTGGGATGGACTGGGAAACTGGGATGGACTGGGAAACTGGGATGGACTGGGCAGCTGGGATGGACTGGGAAACTGGGATGGACTGGGAAACTGGGATGGATTGGGCAGCTGGGATGTACTGGGAAAGTGGGATGGACTGGGAAACTGGGATGGATTGGGCAGCTGGAATTAACTGGGCAACTGGGAATGACTGGGCAACTGGGATTGACTGGGCAACTGGGATTGACTGGGCAGCTGGGAGCAGGCAGGAAGGATTTCCCTCCCAGCCTGGATCTGGGTTTCATCTCCACTTCCCCAGAAAAATCCTGCATTTCCACAGTGTCTGAACTCTTCTGAAATAACCCATTAGGTGTTTCCCCTCCAAAAGGGCTGAAAATCCCCCAAATCAATCCAGGTGAAGCCAGAAAAGATGGATCAGACACTCCTGTTTCAGGATAAACACCAGCTCGCCTCAGATCTTCATTCCTGTTCTCTTCCTGGGCTCTGGGTTGGTTATTCCACATTTTCCTCCCCCAGCCCATGGGGTTGCTGCTCCCAGGGCAGCAGGAAAGCCCCAAAGTGCAGAGGGGACAGAGCCCAGGGGTTCCTGAGCAGCTCCAGCAGCCCCTTTGAACCCCCACCCCTGGCTGAATCCTTCCTTTCCTGGGAAAAGCTCCCTGGCTATAAAAATGGGGAATCATGAATTCCAGATCCCCTGCACCATCCTGGCACAGCCATTTCCAGCTCCAGCTCATTGGGAAACAATAAATTCCTCATTATTGACGAATAATGAATTCCTCGTTATTAGGGAATAATTAATACCAGACCCCCTGCACCATCCTGGCACAGCCATTTCCAGCTCCAGCTCATTTTTGGGGGGACAAAGTGAGACTGGAAGGAATTCTGCCAGTGGGAAGGACCCTGAATGTCCCTGGAAGTGGATCCCACACATGAGGAATTCCTGATTATCCCTGATTATCCACATTTTCCTGTTTGCAGGGGGCAGGAAGAACCAGGTGGGGCTTTTCCCACTTCACCTGGCAGCAGGTGCCACCAGCTACCGGAGCTGGGGCAGGGCCAGGGGCAGCTCAGTGCTGGGATTTCCCTGGAAGGAGCAGGAGCTGGGATTTGTCACCCTCCATCACAGGGCTGATCCATCACATCCCTGGCTGGCCCCTGGCCACGGTCCCTCCCTGCTGGCCACCCGCCAGCCCCAATAATTCCACTTTTCCAGGCAGGACATCTCCTCCCTCACAGCTTTAATCAGATTATTATTCTCTCATTGCTCACTCCTTGAGCAGAATTCATCCAGAGGTGAGGGAGGCACAGCTAGGAGAGGAATCTGAGTCCAGCTGGTGCTTTAACATTCAGGGGAGATCATAAAAACTTTTAAAAGGTGACATTTTCTTCTCTTCTTCTCACATTTTAGCTTTGGCTTCTCAACAATTGCTCCATGTGCCAACTGGTTTTCCATCAGTCAGTGCATGATTTCTGCATTAAATAAATCCCCCTGCAAACCAGGAGCAGATGCTGCAGCTGATGCCAGGGAGAAAACAGGAGGGAATTCCTGATAAATCACAAATGGAGCTGCTCTGGTCAGCCACAAACACGCGGTGAAAAATCCCAGGCTGTGCAAACAGCCCTCAGCAAGTGAGAAACCATTCCTGCCAGGTTCCACCAGGAATTACAGAAACTTTTCCTGCAAGACCAACCCCCAGGTGGCCTCAAGGGACGGAAAAATCTCCAGTTCTACCAGGAATTACAGAATTTTTTCCTGCCAGACCAGCCCTGACCTTAAGTTATGGGAAAAGATCAGGTTCCATGAGAATTACAGAAATCTTTCCTGCTACACCAGCCCTCACCTCAAGAGATGAAAAAATCTCCAGTTCCACCAAGAATTACAGAAATTTTCCTGACACGCCATCCTTCACCTTAAGGGATGGAAAAGACTCAGGTTCCATCAGGAATTACAGAATTTTTCCTGCCAGACCGGCCCCCATCTGGCCTCAAGAGATAGGAAAAGCTCCAGTTCCACAAGGAATTACAGAAACTTTTCCTGCCACATCAGCCTCACCTCAAGGGATGGAAAAATCTCCAGTTCCAAAAGGAATTACAGAAATTTTTCCTGCTAGACCAGGCCTCACCTCAAGGGATGGGAAAAGCTCAGATTCCATGAGGATGACTGAAACTTTTCCTGCCACAGAACCCCCAGCTGGCCTCAAGGAATGGAGAAAGCTCCAGTTCCATGAGAATTACTGAAATTTCTCCTGTCACACCAGGCCTAGCTGGCCCCAAGGGATGGAAAAGGCTCTGGTTCCAGAGAACGCCAGAGCCAGAGGGTGGCTGGAGCTGAGTTCCATGAAAATGCCAGAGCCAGAGGGTGGCTGGAGCCCGAGGGCCGTGCAGAGCCCGAGGAGATGCCAGCCCTGCCTTGGTGCAGGGGATAATGGCCCTGGCAGGAGAGCCCCAGTAACGAGGCAGGAATTCACCGGGCAGGGCCCGTCACAGGCACAAAACGCATTTGTGAGGAGCTGCACTGGGCCAAAGGCTCAATAAATTCAATAAAGTCCCCACTAAATGCATTAGTGCTGCCTGGGTATGATCTTGATAGATCGTGGAAGTTGCCCTGGAGCAATTAGTGCTGGGCCAATTGCTCGGATTCAATTGGAACAAAGCGCCGGCACTCGCTAATTCGGTTTCTCTAATGAGAGAAAGCATTTCTGAGGAGGATATGGGCAATAAAAGCTGCAAAACACAATTTAAGACGTGGTGACAAAAGTAAACAGACTTTCAGCAAGGCAGTCGGGGTCATCCCTGGAGTTCTGTGCAGAGGCCTCTGGAGGAGGGCAGGGCGGGCCTGAGCCGAGTGGGGCCTGCAGCTCACTGGGGAGCAATGAATTCCTCATTACTGGGGAATAATGATTAATTCCTCATTATTGGGGAATAATTAATTCCTCATTATTGGGGAACAATGAATTCCTGACCCCCTGCACCATCCTGGCACACCCATTTCCAGCCCAGCTCATTGGGGAGCAATAAATCCCTCATTACTGGGGAAAAATTAATTCCTGTCACCCCTGCACCATCCTGGCACAGCCATTTCCAGCTCCAGCTCATTTTTGGGTGGATAAAGTGAGACTGGAAGGAATTCTGCTGGTGGGAAGGACCCTGAATGTCCCTGGAAGTGGATCCCACACATGAGGAATTCCTGACCATCCCTCAGTCGCCATTTTCTGTTTGCATGGAGCACAAAGGTGGGGCTTTTCTCCTGCCCCCAGGAACTGCAAGAAGCCCTTCCCAACCTTATTTCCTTCAGGAAATAACGAATCAGGAAGAGAACAGTGCCTGGGACCAGGCTGAGCTCGGTGAAGGACTCTCAGAGAGCTGGAGCTGAGGTGGAGGAGCTGCTGGAGGCTGTGCAATCCCACCCCAAGCAGTGCCAGGAATTCTCCTCGCAGCAGAGCACTCCAGATGGGCTGGGACAGAGCCAGCCCAGCTAAAACTTCATCTCTGCCACAAAAACAGAGGCAAGAAGGAAAACAATCCCCCTGCTTCAGTGCAAGTTTGCTTTGTCTGTAGTGGAAGAGCCCGGCCCAGGATGGCTCCAGGCCAGTGACAGCTCCTGTCCCCATGTCCCCAGCCCCCCGTGTGCCAACCCCTGCTTCTGCTCAGCACAAAGAATTCAATTTAGATCAGAAAACAGCAAAATCCTCCCTGCTCAGCACCTGAACCCGGCCTGGCGCTCACCTCGCTCCAGCTGCAAGCCAGCAATTAGTTCCAGCAAAACTGTGTTTGCTTATAGAACTAATTAGAGATCAAGAAAGTGGCTCACTTTTGATAATTACATGGTTGTGTCCCATCTATCAGCCACTGTTAAATTGTTGTTATATTAATGTAAAGCTCATAATCACGGCTGTTGGAAATTGAATAAATGTTCCTGCCAATTCTCTAATGCAATTAATTTACATAAAAGCCTCTGGAACTAAAATTGAAATGATATACATCTTTCCAAAGGTTTCATTTAAAACAAAGCTAAATAATGGAGAAATTACAGATCTCCTTTCTTTTCTCTTCACATTCTTATATTTACTAAAGTTAATGGCCAAATAATCGCTGGGATGTGCCTAAACCCGAGTTGTTGCAGCAGGAGCTCATTGCCGTGCCCAGCGACTCATTATCCACCGCGTGAACATTCCAGAGAGCCTGTTCCCCACCCGGGGAGCTGCCAGGGGATGCTGCAGGAGGCCGAGGAAGCTCAGGAAGCTCCGAGGAAGCTCAGGAAGCTCCGTTCCCTCAACCATCGCCATGGAAATCACACCCCGCTCTTTATTCGGGAATTTGTTTGGAGCTCTGGCTGCTGATCCGGGCAGATCTGACCCAGCCCCTCCTGCTGCAGTGAGGGCTCTGTCTGTCCGTCTCCAAACCCACCTCAGAGCAGATTCAGACCAGCCAGACCTGCCTTAACGCCGAGCAGGGCGTGCTGCCCGTCAGTGCTGAGGGTGCTCCCACACCTGCAGCGCCAGCAGCTCCTCACCTGTGAGAGGATGGGGAAAATCCCTTAAATCAGGAGAGGAGAACTGGGTGGACATCAGGAACCCTCCTTGGCCATGAGAGGATGGGGAAAATCCTTTAAATCATCAGGGGAGAAATGGATGAACATCAGGAACCCTCCTTGGCCATGAGAGGATGGGGAAAATCCCTTAAATCACGAGGAGAACTGGATGGACATCAGGAACCCTCCTTTGACTGTGAGAGGATGGGGAAAATCCCTTAAATCAGCAGCAGAGGACTGGATGGATCTAAAATGGACATCAGGAACCTTCCCCGGCCCAAGAGTGGATGGGGAAAATCTCGTAAATCAGGAGAGAACTGGATGGATATAAAATGGACATCAGGAATCCTCCGTGGCCCATGAGAGGATGGGAAAAATCTCCTAAATCAGGAGAGAACTGGATGAACATCACCAATTCTCCCTGGCCCAAAAAGGGATGGGGAAATCCTCCTAAATCAGGAGAGAACTGGATGGACATCAGGAATCCTCTCTGGCCCGTAAGAGGATGAGGAAAATCTCTTAAATCAGCAAAAGAGAGCTGACTAAACATCAAGAACCCTCCCTGGCCCAAGAGGGGATGGGGAAAATCTCTTAAATCAGGAGAGAACTGGATGGACATCAGGAATTCTCCCTTCACGCTGCTGCTTGTGCCACCTTCCCCCACTCCAGCTGAATTCCTTCCCTGCTGAGCCCCAGCCCCTCACAGCTTTTAAGGCTCTGGCTGACATTTATATCTCTTTTTTCACGGCCTGCCACAGTTGTTCAAGGAGAGGAGTTGACTCAAGAGATAGAGGGCAAATAGATCTGAGCTTAAGTTCCCCGAATTTCCCTGTATTTATTACCCTGATTTATGGGGTCATGCTGATCTGGAGAAGTTTGTGCTAATGCCATAAAAAGCTCGGAGGGCCAGCAGCTCTAATAAAACAGAAATTAGCCACGGAGCAGGATAGAGAGGGGAGGGAGCAGAGGAGAGGGTCATTAAATCACTAACACCAAGGTCTGGCTGAGATGTGCTCCCGTCAGTAAAGCCATCAAGTTTTATCCTGGCTGGAGGGAGGGAAATCCTCTCACCTTGGCCCAGGGCCCTGCAGGTGTGGGGGCATCCTGGGGTTTGGCACTTGAGAGAAGAGAGCTGCAAGGATTTAATCCAGCAGGATTTAATCTCCCCAAAAACAAGCCCAGCACTGGGCTGGGAACTAAATTTGAAAAGGCAAAATGGATGTGCAGGACTTTGACTGCAGTCCCTGCCAGCAGTGTCACAAATTCTACAGGAATTACAGGAAATTAAAGACAGGAAATTAAGTTAAAAACAGGAAATTAAGATAAATACAGGAAATAATGGGCACTTTGGGGTGGGATTTCAGGCTCCTGCCCTTGTCAGAGCTTCTGGAATGAGATTTGGGGCAGCAGCCAGGCCCAGAGTCCCTCTCCAGCTGAGGAACTGCAGGAGCTCCTTGAGAAAACAAATCCAACCCATCACCAAACCCTTCTCTGGGCTCCCTGCTCCCTCACTTGAGGTGGGATTTAAAATTTTACCTGGTGGGAGCCCAAGGACAGCTTGGTTTAACTGGAGATTGGAGAGGAAAGTGTCTGCAGCTCCAAATTCTCACCTAATCTGGACCATTTGGGGCTGAACAAATCAAATGAGAAAATAATTTCCAAACAACCTTAGAACAACTTAAACCTCCTTGACTTTCTGGATCTCAGAGTTTGGCCTTCAAGCATTGATGAGAAGTTAATACACACCAATAACTAAAATAACCCATAATTTCAATTTTATTTCAGCTTCCAAGGTGTTAAAAGTGGAATTAGCAATGATTTTAACCCGATATTATTGCTATTGTTTCGCTGCAAACAGCAGAATGTGGAGAGAGAAAGAGCTTGCCATGTTTTATTTTTATACACCCAGAAAAGGAGAGCAGAGCCAATAAACTGAGGGTGTCCTACACGAGCTCCAATATTGTATAAATCATGAATAATGCATCAGGCAGAAATGAGAAACTGCAACAGCATCAAACCTATATGGAAATAAATAAAACATAACAGCACAAGTGCAATCATGTCGGCCGTGTCGATAAAAATGTGTTTGTGTTTGGGCAAGGAGGAGGAGGAGGGAGAAAACTTCTCTGGCGAATGATTGTGGGAGTAATAATAATAATAATAATAATAGTATTAATAATAATAACAAGGCAAGGGTAATTAGCAAATTAACCTCCAGCTGAGGGAGGCTGTGGGGTGGGGGCAGCCAGGAGTGACACGACATGGAAAAGGGGTGGGGAGGGATTTTGGGGAAGGATGGGAATGCAGGGCTGGGTTTGAGCTTTGGGAAGGATGGGAATGCAGGGCTGGGTTTGGATCTTTGGGAAGGATGGGAATGCAGGACTGGGTTTGGATCTTTGGGAAGGATGGGAATGCAGGGCTGGGTTTGGATCTTTGGTAGAGATGGGAATGCAGGGCTGGGTTTGAGCTTTGGGAGGGATGGGAATGCAGGGCTGGGTTTGGATCTTTGGGAAGGATGGGAATGCAGGGCTGGCACGGGTAATTAGCAAATGAACATCCAGCTCAGGGAGGCTGTGGGGTGGGGGCAGCCAGGAGTGACACGACATGGAAAAGGGGTGGGGAGGGATTTTGGGGAAGGATGGGAATGCAGGGCTGGGTTTGGATTTTTGGGAAGGATGGGAATGCAGGGCTGGGTCTGGGTCTTTGGGAAGGATGGGAATGCAGGGCTGGGTTTGGATCTTTGGGAGGGATGGGAATGCAGGGCTGGGTTTGGATCTTTGGGAAGGATGGGAATGCAGGGCTGGGTTTGAGCTTTGGGAAGGATGGGAATGCAGGGCTGGGTTTGGATTTTTGGGAAGGATGGGGATGCAGGGCTGGGTTTGGATCTTCGGGAAGGATGGGGATGCAGGGCTGGGTTTGGATCTTTGGGAGGGATGGGAATGCAGGGCTGGGTTGGGTCTTTGGGAAGGATGGGAATGCAGGGCTGGGTTTGGATCTTTGGGAGGGATGGGAATGCAGGGCTGGGTTTGGATCTTTGGGAAGGATGGGAATGCAGGGCTGGGTTTGAGCTTTGGGAAGGATGGGAATGCAGGGCTGGGTTTGGATTTTTGGGAAGGATGGGGATGCAGGGCTGGGTTTGGATCTTCGGGAAGGATGGGGATGCAGGGCTGGGTTTGGATTTTTGGGAGGGATGGGAATGCAGGACTGGGTTTGGATCTTTGGTAGAGACGGGATGCACATCCTGCTCAGGCTGGGTTTGGATCTTTGGGAAGGGTGGGATCTCTATTTCTCTAGCTCTAATTCCACACCTGGAATAGCTCTGTCCCAGAAAATCAGAGGGGATTCAGGAAGTGGGCAAAGTCTCAGTTCTAATCTCAGGCCCCAGGGGTTAAATCCCAGCTTTACCTTCCCCACAGGGTCGTTGGGGCAGCCAGGAGCTTCCTGCCCCCTTCCTGCCCCTGTGCAGGGCCACGCTGAGGGAGCAGAGGTTCAGAAAGAAGGAGGAGGCTCCTGTGGTGCCATCCCACTGGGATCTGCTCCATCTCCCGCTCCAGGAGCTGCTCACACCCTCCATCCCCCTCTCTGGAGCACAGCTCCCCACCAAAAGCAGCTCTGCGGGTTTGGATCATCAGCCAAGCCCAGCAGAGCCGAGCTTTAATGGGATCCAAAGGAAACTTGACTCAAGGACAAACCCTCCACTCCCCTCCTGTAATGATCCCTGTGTTTCCAAGGAAATCTCTTCCCCCTAAGATTACCAGGAACATTTAATGCAAATTGGATGCATCCCTCTTTTCTTTAAGGCTCAAAATAATCTATGCATATCTTTCTATTACTTCTCAGAGCCATTAGCCAGGATGAGTTCATATTTTTATTCCCTTTGCACACTGAATGCTTCTCCTTCCTTTGGGGTGGCAGCTTTTATTATTGAAGTCAGCAAAACCTGAGCAATCCCATTACCTGCTCCCTCTGCTGCCTCCCTCCCAACCACCCCTGATTTACGAGCCAAAATCGAGGCTTGGATTGCTCAGAGCTGCTCCCATTTTCAAACAAAACCCCAAATAACTGATCAGAGTTGCTCTGGTGATTGAACCACGACAATTAACGGATGGGAGCCGTTCCCCAAATCTGCTGTTCCCATTTCTTTAAGGATTCAGCTCATCAAAGAGGGGATTTGGCTCCTCACAAAGCACTTAAGGGATGGTTTGATAACACTCCTGAAGCAGCACAGAAATGTGAGAGCAGCTGAAGGAGCCACCAGGAGCAGGAAGAGCTGAATAGCGAAGTTAGATAAAATCTGATCAAAAATAGAACTTGTCTCCTTTTTTTGTTGGTGTGGTTTTTTGGATTTTTTTTTTTTTTTTTTATAATGGAGATATTTAATCCTTGGCACACTCTGCCTTCGCTGCTTGGGAAATGTGAGCCCAGTAATTTATACAGGAGATATCTTTCTATAGGATAAATATCCACAGAAAATTCCGAGTTAGAAGGGACCCACAAGGATCATCGAGTCCAACTCTTAATTAAGCAAATGGCCCATATAGAACAAATATATTATAAATATTGTAATACACAGATCTATTTCAGAAAGTCCTGTTGATTTTTAGTTACTTCTGGCTTTAAAACCCTGAGAATTCTGCTCTTGCTTCTCCTACCACAGCCAAAATAACCCCAGGAATGAGGATTGCAAAGGATGGGGAGTTTGCTCAAGGCCATGGTGACAGTCAATTAAAAAAAATTAAAGCTGGTTTTCCCTTCTCTGCAGCAGCTCTGGGGGCAGTGAGAGGAGCTGAATTCCCTGTCCCAGCCCCGGATGCTGCTCCGGGATCTCCCAGGGCAGGAGAAGCTGTGCCCAGCCCAGGCAGCCCCTGCTGCTCCATTAAATGGGATTTAGTGCAAGCTGTGAGTCCTCACGTTTAATGATGTGAAACCCTCTGGGCCCACTGTGAGCTGTGAGGGCTGAGATCCTGTGAATTTCCAGAAAGTTTTGATTTGTAATTTATGACTTTATTGCAAAAAGTTGTAAGAGATGTGTGATTTCTGACCTTACTACAAAACATTTGTAAAAAAACTTGTGATTTCATGTAATTTATTACAAAAAGTTGTAAGAAATGTGTGATTTCTGACCTTATTACAAAATAGTGGTAAGAAATTTGTGATTTCTGACCTTACTACAAAACATTTGTAAAAAAACTTGTGATTTCTGACCTTACTACAAAAAATTGGTAGGAAATTTTTGATTTCTTACCTTATTGCAAAAAAATTGGTAGGAAATTTGTGATTTCTGATCTTATTACAAAAAAAATTGTAAGAAATTTGTAATTTCTGACATTATTGCAAAAAATTGGTGAAAAATTTGTGATTTCTGACCTTATTACAGCAAATTAGTAAGAAATTTGTAGTTTCTGACCTCACTACAAAGCACTTTTTGCCCGAGTGCTCCGCAGGCCCAACAGGGGCCTCCACGGAACCACAGCCATTCATTCTTTATCATTGGGTGTAAAAAGAGCTTAATCCCGACACAAACAGCTTAAAAATGTCATTTTATGCTAACTGAGAACAGCAGAGAGAAACAAGCTCCTCTTTGAGGCCAATATTAATTTCAATTACGCTGCTGAGCTCTGCGGGGTGAACAAGGCTGAGCGATAAAGAGGAGCTGCTCCTTAAGCCAGGGCAGCAATAAAAACCCTGCAGCCACTCTGGGTTTGCTCCTCACTGAAATTTGGACCCTGAGGTGCAGCTTCCGAGTCCCTAAAACTGTAATTCATGCCTTGGTGCAGCAGGTTGGGAGGGATTGTTAATTAAAACCTGCGGGAAGCTCGTTAAAATGATGATTCCTGAGCTAGGGACGTGTTTCAGACACCTGGGGGGTTTCACTTGGGGTTCTTGGCACGTCAGACCCTGGCACTGCTGGGCTCTGAACCTCACAGTTCTGGAGCCCAAAATGTGCTGGAAAGCCCAGAATGTTCTGGAAACCACAGCATTTTCAGTCAAATGTCCCTTGTGTAAAGCAAGAATTGAACATCCACGGAGGCTCAAAAATCTCCGAGACCGAACTTGGGGTGTGAATGCAAGCCCAGCACAGAACCCCACAGGAATCCCTTCGCCTAAGCCAGGCTTAAACCGGCTCCTTTGTGTGAGACCCAGCCTTGGCAGGTCCCCTCTGTGGTTTCCAGGACCAGAACCTGTTTTTCCTGCAGGCAGGCAGCGCTGATCACCCCTCACATCCCCTCTCCCACTTCACCCAGGGTTATTAAAACTGGATTGTTTGCTCATCCCTCTTAAACAAAAGGTGATTTGATACCAAGTGTTAAACAAAAGGTGATTTTACACCAAGTGTTAAACAAAAGGTGATTTTTTGGATACCAAGTGTTAAATAAAAGGTGATTTTTTTGATACCAAGTGTTAAACAAAAGATGATTGACACCAACTGTTAAACAAAAGGGATTTGACACCAAGTGTTAAAATATCATCACTGCTGCTCCCGTGTGTCCATCCAAGCCCAGGCAGGGCTGCTCCTGCAGGAAATGAAGGGAATTCCAGCCCTGCTCTGCTCAGCCTTTAAACTGAGCTTTGCTTTTTAGTCTCTGCTGCTTTCCCCACGAGCCAGGGTGGCAGAGGCTGGATCCAGAGGGGATGGAATGTGGGATTGTTGGAATGCTGGATCCAGAGGGGATGGGATGTGGGACTGTTGGAATGCTGGATCCAGAGGAGCTGGAATTCCAGATCCAGAGGGGCTGTAATGTGGGACTATTGGAATGCTGGGTCCAGAGGAGCAGTGCTGGATCCAGAGGGGCTGGAATGCCAGATCCAGAGGGGCAATCCCCTCTGGGATTGCTGCACCCTCTGGATCCAGCAATTGTTGGATTGCTGGATCCAGAGGAGCTGAATTTCAGGATCGCAGCATTGCAGGATTGCAGGGTTGCAGGGTTGCAGAGTTACAGGGTTGCAGCATTGCAGGGTTACAGGGTTGCAGGGTTGCAGAGTTGCAGGATTGCAGGATTGCTGTCCCCAGGCTCCTCCTGGGAGGAGGATGAACAAACCCCACACAGATTCACCCTTCTGGTCTCGATCTTGGACTCCTGAAGGGATTTATGGGGACCCTGGGGGGAAAGGGCCCTCTTTGGGGGCAGGGAGGAAGGGGTGCATGGTGGGCTGTGGGTTGATTCCCATTTCCTCCCTCTCACCACCTGAGCAACTCCCGAGGAGCCAAAACCAGTCAGAACCTGCTGCTGAGCTCTGGCAATTCCTTATTTTCATTCCAGAAAGATCCACAGGTCGGGTTTTAGGGGAAGCAAAGGAAGGTTTGTCCTTCATTGCGGGCGAGCTGCCCGTCCCCCTCAGGTCCAGAGCCCTGCCTCTGTTTGGGCTCCCAGGTGCTGTTGTTTTGCAAATTAATAACGAGAGAATTGATATTTATTTACTGGAGATGCTCTTCCCCGACTCAAGGAGCCAACAGCGGAGTGGAGATGAGCTTGTGAAGTGGTGCATAAAAAGAAATCTAATCTTGGCAAATTAGATAATAGAGAGCACTATTAGCTGTGGTTTAGATATCCTGGTTGATAATCTGCATTAAGAAGGGCTTTTTAGCCTGATCCATCTGCACCAGCTCTTACCAATGTCCAAACAATCAGAAGTGAGAGTAAATAAATAGCAAGGAAACCCTGATAAGAATTTTATCGATCTCCTCTCACTCCTCTGAAGCTGGCATTGATTCCAGTATTTGCAGCTAAGGTTCATTTTTGAAGCCTCTTTGCCAAGCAGCCTCAAGTTTCGCATAATTTCATTTCAGAGTGGGGGATGTTGTTTGTATCAGAATATCTTATTAGCAATAAAAGGATATTCCCTATAATTGAATAACTTCTCAATTAACTCCTTGGAGAGGCAGCAAAAACAACCAATTCCCTCTGATTCACCCTCAGCAGGAGGCCCTGGAATTACCAGCGAGTCAATTAACATCCTTCCACCCAAATGACAAACAAGGACATCAAATGCACGGGATTGAAAGGGGCGAACATGGAAAACGAGCGTGGGATCAAAAATGTGGGAGAAGCGTGCAGTGCACCATTTCCGTGGGAAGCACAGCCACACAAAGCCTGGGGATGCAAAGGGAGAGGAACCAGGGATTATTCCCTAAAAATTCAGCATTCGTGGAGTTTGGGCCATCCCTCCCAGCGGAGAAGGAGGAACTGGAATTCCTGCTCCCTGCCCGGGGTTGGGATGGGATCTATGGGATGGGATCATTGGGATGGGATGAGATCCATGGGATGGGATGGGGTGGGATGGGATGGGATGGGATCATTGGGATGGGATGGGATCATTGGGATGGGATCCATGGGATGGGATCATTGGGATGGGATGGATGGGATGGGATCATTGGGATGGGATGGGATCCATGGGATGGGATGGGATCCATGGGATGGGATGGGAATAGGATCATTGCAATGGGATGGATGGGATGGGATCATTGGGATGGGATAGATGGGATGGGATTACTGGGATGGGATGGGATCATTGGGATGGCATGGCACGGGACAATATTTAGGGTTCTTCCCACTCTGGAATTCTGGGATTCCCTAGATCAACCCCTGCTCCTAAGAAAGGGTCAAGTCTCCCCAGTCCACCCGAGCCAAGCCCCCAATCCCTGTTTTTCACCAAAGGAAGCCCTGCCTGGGAGATCTGCACAGAAATTAAAGAACCCCGAGCTGCTCATGTTTCGTTTGTCCAATCCTGCCGTGACATTCACTTCCAAACGTTGATTATTTGAAGAAATAACGGCTCTGGCATTTAGAAAGTCAGCTCCCATCAGCTGCAGCTCCAGACGTGCTGTGTAATTGGGGGATTCTAATTGCAAATAAGAACCTTTTTCTCCTCAGGAGCCAGGTCTGAGTTTGTCTAAGGTAATGAAGCAGGGGCTGAAGATCAGCCCTGGAACAAATTGCATTAAGGGGAATCAGGCACTTGTCTGTTCGGATTTCTTCCCTCAGAAAAGCTTTGTGTCACCCAGTCCCCACGGCTCAGGCGCTCTGCTTATCCACAGAGCTCCAGCAAGGGGGGCAAAAAAACAGTGATTAAAGCAAAATATTACAGCGAACCCCCATTCATTCCCTCTCCAAACCCCCCAGTGCTTTCTCCCGGCTTTGAAGTCCCGGTGGATAAATAACAGGGAGAGGTTGTTGCTATGGAACTCCAGCATTGAAATGGATGAGGCAGAGTGACCTTTGCCTCCGGAGATGATGTGCAAGCTATTTATATGCACAGCTGTACAAATTGCCAGAGTTTAATGTTAAATTCCACGGAAAATCATCTTTGCTGTTCTGCTTTTGAGGAAAGGACGGGGTTTAAATATTTAATGGGCTCTCTGGCTGCGCAGGCACATTTGGTGTTACATAAGTGAGCAGCAGAGAGCTCATCCTGGCAAGGTCTGCTTTAATGAGAGCAAATTCCAGAGGATCCTGAGAACGCCTGGGAGGTGCAGCTCCAGCCCTTTGTGCCACCTGCTCCTGGCAGGACAGCCCTCAGCTCCCTTCCCTCTGAATTCCCAGGGGATTTACCTTCCCCCCAAAATTAGGGAGTGAGAATGAGGGTTTCAGATTTAGGGAAAAGCCTCCAGAACTCCCAGCAGGACAACCCTCAGCTCCATTCCCTCCAAATTCCCAGGGGATTTATCTTCCCCCCAGAACTGGTGATGGAAATGGGAGTTTCAGTTTTAGGGAAATACCTTCAGAACTCCCAGTGCAGGACCAGGACAACCCTCAGCTCCATTCCCTTCAAATTCCCAGGGGATTTACCTTCCCGCCAAAATTAGGGAGTGATGATGAGGGTTTCAGATTTAGGGAAAAACCTCTAGAACTCCCAGCAGGACAACCCTCAGCTCCATTCCCTTCAAATTCCATGGGGATTTATGTTCCCCTCAGAATTGGTGATGGAAATTAGGGTTTCAGATTTAGGGAAAAGCCTCCAGAGCTCCCAGTGTGAGACCAGGACAACCCTCAGCTCAATTCCCTCCAAATTCCCAGAGAAATTTACCTTCCCCCAGAATTAGGGAGTGAGAATGAGGTTTTCAATTTTAGGGAAAAGCCTCCAGAATTCCCAGTGCAGGACAAGGACAGTTCTCAGCTCCATTCCCTCTGAATTCCCAGGGAATTAGACTTGGTGATGGAAATGAGGTTTTCACTTCTAGGGAAAAGCCTCCAGTGCTCCCAGTTCAAGGAGGAGTTGAGACTCTCCTCTCACCCACATCATTTTGCACCATCGAAACCCAACGGTTTTGCTCACAAACCCAACTATTGAAGTGCTCAGGGCCACCATCCCAAATCCACTGGAGATTTGGGCTTTGCAGGGTTTAAAAATCTTCCTAAATAACGCAGCAGATGAACTGAAACCTGATGGTCCTGCAGAGCTCAGGATGAGCTTGTTTAGATCTCCCAACATCACCCCAAAAGTTCCTTTTCTCCCTTAACTGGCAAAATCCTGTCAAAACCTTATTTAATCTCCACAATAAAGTAATATTTAGCCTAAAAAGCTGGTATTGGGTTGTTAAGATGCAAGAAGTGAGCACCAATGTTCATTATTCTTTTGTTTTCATTTCTAAAAGCCTCTTTTTTCCTGCAGGAGTTCTGCCTGTAAATGAAAACTCGCTGGCAAAGTTCTGACTAAAAAATTCAGGCAGCTGGAGTTAAAAACACAAAGCCCTGGGCACATTATGGATCTTTATGCGCTGTTGCAGCCCTCTGCAAGATTTAAAAATAGGCCAGAAATTGTCCATAATTCTTTGTGCAGGCCCTTGGAACCGGACATTAATTTATAGCAGCTGCAAACCTGACCTGAGACAATATTTTTGAATAATAGTGGGGGGTTTAATGCTTGAATCAACAGGAACCCCTCAAAAACTCCTTTATTTACTCCAAGATTAAAGGCTGGTGTAAATAAAGAATATTCAGACAGCGGAGCACAGCAGAAAGAGGGAAATACAACACTTCAATTGCTGTTAATTTGCATTTCCAGAGGTGCTCCAGATGTGAGACAGATAATGCAGGGCCACAGGCACCGAGCAGATTATTCTGGAGCAAAGGGAAGACTCAGCGCTGAAGGGAATGAAGTTATTGGAGAGGTTTAAACTTGGTTCTTTTCTCAGGAAATGGGGATTTAGATTGGATTTATCTTGCCCCAGTCAGGACAGATGAATCATCACTGGGAGAGGAGTTGAACTGAGCCAGCAGGGCTGAATTTAACGGGTTTGGGATGCAGGAAACACAAAGAGCTGGGGATTGTTTTGTTCATCGTCGTTCTCTGCCCGCTGCACCTCAGGAATGGGCAAACAAGAAATGTTTGGGAGAGCTGAGGGTGAGTTATGAGCAGCAAACCCGAATTTCCAAAGCCAGGGGGATGAATCCTGCTGGCTCTGAACCCCAAATCTCCTCAGTCCCCCCAGAGCCTCCTGCAGCCCACACTTACAGGGCAGGGAGACTTTATTTTATTTATTCTCTCTTTTTTTTTTCTGTATTTTTGCAATTTTTCTGTATTTTTTCTGTATTTTTTAATGTATTTTTCCTGTATTTTGTATTTAGACAATTAGAGGCACAGCCAGTCACTAAAGGAATTTTCCCAACTTCTTAAGCCCATTAATTGGCCCTGAATGGCCGAGCAGTAAATCCCAGAGTCCTGAAGGTGCCCGTGAGGGTTTTTCAGTGGAGTGCTTGAGCTTTCACCTCATTTTAGCAATTTTGATCCCTCAAAAACCAGCACAAACCTTCATCCTGCGTCTTCAGGGGTTTGTGCCTCTGCTGTAAGCATTTAGTGCTGGCAGGAGTTGGGGAATTGGGGTGGAAAACACAAATCCTGGGCAGGAGCTCATTGTTATTCCTGTGTTTTTCTCCATTTACCAAGGGCCCTCATTTCCCTCTCAGTGATGCTGCTTTGAGCACATTGGATTTGACTCCTCACTTCCACCTGCCAGAGATCAAACATTCAACAGCCCCGAAAAAAACCCTCAAGTGGTTCCCAAAAGCCAAACAAAACCAGCCCAGGAAATGGGAAACAACGTGAAAACGAGAGCTCCAGAGATGGAAAATAACAACAAGGCAGAAAAAAAAACCAGGAAATGTGATTTTCACCCGTTTTCTGCCCATGGAAAGGAGGGGAAATAAATTGAGTCCAGTTTGTTCCAGCAAATAAACCCCGAGGGGCTGCAGAGGGGAAATGCAGGGTCTGGGCAGCTCAATTTGCAGTAATTAACCCAAAACAAGAGGTTTTTGGGCATTTTATCCGTGGGGGAAGGGAAAAAAAAGTTCTGTCAGCATCAATCCCCTTTTCTGAGGGAAAGGAAAAGGAATTAAATAAAACTGGTTTAATGGAATCAACGATTTCCTGGTGAGTTTCAGCCACCAAAAATTTCATGTGGTTCCCTCAGGTGAGGTGACATCCATGGGGTTTTTCCCAAGGGAAAAAAGCTCATTTGGGGAGAGCTGTGGGGTTTGGGCAGAGTTTGGGGCAATCTGCCCAGGAAATGTGAGGTGCCAGGTGGGATAGCAGTGGTGGAGCTGGGAGGGGAGAGTTTCACTGAATTAACAATCCCAGATCTTTAACCCAAGGAAGGTTTAATGGGGAGAATTTAATTACAAGCTCTCCAGGTAATCCCATTCCTCCCCACACCTGCTGGGTTCCTGCAGCACCTCGGTCCTGGGCGGAGGCAGCAACAATCCATTTCTTCATGAAAATCAGAATTTTGAATGGCCATAAGGCCCTGCCTCAGAAAAACCCCACAGCCCCGGTGTCCTTCATGAAATCCTACAAAGTTCCCTAAAAAGGGCCAGTCTAGGTTCAACCCAGCCTATTTTAGGGGTTCTTTTCCTCTGTAGATTCCGCACATTGGGCAAAGCAGGAATTAATGTATTTAAATATCATTGAAATTCACTTTTTCCATCAGAGCTCCTCGTTTGATCCTCCCTGGCTCCTGCCCAGCGCTCGCACCAGATGTTGCAATTTGCACCTGGTGGGTTGGTGTGTGAAAAGCCACATTTCTGCTTTTTCTTCCATAAACAGAAGGAAATCTGTCTTTAGCGCCTTTGATGAATTCCATGGACTTTTCCCACCTATTAACTCCTCCAGCTGGGTGCTACCACCAGCAGGAATCCAGCAGGGACGTGGAGGAGGTCACTGCCAGCCCCAAATGGCAAACCCCAAATGGCAAACCCCAAACGTGCAAGCCCCAAACTGCCAGCCCCAAACGGAACACCCCAAACGGCCAACCCCAAACTGCCAACTCAAAACTGCCAACCCCAAATGGCAAACCGCAAATGGAAAAGCTCAAACTGTCTATGTCAAATGGCCAACCCCAAACTCCCAACCCTAAACTGCCCACCCCAAACTGCCAATGCCAAACTGGCCACTCCAAACTGGCAAACCCCAAACTCCAAATCCCAAGCTCCCAACCCCAAACAGCCAATGCCAAATTACCAACCCCAAACTCCCAACCCCAAATGGCCAATCCCAAACTCCCCAATCCCAAATTCCAACCCCAAACTCCCCACCCCAAATGGCCAATCCCAAACTCCCAACCCCAAATGGCCAATCCCAAACTCCCGACCCCAAACTGCGCCAAATTACCAACCCCAAACTGCCAACCCCAAACTCCCAACCCCAAATGGCCAATCCCAAATTGCCAATGCCAAACTGCCAATCCCAAACTCCTGACCCCAAACTCCCAATGCCAAACCGCCAACCCCAACTTCCCAACCCCAAATGGCCAATCCCAAATTGCCAATGCCAAACTGCCAATCCCAAACTCCTGACCCCAAACTCCCAATGCCAAACCGCCAACCCCAAATTCCCAACCCCAAATGGCCAATCCCAAATTGCCAATGCCAAACTGCCAATCCCAAACTCCTGACCCCAAAGCTGCTGCCGTCAGCTCCTCCCCACCCTACACAAACGTCTTCTCTCAGACAATTCCCAAAGCTCTTCAGCACCACCAGATCCTTTCCTACCCCAAATTTCCTCAGCAATAACAAAAATATCCCCAGACAAAGCTCGGGGAGGCAGCGAGAACAGAAGGAATGTGGAGAGTTCAGCTGTAAGTTAGAAATGAAAATGGATTTAATCTGTCTTGAAACTTCTGGAAAAGTCCGAAATGGGCATTTCCTTCTTTGTTCAGCCTGGGTTTTGTTGTTTGTGGGGTTTTTAAAGCACAGAACTGCAGGGGGTGCAATCAGAGCCTCCATCACTCACATCTGGCTCATTTCTTACCCCACCCAGCCCTGCCAGATGAAAATGTTCCTTCACCTCCAAGAGCAATGAGAAATTGGAGTGGCAACAAAAGAAAGTGGAGCTGGGAAGTGCAAAGGAGTCCAGCAGGGAGGGAAAAAAGAAAGAAAAAATAAAAATACAAGACAAGAATGCGGTGATCACGACCCGTTTTCATTCACTGCTCTCCAATTAAAGTGATTTTTCTTAGAAGAAAAACTTATCTCTGGAACACATTCATTTCTTCTCAGCCTTCTGTGAAGGCAAATTGAAAACTCACGGGGTAAAATTTGACTTCATGGTAAAATTACAACCAATTTTTCCCTCGCAACAATAACAACACAGCCACTCGCCAGTTTTCAAATCAATTTTCCCTTCTCTTTCACTGAGATAAGTGGCAAAGTTTCCATGATTTGAGATGTTTTTTCCCCCCCTAAAGACTTCTACTTAACCCTGACCATGATCACACAATTCCTGCCCCTTCTCTGTGAAATCACTGCTAATTATCAGTGCAGGGATGAACTGGTGCTGCCTAAAAGCTCATTTAGCACAAATCCCTGCCAGGTGAATTTTCTCCTCGCTGGGAGCCAGTCCAGCCTTCACCATCACCATTTCACAGCACAAAGAAATGAGTTAAAACCCCCCAAAAAAACTGCATTTCCAGGGCTCTTTTTCCTTCTCCCAGCTGGGCACCTCCCCTTCCCTCTGCTCTCAGGCTGTTCCCAGGAAAAAGCCGTTTTTCCTGGAATTATTGTGAATTATTCTGCCAGAGCAGGCAGAACCAGCAGTGATTTTCAGATCAATTTACAGGACATCCCACTTACTTCATGTCGCTGTTCCACTCCACTGCATTCATTACTTAAAACATGTCCTTAAAATTGAGTTTTCATCTCCTGTTCCCCGTGGTTCTGGAGTGCAAAAATCTCCTCCTCAGCCCTGGGGCTGCTCATTTCCATCCCACTCCTCTTTCCCACAAAGAATTTTCCAAAGTGAAGGGTCTGAAGCCATTCTGCTTCGCAGAGGTGATTTATAAATGGGTTTTTTCAGGTGTTAACAGGACCTTTAAACCCAGAGCGTTTCTGGATTTCCCAGCCACGTGGGGAAGTTGGATGAATTAAACCCATTTTTTTTTAATTCTGCTGTATTTTCTCAGCTTTTAGCCCAGCTTTTCCAGCCCTTCCACAGCGTTTCTGCTGCTCAGCCACTGGAGGAGTAAAATTCCAGCTGGTGACCTCTGAAAGGAGAGAAAATCTGAAAAAAAAGCTTTTTTCTACATGTACTTGCCAGCAGTGTAGACATCTCTGAGGGCAAAGGAGTCACTCCAAATTTCTCTGTAAGGGGGAGAAATTAAAGCTTGATTTATACACTTGGAAGCAAAAATAAATCAGCGTTTTCCCAGGCCAGGTGCTGTTAAAGACTGAAATAAACCCTGAAGAGACGGAGAATTCTCTATCTCTTGGTGCTTTTGGTGCAGATACTGGGAATTCAGCTATGGGGGCTCAGGAGGAGCAATAAATACAGGAAAAACCCAAAGTTACATTGAGGATTTTAAATCATCCCCTACATGACCGAGGTTCCAAACTCCATTTTTTTCAGGCCATAAAATTGAGAAATACTTAAAGAAGAGAGGGAAATGAGAATGTGGTTGGGTTTGTGGTGCTGGTGCAGTTCAGGGGTTCAGTGATAAAGAGCCAGAAAAAAAACCCCAGTGATAAAGAACATGGAAAAATCCCTTCAGAGCCCCAAAACAACAAAGATTTTGCCAAATTTGAGAGACTTCAGAGCAATCTGGATGCTCTGTGCCACCAAATCAACCCCAAAAATGCTCCTTTGATCATCCCTGAGCTACCCAACCACTGACCCCACAGCTCCTTTATTTCCAGGAACTTCTTTGCAGAATTTCTTTTCTTTCCAGGATCTTCCAGGCACCAATGAGCCCCTGGTGTTTGCAGAGCTGAGCAGAGAATTCCTCTCCCAACCTCCTGCCAGGACTGGGGCTCACAGAGTAAATATTGGCCTGGCAGGGATGGGCTGCTGTCACTGTCACATTTTTTGGAAAATCCCTTCGCCCAGGATTTTTCTCCTGGGAAGCTGAGAAGCCTCAGAGAAAAATGAAAACAGTTTTCTCTCATTTGCTTCTCCTGTGTTTTGCTCCTTTGGAATGTGGTTGGGGATTGTTTACCCACAGGTTTCATTGGTTTCATGTGAATTGTTTTCATTCTTTGGCCAATCTGTGTCAGACTCTGGAGAGAGTCACGAGTTTCATTATTATCTTTTTAGCCTTCTGTCTGTATCCTTTCTGTATTCTTTAGTATAGTTTAGTTTAGTATTCTTTAATATAATATAGATCATGAAATAATAAATTAGCTTTCTAACATCATGGAGTCAGACTCATCATTCCTCCCTGCCACGAGGGACCCCACAAACACAACAGGCTGCAGGAGGGATTTATTTATTTATCCCCGAGCCTCCTCCTGCTGAATTCCCAAGGATAAAGAAATATTTCCACGGAGCCAGGGTGTGCAAAAGGCTGCGGATCCAGCAGGAGCTGGAAAATTCAGGTTTGTGTCTAATTGGCGGCTGGGCTGTCAGACTCTGAGAACTTGCTGACCTTGGCAAGGGTGAGGAGCACCCCTGGGGCTGCTGCTCCACGTGCAGCCGGAGCCATCTGGGGTTTTTTTGGGATTTTTGGAAGCTGTGCCCTCCACAGGGAGCCCCTGCCCAGCTGGAGCTGGCTCTGGGCAGCCCAGACCAGCTCAGATTTGGGATCAGAATCTCGCAGGGTGATTTCAGCTTGGACCTGGGCTGTAACTCCACCTTCACATCCCCCTCAGAAAATATTCATGGCAAGGCTGCATTTACTAAAAAAGGTGAACAGACTGAGATTCTGCCTTTTCTTAACCTTTTTCAACCTTTTTTCAACCAACTTCTTTTTTTCTAACCTTTCTTCAACCGACTTCCCCTTTTTCAACCTTTTTTCCATCCTTTTTTCAACCAGCTTCCCTTTTTTTTCAACCAGCTTCCTTTTTTCCAACCTTTCAAAATGTTTAGGCTGGGTGCACTCAACCTGTGTCACACTGGGAGCAAACTGTGTGTGAACTATGCACGTCATAAACCTGCACGCTTAATTTAATTAATAATTATTGAAATAATAATAAAATATTTAATTAAATATTTTAAAAATAACTAAATATTTTAATTAGGAATTAGCCTGCATGTTTTATTTCATTAATAACTATTGAAATAACAACAAAAATAATTAAATGTTTAATTAAATAGTTTAAGAATAACTAAATATTTAATTAGGAATTAACCTGCACATTTAAAAAATTATTTTATTATTTTTTTAAATTTATTTCTGTGCTATATTTCCCTTTCTCACACAGCTTGCAGCACGTGGCTCTCAAAATATTCTGCGTGTCGGGGCTGTCAGGATGATTAACAAGAGGAATTTGAAAAGAAAACAGGAGGTAGTTAAGACCTGCTCTCAGAATATGATTTATGGAGGTGTTTTCTGACAGAACCACGCTCAGAAATCTGAAAGGAGGGCGGAGCAGATTGGGTTTGGCTTCAAGATTCTTTTGTTTTGCAGAGTTGGTTAAAGTCAGTGAGAAATGATGAGGAAAATTGGATCTCTGAAGGATAAGGGACAACAGGGGAGACCCAAATCCCAGATATTCCACATCAGCCTGTCCCTGGTGGAACAGCAAATAATTCCCAGTACAGAGGGGTAAAACAGGAATAATACACAGTATTGAGGGGCAAAACAGAAATAATTCCCAGCACTGATGGGTAAAATGGCAAAGAATTCACAGCACTGAGGGGCAAAACAGAAATAATTCATAGCGTTGAGGGGTAAAACCGAAATAATTAATAGCACTGAGGGGTAAAACAGAAATAATTCACAGTGTTGAGTGTAGTGTGAATGGAAGAGAGGAGATAATTCACAGCACTGAGGGGCAAAACCAAAATAATTCACAGCATTGAGGGGTCAAACAGAAATAATTTACAGCACTAAGGGGTAAAAGAGAAAATTCATAGCACTGAGGGGTAAAACAGCAAATAATGCACATCATTGAGGGGTAAAACAGAAAAAATTGGCAGCACTGAGGGAAATCTGTACCCAGGTAGAGGAGGGTGGGTTTAATGGAACCCTCCCAGGATTGGCTCTCAGGGTTTTATTTCCTTTATAAATTTCTTTCCTGAGTCTCCAGCATGGAACTGCCCCAGTCCTGTGCAGGGTGGAACTGCCCCGGCCTGGCTGGAGACCTCCAGGTGCTCCTGGATGCAGGAACATCCCCAGTTTTAACATTTCAGTCATCCCTGGGGCTGTCTGCAAGCTCAGCTGAATGGGAACAGTCTGGGAGATTTTCTGGGTTTGCATTTTGTTAAGCATTAAAGGGGATGAATGAGAGGAGGAACCCTCTGTGCTCAAAACCCCAGGAGGAAGAACCACCGTGCTCAAAACCCCAAAAGGAAAAACCCCCGTGCTCAAAACCCCCAGAGGAAGAACCCCTGTGATCAAAACCCCAGAGGAAGAGCCCCTGTAATCAAAACCCTGAGAAGAACCCACTGTGATCAAAACCCCAAAATGAAGAACCCCTGTGCTCAAAACCCACAGAGGAGGAACCCCCATGCTCAAAACCCCAAAAGGCAGAACCCCCATGCTCAAAACCCCCAGAGGAAGAACCCCTGTGATCAAAACCCCAAAAGGAAGAACCCCTGTACTCAAAACCCACAGAGGAGGAACCCCCATGCTCAAACCCTAAAAGGAAGAACCCTCATGCTCAAAACCCCCAGAGGAAGAACCCCTGTGCTCAAAACCCACAGAGGAAGAACCTCCTGTGCTCAGAACCCCGTGGGATTTAGGGAAAGGATCCTGTGGGATGGATTTCTGAATCAGTTTGGAAACATTTCCCCTGGTTCCCATCCCTGCTCCCTCATCCCTGCTTTGTCCCAGCATCACCCCGCAGGGGGTTCTGCTTATTTGAGTTCCAGCAAGTGGGGCCAATTTACTGATTTGAAATCACTTTTTAATGCAGCTTTTGAGAGGTTTCCTCTCCAATTTAAGGCAATTTAAGCAGCTGTTCATTCTGACCCAGGGGTCAGCTGCACTTGGTAAAAAACTGTGCAGACCAAAGGGGGGGCAGGTGATTGTCTGGGGCTGGAGCAGCTGCTTGAGGAACAGAGGATGAAAAATGGGGATTTTTGCTGCTGTTAGGACCCAAAATTCACCAAGTTTGAGTGGGTGCCCACTCGAGCTCCTCCCCCTGTGCAGTCCCGGGTGTTCTGACCCCGGTTCTCCCCTCCCCAGTGAAAGGAATGAGGGAGATTTGTCCCTACAAACTGTGGGACTGCTGAGAAATAAAACTGGATACTGAGAGGTGAAAGAAAGAATGGGAAGAACCATAAATTCCCTAGGAATTTATCAAAGAAAGAATGGGAAGAACCATAGTGAAATTAAATTAACCAAAATGAATGAAAGAAACAATGGGAAGAACCATAAAGTTCAGAGGAATTCATGAAAGAAAGAATGGGAAGAACCATAAATTCCATAGGAATTCCACTGATGGACACAAGGAGAAGGGGGGGATACATTAGAAGGGGCTCTGGATTAGGGGATTTGGGAAGTCTGAACCTCTCCAGTACCTCAGCCAGTGGGGAAAGAGAGAGGGAAATTGGGATAAAAATGAGGCTGCATCTTCTAAAAATTTGATAGACCCCATGGGAAATGCCCCATGGCCTCTCCCTTGATTCTAATAAAGTCCCAAGACTCCTCTGTCTCCTTTTTGGGCACAAACCTCTGGGGTTTGTGGACGAATTTTGCTGACACCATCATTTCCCAGCCTCTCTCACTGCTGATGCTGGGTGAGTTCTGTCCTCCCTCCCCACCCTTGTCTTGTCCACGCCAGGAGGGCGATGGGGATCTCAGGGCTGCCCATCAGACACAGCTTCTAGAGATCAGCTCTTCTGGGAAACCTGGGAAGGACCATTCCTGCGAGGGAATGAGCACAGCAAATCCATCCAGCTGCTGGATGTGACAGGGATCTTTCAAAAGAAATAAGGAATAAATATTGAGCCATCAAACCTTGCCAGACCGCTCGGGTGGCAGGGGAGAACAAGGCTGGGAATGAAAAGGAAAATTATTTTTTAACAGATAGAAGCTGGGAAAAAAAAAGCTCAGAGGGATTTTCTTGGAGATGAAGTACCAAGGTGTTCTTAAGGCAGCTGCAGGTGGGAAATAATGTGCACTTTACCCACAATTAGAGCGCTGGGTCATTAAGGGCTGGGGATGGATATCTGCTGGTTTTCAGCTTCCTTTTTCTACCTCTATCGAGGTCAGGATTGAAGGCAATTGAGAGGATGGTTCCCATTCAAACTCAGGTTATTTCTCACTCATTATTATTTCTTATGAGTTACAGTCTCACAGCAGTGAGTTCTGCAGTCTTTCATTAACCAGGCACAAAATGGTTAACTATCTCTTGGTCTTTTAAGGTTAAACTATCTAATTAAGAAATTACACCTAAAGAAAAACAACCCGCCTCCACCCTAAAACTTCCATCTTTCTCCACATTTATTACAATATTCTAAACCCCCAAACTCGAAGTTTTCCACCCTGTGATGTCACACATTTGTAACCAACTCCACACCCATAATCCCAGTGCTATCAATCCATTTTGGAAACCTTCTCCACAGCCTCAGGTCAAATGCAGTGTTCTCCTGGGGATCAGAGTTCTGTCTGTACAGAAAATCTGGAATTCTCAGCATCCAGAACTCCAGCAGATACCACAGCACCAGAACCCTCAGCTGCTCTGGCTGCCCTGATGCAAAAACTCCAGAGTGACCCTGCCCTGCCTGGCAGCCCCCAGGCTCTGCCAGTCCCCAGTTCCAGCTCCCATCGGGGTTATTCACCTTCCCTGGGCTGCACAAACACCTAAGAACTGTTATTCCCATATTTTTGCCTGAGTTCCCCCCTTAATTTCAGATTTATAACAATTCAGAGAGAGGGGGTTTACATTTTTCCATTTCAGGGGAGGCTCCTGCCTTCCTTAACAAACACCTCTCTTTCCAAACCAAGACACCTGGTTTGGAAACAAACCAGTGTGCACAAACAAAACCAGTGTGCACAAACACTTCCAGAGAATCAGCAAATCCATCACAGGGGACCCCACAAACTGCAATTCCCCCGCCAGACCATCCCCAAAGCCCCCGTGGCACCCTGCCCTCCCTGCCCTGCTGTGAAATTGCTTTCATCCACGTGCCCTTGGCTCCCCGTGCCAGAGATCTCTGCAGGGATGCTGGGGCAGCCAAGCTGCCAGATGTCCACGAGAGAAGGATGGAAAAGGAACAAGTCTCTGATCCTTCAAGTGGATGAAATGGCCCTTCCTGCTCTGGGAAAAAAGCAACAACCCAAAACCAGAGAAAATCAGGGCTGAGGGACAGGCAGAACAAAGCAGTGCAATCTTTCTTTGGTCAGTAAACAAACCTGGAGAGAATGGGCTTGCAGTGTGTTGACAACGTTCTGGCAGTTCATTAATCCCAGCAAAATCTCTCCAAAGCCACTGATGCATGGATTCCATTTTCAAATTTCTCATTAGTTCCTCTTTATGGATTAAATGCTGATGTTCACGAGTGAATGCACACAGCTTCAGCTGATGGATGTAATTGGGTTGTAATGGATTTTAGCTGCTGTTCCTCCTGATCTGGCCAATTTGAAATGCAGTATCAATGCATTCTGCCCATCTCTCTGTAGGGAATGAGAAATTGAAACCTACAAGATGAGATTTATCAACTTCCATAAAGTTCTCTCCAACCATCATAAAACTGTTAAACTCCTCATTATCATTCCAGCACAGCGATTTCCCCAACTCTGCTCGGGCAGTCAAAATATTAAAGTGCATTAGAAATAAGTAGAGTTGATCCCTCAATATTCTGCATGTCCTCAACATTGATTTAGGTGCTGTAAATATCCCCAACCCTGGATGACACGAGCACAGCAAAAAAAAAAAAGCTCAACAGCAGGAACACAAAGGGCTGTGACAGGATTTAAAGGTTGCAGAACTTCCCTCTGATTTTTAATAGGTCTGAGTCTCAATAGATAAATGGGTGAGTGATTTGCTCTCCCTGTGGGGCCGGGGTGTAAAATGCAGCTTTGCACGTTTTCCCCTCGGTTTTTTACGGATTGAAGGCAGCCCTGGGCCAGCAGGGGGATGGGGAATGCTGAGGGAATTCCGGAGGGAATGCAGAACACACTCTGGAAATGGCAGGATTTTTACAAACGCCGGGAAATTCCTGTTTGGAGGTGGGGCTGCCTGGGGGGGCTGGGGCACCCGAAGCTGCTGAGAGGATCTGGGAAATGATCCCACGGATTCTCCTCCCTGAGAAGCGCCATGGGGCTGGAGAAAACCTTGTTGTGATTTCTCTACATGCTGAGGGGGCACAACTCCTTAAACCAAATTCAGATTTCACCTCCCAGGAACCCAACTCACCTGGGAACACCCCAGGGAGCTCCACAGCCCTGCTGTGGGTTTGCAAACACGGTTTGCAAAGGCAGGCCTGGCTGAAAATCCCATTCCTGAGCTCTGCAACCCCAGCCAGGCCAAGCTGCGTTTGCTGGTCCTTAAAATCGACATTAGCAGCAAAACCTGGGGCAGGACCAAGCACAGACCCAAACCCAACCAAAGTGGCTCCTTTTTATGGCTTTTTAGTGCCTCCAAGTGCTCACACGAGGCAGCCAGGCCCTTCCCAGCCCTTCCCCATCCCTGCTGCCACCAGCAGATCCTCCCTGCCTGCTCCCCCTTCCGCATTCCAGGCCAAACCCAGCGCTGGTTGTGAGTGAAAACTGAATTATTGCTTGTAGTGATGCTGGGTTTGACCTGCTCTGTCCATCAGCAGCCACAGAATCCCAGACTAATTAGAACAGCCCCGTAAAACAGATGAGAAATCTCTCAGTTTTACTGCTGTTATTATTAGAGTCCTCATTTCCATCCTGTGAGGTGTTTAAAGACTGGAATAGCAGCTAAATGGGACATTTTGGAATAAACACTGCTCACCCTGCCAGCCGTGCTCATCTGTCCCCTCCTAAAGCTCTTAAAACCAACTTCCAGCTGATTAAAATGTTAATGAGACCCTCTACAACCCCTTCAGAAGCGTGGTCTAACCCAAAGCTCAGCACTAAAGCTGAGCTTTACCTGCCTGATCCATGGGAACAGCCTGAAGGGAAATGTTCTCCCAAAATCTGCCCTGTGTCAAGAAATTTTGGTGAAATAAATGACTGGAAACCAGCTAATAATGCAAAAGTCAGAAGTTGCATCAGAAATGAGCTCTGAGCCTCTCAACCAGTATTCCCAGTAATTCCCATCACTATAAAAAATTATTTCACTGGGCTGGTTAAGCCTTGAAGGGAACTCCTCCCTGTGTTCCCACATCTCCCCTCCCTTCCTGGCTGCTTCTCATTTCTTGTCACTGATTCTCCTCCAGAAGCTCCTCACACCTTTAATGAAATTGTCTCAGCCCTTCCGTGGGTGATCCACAAATCCTCATTTGTTTCCTTGACGAGCCTTCGATCTGGGTTTGCTAATTGCAGAAATTAGCAAAATTGGCAGAGCCGCAGGGAGCGGCTAAAGCGGGGTTTTGCTAAGCCCGGCTCAATCTGAGCCACAGCGCTGTGTGCTGGGTGGAGATTCCCTCAGAGGTCACCCAACGCCTGGAAATCACCACGGGAATGTTCCTGGCATGGGGACACCAGGGAGAAACTGGGGATCACTGACCTGCCCAAAGTTCCCCCAGCTGGGGAGGTGGAGCTGCTTTGTCTTCAATGCTTTCAAATCAGGATTTCCAACCCATTCATGTCCCTGTCTGACACACAAATCTTGATTTTCCTGCCTCAGATTTGCCAAAACACTTCTGTTTCCATCAAATTGTTTTTGTAAGTGGAGAGAGCTCAGAAATCCCAAACCCAAATCCCAGGAACCCCAAATCCAAGGAATCCCCAATCCCAGGAACCCCAAATCCAAATCCCAGGAACCCCAAATTCCAGGAACCCCAAATCCAACGGATTTATGACATTTCTTCCCCTCACTTCAGGAACATTTTGGAGCAAGAACAACACAATCCCTGGCACTGGTGTTAATTCCTCATGGAGCACACTCCAAACGAGGTCTGGGGCACTTTGGCGGAGAGCAGTGAGGAAAGGAAGAGGAATTTCAGGCCAAGTTCAGAGGAGAAAACAGCTCCCAGGAGCTCGAGGATCCCACTGAAGCCTCCTGGCACCTTGAAGGAGCAAAGACCAAGGGACTGAGCAGAGGGGAAGGAGGTGTGGGGTGAGGGGTGGCAGCTCCTGCGCTGGCAGAGCAAAGCTGAGCTCACAATTAGCAGAATTAACTATAAAAAAAGAGCTTCCTCCCTTTTCCCTTCCTCTTTTGTCTTTTTAATTAAATTATCTCCCGGGCTGCCACTATTCCACACAACGTGTGTTCATTAGCAGCGCACTTACTCTGCTCATATCTTGATTTATCAGCCCTTCCCCTCAGCTCCATTTTCAGGATTAATGCACAGAGTCCAGCAGAGCCCGGAGAGGAGGCAGCATCCACAGCCCTGCTGGATTTATGGGGTGCCCCAATGAAAGAAGGAATGATGAATCTGACTCCATGTTCTCGGAAAGCTAATTTATTATTTTATGATCTATATTATATTAAAGAATACTAAACTATACTAAAGAATACAGAAAGGATACAGACAGAATGCTGAAAAGATAATAATGGAACCCGTGACTCTCTCCAGAGTCTGACACAGCTTGGCTCTGACTGACCGAAGAGTGAAAACACTCACACCAAACCCAATGAAACAATCACCTGTGGGTGAACAATCTCCAACCACATTCCAAAGGAGCAAAACCTCTCTGCCCCACAGTTCCTTTTCCTGCTCAAGGAGCCCCTCGTTCCCCACCCAAAACCAGAATTTCATTTCCTTTTCCTGCTAAACCTGGGAAAGAGGCCCTCATTCTCTGTCCTAATGCAGAATTTCGGTTTCTTTTCCTTCTCAACCTGTGAAGAAGCCCCTCATTGCACGCCCAAAGCCAGAATTTCAGCTCCTTTTCCTTCTGAACTCAGAAAGGAGCCCCTCGTTCCACACCCAAAGCCAGAATTTCATTTCCTTTTCCTGCTGAACCTGGGAAGGAGCCCCTTATTCTCTGTCCTTATGCAGAATTTCAGTTCCTTTTCCTTCTGAACCCAGGAAGGAGCCCCTTGTTCCTCACCCTAAACCAAGATTTCAGTTCCTTTTCCTTCTGAACCTGGCAAGGAGCCCCTCGTTCCACACCCAAAACCAGAATTTCATTTCCTTTTCCTGCTGAACCTGGGAAGAAGCCCCCATTCTCTGTCCTAAAGAAGAATTTCAGTTCCTTTTCCTTCTGAACCTGGGAAGGAGCCCCTCATTCTCTGTCCTAATGCAGAATTTCCGTTCCTTTTCCTGCAGAACCTGGGAAGGAGCCCCTCATTCTCTGTCCTAAACCTGAATTTCAGTGCTGAGGGGATAAATCCTCCCCCAGCCCCCTGCAGGACCTGCTGGAAATGTCCCCAAGGTCACCTCACCCGTGGGGGCTGAGACCCTCCAGCTCCAGGCCAGGACAGAGGGAAAAGGGAAAAGAAAAAGAAGAAAAGCGCAGGAATTAGGATGGCTGGTAATTTGTTTTGTT
This sequence comes from Passer montanus, assembly GCF_014805655.1. NCBI lineage: Eukaryota > Metazoa > Chordata > Aves > Passeriformes > Passeridae > Passer > Passer montanus. The sequence continues at coordinate 338,429 of NW_024356616.1, read as the reverse complement.
CTCACATTTATTCCCCAGGAATGAAAATACAGCAGGAGCAGGAGCAGAAGTGCCAAACGCTGAAAAGTTGTGAAAGACAGGCTAATTATAGGCAGCGTTTAACAGATGGGAAAGCTGAGCCCAAGACAGGCCACCAGGAGAAACAGGGCTCTGTGACAAGCAGGGGAAACTTGGACCAGTGCTTTTTGTCAATCTCCCTCCTCGTTTGGTTTTAGAGGCACAATTAATTCACGTTTTTGGGTTTTTTTCCTGCAAGCAGGAGTGATTTATTCTGCTAAAAACAGCGGAAGGACAGCGAGAGAGAGAAATCAGAATGATCTCAAATTCCTGGACGTGGAGCTTGGGGGCCAGGCTGCTTCAGCCTGAAGGAAATTCACCTTCCAAAACACTGACAAGGAATGAAAAAACCACCTGGAGCTTTTCTCAAACGAGACATTTCCCCAAAAAAATTTCTGCGGTTGTTTTCTGTACAAAACTCCTGTCCAAAATTCCCGACCACTGCTCAGCTTTGCCTGTTATTTTGGACAACTCTCCAAGGACACATCTCCAGCAGCTGGGTTACAATAATTGCTGTGAGAACTGGCCTCAAACCTTTTTTTTTTCCCAAAAAACACCTCAGGATGAGCACCCAGGTGCCTCCTTTCCCCAAAAACATCCTCATTCCAGCTGCCACAAGCTGACAAACCCCTTCCTCTCCCCTTGAATCTCAGGCTTTTAAAATCCAATTTGAATTTCAGGCTTTTAGAACCCCACTTGAGCTGCCAGCCCTGGAGATGGAGCAGCAGCCACCCAGCCCATCACCCAGCACTCCCTCGAGGCCCGAGGAAACTGCAGAATTTCAGGTTAATTGCTCCCAAAATCCAGCCCTGTTCCCTCTCATCGGAGCCCCTCTGGGGAGGAATTCACTCCAGTAGCTGCTGGTGCTGGGAGCTGCGTTCAGGAGAGTGGAGAAGAGTCCCCGGGTGCTTTTGTCACCCCGCTGTTGCTGTTCCATAAAAATTCACCTCCCTGGCAGCCTCTTGTCCTCTCAGCCTTCCCCATGACCCATTTCTTGCTTCTTTGCACAGAAAATCCCCCCCTGACCCCTTCCCTCTTACACTCAGCACATTCCCAGCTCCAGAGCTGAAAAATCAATGCTGTTTTGAGGGGGAAAAAGGGTTTAAAAGCCCCTGTTTATTTGGCAGTGATTGGATTGCAGGCTGCAGAGACAATGAGCAGCAATGCCCCGTGAAAAACTGCTGATATATTCCTGTCAAACCACGGTAATTAAAGCTCTGCCCAAACCCACAGCTCGTGGCAGAGAATCCTGGACGAGGCCAAGCCCAGCAAAGCTGGGCCCTTTTCAGCTTAAAAATCAGCCACCACAACAACAACAAACTAATAAAAAAAATTAAAATAAATAAAATCGATATTTCCTCAGAGTGGAGAACAGCTTGAAGCCAGCCAGACACATTGCAAGGAGCAAAAATAATGTTTTGACCCCCCTGAAAATGTATTTACACAAATCTGAGTTTCTTGCAGCGCTCCCTGGCTGCTCGGGGAGCTCGCATTGATTTCCAGCCCCCTGCCCCGCTGCTGGTAATTTGACAGGCCGGCTCTCCTCGGCTGAGAAATTGTGTCTGACCACTTTGCTCGTGCTGGTTTTGGGCTGATAAACTCCAAAATTCCCAGCTCAGCTCTCCCCGCTGCTCTGGCTGGGTTTTAGTGAGCACGGGAGGGGGAAAGGGGCATTTTAAGCAGAGACCTGGTGTTTTAAGGCTTCTGTTTGCACACATTAATTGGGATTAGCCTCACATTTATTCTCCTTATGGCTCAAAGCTCTTTGTCAAGGAACACTTGTCAGGTTCTCCTGGAAAACCAGCTAAATTGGGAATTGAATTGCTTGCAGTTTTTACCTGAAAAAAAAAAAAAGGCTTAAATTTGGAAGTTTGTGAGACAATAAAAATATTTTCCCTCCTCTACCGGCCCCCATTGTAGGGAATGAAACTTTGTGAGGGGCAGAAGAAGCAGAAATGCCCCCAGGAATCCCTGGAATCACCCCAGGAATCCCTGGAATGCCCCAGGAGCCTCCAGGGTGGTTCCTGTGTCCCGACCCCTCTGTGCTGGGGCAGGGATGAGGACAGGACCCCCCCCGGGCACTTTTCTGATTTCTGCCCCAGGAGCAGCCCCCTCCCCTCCCCGCTGCTCTCCCATCAATGCTGAGTGGCCGAGGAGCTCCCATCAGTTTGTTTGTGTCTCAATTCTGCATTTTATTACATTTCTATCCCCAGGCTCTGGCATAATCCTCCTAATCCTCCTTATTTACTTCCGAACATCCTCCTCAAACCCAGACTTATTTTTCCCTTTATAAGTTACTTCATTATTTTATTTTATTTTATTTTATTTTATTTTATTTTATTTTATTTTATTTTTTTAATATATATTAAATTTTGCAATTCATTCTCAACGCTTGAAAAAGCTTTGCCCTGAATATAAAATAACTGAGCTCTAAATTATGCACAAATCCACAAACAACTCAGGGAGAGAAACCTCAGCCTGGGGTCACAATTCCTAAAGGACAAATTCAAATTATCCAAACCCAGAGTGGAGATGAGCTGGTGCCAACAGAGACCCCACAAAGGGAAACAAAAACCTCCCCTAAATATCTCGGAAGGGTCAGAGGTGAAATCCGTGCTCAAACCTGAGGCTCCTGCGCCTTGAAAAGGAGTTTGGACCTCTGAGCACCTGGGGGAGGCTAAAGGGTTAACAGTGAAATTGTTTTTAAAAGTAGAGAGAAATAATAAAGGGGGAGAAATCATTAAAAAGGGGGGAAATCAATAATAAGAATGGGGGGAGATATTAAATGGGGGGAATATTAAAAATGGGGGGAACAATAAAAAAGGGGGGGAATAACAAAAAGGGGGGGATAATAAATAGGGGGGAAATACTAAATGCAAGGGAATATTAGAAAGGGGGAAATAATAAAAAGGGGGAATATTAAAAATAGCGAAAATATTAAAGAGGGGAAAATATTAAATGGAGGAAATATTAAAAGGGGGAAAATATTTAAAAATGGGGAAATAATAAAAAGGGGGGAAATAGTAAAAGAGGGAAAATATTAAATTCACCCCCAAATTCACCCCAGGAATCCCCCAGATTGCTCAGGAGTGTGGGATCTGCAGCTGGGGCACTTCACAGCTTTGAGGTTCAAACAAATTCAGCGCAGTGATTTTAAATTTCTTATAAATTTGCTCCTTTTCTTTTTGGCTTTTTTATTTTTGAGACGATTTAATTTAGTCCAGAGTGATGCAGCTGGCGGCTGGGAGGGGGGAGAGGACCCCCATAAATCCAGAGTGGCTGAAGTCCAGCAGGCAGCCGAGCAGGAGAGCTCTTTGTGGGGCAGAGATGACAGCACAGCCTAACGAGAAATGATTTGGGAGCAGGAATTTAAACCTGACGCAATAATGGCAGTGAGAGATAAATCATTCATGTTTCCTGCTTGCTTTGGGTTGGGTTTTTGGGTTTTTTGGTTTTTTTTTACACAGGGCTTTCCATCTGAAGGAGTCTCCAGGCTCTTCTCAGTCTCTAAGTGACAAGAATCAATTCCTGGAGTGCTCACGCCCAGTCCCAGCCAGGCAGGAGCAGGTGAGGTGGCCAAGGGAGCAGAGGCAGCTCTGGGGTGTTGGCAGGAGAACCTGGCACCACTGGGGACATCCAGCCCCCCTCTGGGGACATCCAGCCCCCCTCTGGCTTGTCCTGGCCCCACTGGGACACTCCGGGCACCACTGGAGACATCCAGTCCCCCTCTGGCTTGTCCTGGCCCCACTGGGACACTCCGGGCACCACTGGAGACATCCAGTCCCCCTCTGGCTTGTCCTGGCACCACTGGGACACTCCTGGCACCACTGGGGACATCCAGTCCCCCCGGCTTGTCCTGGATCCCCTAGGGACATCCAGTGCCCCCGTGGTCTGTCCTGGCACCACTGGGGACATCCAGTCCTACCCTGGTTTGTCCTGGCACCACTGGGACGTTCCTGGCACCACTGGGACGTTCCTGGCACCACTGGGACGTTCCTGGCACCATTGGGGATGTCCAGTTCCCCCCTGGTTTGTTCTGGCACCACTGGGACATTCGTCACCCCACTGGGACATCCAGTTCCAACCTGGTCTGTTCTGGCCCCACTGGGATGTTCCTGGCCCCTCTGGGGACATCCAGTCCCTCCTGATTTGTCCTGGCACCACTGGGGACATCCAGTCCCAGCCTGGTCTCTCTTGCCACCACTGGGACATTCCTGACACCACTGGGGACATCAGAGACACCACTGGGGACATCCAGTCCCACCCTGGTTTGTCCTGACACCACTGAGACATTCCTGGCCCCACTGGGACGTTCCTGACACCACTGGGGACATCCAGTCCCCCCCAGTCTCTCCCGGTCCCCCTGGGGACACTCCTGGCTCCCCTGGGGACACTGCAGTGCCCCTGCCGTGCCCACCCCTCAGGGAAGTTGTGGGGGATTCGTTTTTTGTTTTTCCCAGCCCCTGCTCCCCCTTCCCCCGCGCTCCCTCCACGCTGGCAGAGGCAATAATTTCATTAAGTGATTAAGTGCTTTTATTCCTCTGACTCACGGCTCGGGAGGCACGCGAGCATGAATTTCAATTAGTGCTCCTCACGGGGAAAAGGGAAAATATTCCTGGGCAGGGTGGGGAGGGGGGGCTGAACCAGCGCTGGCTGCAGGGACTCCCTCCAGCTTTCCAGCCAGGCTGGTGCAGCTCAACTTCTGCAGCAGTTTGAAGTCCTCAAGATGAAAAAAAAAGAAAAAAAAAGAAAAAAATTAAATTCAATTTAAAATTCTAATTTTAAAAATTTAATTTTTAAAATATAATTCAAATTAATTTAATTTTTGATTTAAATTAATTCTAATTTTTCATTTCTAAATTTTAATTTAAAATAAATTTAAATTTTCATTTTTAAATTTTAATTTAAATTAATTTAATAATTCCATTTTTATATTTAATTTTAAAAATTCAACTCAGCCAATAGGCAATTTTTTAGTGTGAATCCCCCTGTTTTTCCATGGAGTCCTATATAGTAGTTTGGAAATTCAGAGTCTCACTTGCTTTTGCTCCTAACTGCAAGAGAGCTGAAGGGGAGAGTTGGAGTTTTTATCATGGAGATGCTGCAAGGGAAGAACTGAACGAGATCCTTCAGGAGAAGCAGGTTTCCATCAGAGCCCCTTGCTCTGCACCAAACCCTCTCCCCAGGAGACAAAAATCCCAATTTCAGCAGCTGCCACGGCAGGGAGAACCTTTTAATGACCACCTCAGCTCGATGAACTTCTGCCCTCACCATCCCTGGCCAGGGGTGCTCCTGGGAATGCCCAGGGAGGGATTTTCCTCCTGAATTCCCCATTTTTCCTCCATCAGACACCTGGAGAAGGCTGAAGGAGGAAGGGGAGTGCTGGAGCCAGCAGAGCTGTTTGTGTTTGTGCTGCCTCCTCCCCTCCCGGCTCCAATCAATCAGCAGCACCTCTTTCATTCTCCAAAATGCCTCTGAAATGTCCAATTCCTGCAAGGAGCCCTCCCTGAGTGCTTTCCTACAGCTCAAGCTGCTCCAGCAGCACAGAGAAATCAACCCTCAGTCCACCTGCCAGGAGATATTCCAGTGACACCCCTCAAATCCTGGCCCAGGGGACAAAGCACGGGGGAATTGTAGGAAATTTGAGTCCAGAGTTGTAAGAAATTTGAGTCCAGAATTGTAAGAAATTTGAGTCCAGAAATGTAAGAAATTTGAGTCCAGAACTGTAAGAAATTTGAGTCTAGAACTGTAAGGAATTTGAATCCAGAGTTGTAGGAAATTTGAGTCTACATTGTAAGAAATTTGAGTCTAGAATTGTAAGAAATTTGTGTGCAGAGTTGTAAGAAATTTGAGTCCAGAGTTAGATAAAAACCAGCTCCTGGTGCTGTCGCTGAACCAGCCCAGCCTCCAATGAAGAGGGGACAGCCAGAGAGAAGAGATGCCGGAGCAAAAAAAGGCTTGAAAAGGACATTTTTTTGCCAGGAAGGAAAGCCCAGTGAGCTCCAGTTTGGGTTTATTTTGCCAGCAGGGCCAGTTCCCCTCTGCCAGGGCACTGGCAGGAGGGTTTGCCCTCTCCCTGCCCAAGTGTGGGCTGGAACATTCCCCAGGAACCATTCCTCAGTGTCCAGGGGGATACTGGAGCACAGCAGGGTGAGGAGCCCTTCTGCATCCTCATATTCAGGCTGAGCTCACACATGCAGTAATTAGCAGGGGAATTAGCCTGGTAATTAATGCCAGCAGCCCTGCCCAGTGCTCAGGCCTCTCTCTGGCCACAGCTCCTTCCAGGGGCTGTGAAAATCCCCAGGGAAGGGGATGGATCCATGATTCTGCTCCAGCCCAAGGAAACATCCAGTGTAGGAGCTTTGGAATCAATTCCCACGGAAGCAGTGGATGTGGAGTGTCAGAATCCTGGCAGCAAATCCCTGCCCCACAACCTCCTCCAAACCATGCACAGCCCCAGCTGGGAGCCACCCAGGGCAGCTTTTTGCTGCTTTGACAGCACGTTTCTGTCCCACTGCTGCTCGGGACAGCGTGGACAATCAGAGATCAGCCCCAAATCCTCCCCATCCATCATGTCAGGAAAATTAATCCACAAACATCAGAGGTTTATGTCCAAAAAGGAGACAGAGGAGTCCTGTAACTGTATTCCAGTAAAGGGAGAGGCCATGGGGCATTCCCCTGGGGTCTCTGCAAGTTTTGGAGGATGCAGCCTCCCTTTTATCCCAATTTCCTGGCTGCATTTCCCTTCTCTCTTTCCCCATTTCTGAGGCACTTGAGAGGTTCAGACTCCCCAATACACCTGATACTGAACATTCCCCATAATGTATAACCCTCCATTTAATTTTTAATTCTTATGGAATTTAGAGGTTTTTCTTCCCCATTGTTTCTTTCATCTTTCAATACCCAATTTCATTTATCAGCTACCCTAAAGTTTATTTGTAAAAGCAAACATCTTTTTCCATTCATCAATCAGTGGAATCCTCCCCATTGTTTCTTTTCTCTCCCAGTGCTGGTTTTATCCACCAGCAGACCCACGGCTTGTTTAGAAAGACAAATCTGTCATTCCTCTCAGTCACAAAACCATTGCCAAAAGGAGGAAATTCCAGCCTGCCCTGGGCTGAGCTGCCAGCAGCACCAAAGGGAGCCCGGCATGGAGCAGCAGGAGGGAAAATCCCATTTCCCACTGGGGGATGTCAGGGACCAGGCCTGGCTGTTTCCTGCCGCCTGCTCTGACGCCTCAGGTTTGGCTTTTCTGTTTTTCAGGTTCTGAGCTGCTTTACTGTGTGGGGCTGGGTTCACATCAGGGGATGGTGAGCTGTCTGCACAGAGCAGGGGACAAAAAAATTCCTGCTCCAGCTGGACACCAAGGACAAATGATCCAAATCTCAGCCCCAGAGCACAAACCCCGTGGGCTGGAGAGAGAAAAACAAGGATGGGACTGCAGGGGCTGGAATTGGACAATGAACTGCAATGTGCACGTGGAGCAGAGCTGATCAAAGTGAGAGACCCCCTGAACACTTGTGCATTTTTTGACCATTTTTGGTTCATCTTGGGTTCGTTTTGGGACCATTTTGGTTCATTTCGGGACCATTTTGGTTCATCTTGGGTGCAGCCCTGGCTGGGCTCTGGTGCTGCCAGATGTGGATCCATTGAGGAGATCCTTTTAATAAATCCCTGGTTTTTTCTGTGTCTCTGGTCCAGGCCAGCCCTCCCCAGGCAGCAGTTCCAGCAGCAATAACTCAGGGCAGGAGCTCTGGGTCGTGCACCTGGAGCTCTCTGTCCTGCCCTTTTGCTGCACATTAAATTGCTTTTCCTCCTTGCAGAAGGGCTGGGATTTACTTTTTTTTTACATTTATTTTCACATCTTCCAGCCCAGGCTGCAGGAGAACTCCTTCTCCCTGATTTTCCAGCCCTCATTCCTCACTCCAGACACGGCTGAAGTGCTGCTGCTGCTCAGGGAGCCCCTCCCTGACAGCTCCTGCCTCAGAACAACCTCTTGTCCTGCTGCATCTCCATCCCAACCAGAGCACGGGATGAATTTTTGATGCTGTGAGGTCCCACCACACACAGATCCTCATCTCAGCTTTTTTCCAGCTTTTTCCTCCTGCTCTGCTCTGGGTTCAGCTCAGCTTTCTGTCCCAAACTGCCCAACTAAAACAAGAATAAACAATGTCAAAAAAAAAAACCTGAGGAATTGGCACAGCCCAGCCAGAGACAGCTGAAAACTCCCCAAAAACTCAGAGCAGGTCAGCATTTATAAATCATTCATAATCACCAACAGTCCAGCAGGCAGCAATTAATGCTTGATACTGGGTGGAGGTAAAGAATAAAACTAAAACCTGAGTGAAATCTTCATGGTTTTCATTCTTCTAAATAAAAAATCCTAGCTAAATAAAAAATCCTAGCTAAATAAAAGCTTCTCTCTGGAGCTGTGGATGAAGAGGGTTTTTTTCAGTGATCTCAGGAAACACAGAAATAAAGAGGCCCCATCCTGCATTGTAATGGAAAATAAAAGGAAACTTAAGGAAAATAAATTGTGATTTCCCTGCTGCTGAAGAGGAGAGGGCAGAGCAGCAGAGATCCCCTCCCTGATTTGCAAAAACTCAAAATGCAGATGAAGCACAAGGAAAGGAGCAGGGCCTGGCCTGGCAGGGCCCCCTAGGGCAGCTTCCAGAAGCTTCTCCTTTTTGGAGCTGGGAATAAATCACGGCTGCAATGAAGGGAAAGAATTAATTTGCCAAAAATTAATGGTGAATCTTTGAGGTGGTGGCTTCAAAGACTCTTTAAGAGCTGTTTAGAGGCAGAATAAAGAGGTTTTTCACTGGGTACCAGAGGCTGGAGGATGTCAGGCCTGTTGGGGTGTTCTGTTCAAAACACCGAGGCTGCTTCCATCAGAAAGGTTCATTGGGTTTAAAAAGGTCTTTTTGGAGGAGGAAAAAAAAGCAAAAGGAAACTTGAAGTGGTTTTGTCCTGCTTTTAACACAGAAAAGGCTTTTGAAATAAAAAAATTACCATTACAAAATTCACTCCAGGAGCATTTCAGATTTGTCTGAGCTTTTGGGAGTGATCAGGATCTGAGTTTTGGGATTGTGCAGCTGGGGCTCTTTCATCCCCAGAGCTCCGTGGAGAACAAACCAGGAGTTTATTAATAAATAATAAACCAGGAGTGAACAACTGGTGTGGCTGGGGCAGAGCAGAGCCCTGCAGTGGGGCTTTGCAGGTTCCAGAACATTCCCTGGCACCTCCTCTTGTGTGAGCATCAACATCACACAAACCTCCAACATCTGATTAAAAATCCCCTCAGTTCCCCCTAATTATCATTAACAAGCAGGTCCTGAGCCCCACAGACACCAGGCACAGAGCCCAGGTGGATTTCTGATCTCTTGACAGGCAGGAATTGATTTCTGTTTAGTCCAGAGTTATTTTACACCTCTCTGGATGCATTAAAAAAAACCCTTAAATTGACTGGAAACAATTTTCCCCTCAGATTGATGCAACAGGGCAGAACCAAAGGGAGAATTCAGAATTCAGCTGGGGATTTCCTTAGTGAAGTGTGGGACTGGGGCTCCCAAACCCCTTCCCAACGCTCCCAGACCTTGGGATTCTCCAGCTGTTTCTCGACAGAAAATGCAACAGATTTCCAGAGGAAATCTGGAAATTCATCATCATCCCCTTGTTCGGAGCCGGGGGTGCATCCTGTGGGGTCTGTGGAGCAGAAATTCCTTTTCTTTATTCCAGCTATCCCTGGGTGCTGCAGAGCTCTGTGGGATTTCCCTGTGGGAGCAGAGGGCTGGATCCACCCTTATCAAATGTGGCTTGGTGGGAAGGGCAGGTTTGGGGTTATAAAATCGGGGTGAAGGGCAGGTTTGGGGTTATAAAATCTGGTTTGGTGTGAAGGGCAGCTTTGGTGTTAAAAAATCTGGTTTGGTTTGAAGGGCAGGATTGGTGTTATCATTTGGTGGGAAGGGCAGGATTGGGGTTAAAAAATCTGGGGGAAGGGCAGGTTTGGTGTTATCAGACCTGATGTGAAGGACAGGACTGGTGTTATCAAACCTGTTTTGGTGTTATCAAAGCTGTTTTCGTGTGAAGGGCAGCTTTGGTTTCGTCAAATCTATTTTGGTGGGAAGGGCAAGTTTGGTGTTATCAAATCTGATTTGGTGTGAAGGTCTGGTTTGGGGTTATAAAATCTGGTTTGGTGTGAAGGGCAGCTTTGGTGTTAAAAAATCTGGTTTGGTTTGAAGGGCAGGATTGGTGTTATCAAACCTGTTTTGCTGTTACCAAAGCTCTTTTGGTGGGAAGGGCAAGTTTGGTGTTATCAAATCTGATTTGGTGTGAAGGTCTGGTTTGGGGTTATAAAATCTGGTTTGGTGTGAAGGGCAGGATTGGTGTTATCAAACCTGTTTTGATGTTACCAAAGCTGTTTTGGTGGGAAGGGCAGCTTTGGTTTCATCAAATCTATTTTGGTGGGAAGGGCAAGTTTGGTGTTACCAAAGCTATTTTCGTTGTTATCAAATCTGGTTTGGTGTGAAGAGCAGCTTTGGTGTTATAAAATGTGTTTTGGTGTTACCAAAGCTGTTTTGGTGGGAAGGGCAGCTCTACAGCCTCACAAGGTGAGATTTTGATGCCTCAAGATGGATTCAACACCAGGAGCTCCTGAGGTTACTGATGTGTAAAAAATCCACAATTTTCCAGAGATGTGAGGGTGACAGGAATTGTTTATTCCTGCATTCCCAGCTTCCCTGAGTGCTGGCTGGAATTATTCCCGTGTGGGAGCTCTGCAGGATCCAGACTCAGCTTCCAGCACCTCTCCTGGAGCACCCTCATCCCTCTGGGAATATTCTGCTGGGAATATTCTGGATTTTCCTCCTCCTGCCCAGGGCGTTGACCCAGGGGAGGGAGCAGGACCAACAGACCCAGCAACGTTCATTTTTTTGTTTGTTTTTTTTTTGTTTACACAGCTCTGGTCTGCAGTGCTTGAGAGCACAAAATTGCCTGTAATAACAGCCATCAGCAGAGCTCGCAGGGTAATTAACAACCTGACACTCCAGGCAGGCCTGGAGATCATTCCAGCACGGAATTCATGTGTTGTTCCTGCCCTTTCCCCGAGGAATCCTGCGAGGGTCAGCAGGGCCACCCCATGGCTTCGTTTTGGGCATTCATCAGTCAATAAATCCATTTATTGGATGAGTTTTTGCCGTGCCTCCTGTCGCCTCAAGCCCCATCCTTGTGAAAAATGTGTATTTTATGATTGGCTTTTCTCAAATATTAAAGTGAATATTATGTGTGTTATGTTAGAAAGTTGTGCTGTATTAATTTTCTTAAGGAGTGTGTTAAATATAGTTTCAGGTAATAACATAAAGTTAAAATAGAAACTGTGTATGTGGGATATTTTTTTAAAGAGGGAAATGAGGTACTCGCACCAGACAGCAGCCACAGGACACCTGAATCTTTCAGAGAAAAAGAATTTATTGCCCTGTTATCAGAAGAGATTAACTTCTTCTTGCTTTGCTCAGCCCTGAAGATGCCGTCAGGATTCAGAAGAAGTTAACAGAAAATAAGAAAAATAATTTCTGTATTTCTCAAGCCCGTATGCATTTGAAAACTGGTATAGATAGAAATCTTGTTACAAGGCTGGCTTTCCTTTCTTCCCCGTTGACCATGAGAGGTTGGTTGGATTTTTTCTCTGGATCTCCAATATCCTTTTGCACTGACATAAATTCTTTCTAAATAACACTGAAAACCCCCCAATATTCTAAATAATCAGGGTGGTTTGGTATATTGGCTTGTGCTGCTAAATATATTAGTGTTAGTTCAGAACAAAATCAAAATGTGGCTCTTCAGAGAATAAAATGAAATATGACTTAAATAACCTAAAATCTTGTAAATTGTAAATAGTGGCTTTGTTCACTTGTGTAGAGAAACTTCAAACTTCTTTCTCAGATATGCAGCTCCCCTAACCACTTTTTAAGAATTACTCTTGTAAAAGTTACATGATCAGTGTTTTTCTAGCATTGAGAGTGATTTTTATTCATATTGATGAAATTTATTTATATTTTTTTAATATATGTTTGGGAAAAAAGCACCAGTTCTTTACCAGTTGTTAAAATTTCTCAGGAAATTCTCGTCATGTTCCTTTGTTTGAATGGAATTTATGCATCATGGATGAGGTGTATGAATATGCAACAGGCTGTTGCTTTTAAGGGTTAATCCTCTGTTATTGTGGGTCCTTTTTTGGGCTTATTTTGCCCAGAAAAGGGACCCGGACTGTCTGTAACTCTTTGTTTTTATTGTCTCATATTGTCCTAATCCTGATTGTCCAAATTTTTATTACTCTGATTTTATTACTGTTTTTGTAACCATTTTATTGGTTAAATTTTTAAACTTTTAAACTTTTAAAATTTTAAATTTTAAAAACAAGTGATTGGCGTTTTTCACACCTTGAACGGCACAAACCTTCAGTGTTCCACACTCCCAAGAGCTCAGGAAAAGCTTTGCTGGACTGGGATTAGGGGTGAGGGCTGAGGTTGGAGCAGAGGAAGAACAAATCTGCAACCTCAGTTTTTGTAACCATTTTGTTGGTTAAATTTTTAAACTTTTAAACTTTTAAACTTTTAAATTTTAAAAACAAGTGATTGGCGCTTTTCACACCTTGAACAGCACAAACCTTCAGTGTTCCACACTCCCAAGAGCTCAGGAAAAGCTTTGCTGGACTGGGATTAGGGGTGAGGGCTGAGGTTGGAGCAGAGGAAGAACAAATCTGCAACCTCAGAACTGTTTTGGAACAAAACCAACACTGATGAGCCATGGCACTCTTACCAAAATATTTTAAATTTTAAAAACAAGTGATTGGCGTTTTTCACACCTTGAACGGCACAAACCTTCAGTGTTCCACACTCCCAAGAGCTCAGGAAAAGCTTTGCTGGACTGGGATTAGGGGTGAGGGCTGAGGTTGGAGCAGAGGAAGAACAAATCTGCAACCTCAGAACTGTTTTGGAACAAAACCAACACTGATGAGCCATGGCACTCTTACCAAAATGAAAATAACTTTTCAAAAAAAAAATAAATTAAAAATCAAATTTAAAATATAAATAATAAAATGAATAAAAATTTAAAATTAAATAAAGAAACTTATAAAAATAAAATAAATAAAATAGAAAATATAAAAATAAAATAAATAAAATTTAATATAGAAAATATAACAAATAAAATAAATAAGATATAAAATAAATAAAAATAAAAATATAAAAATTTAAATAAATTAAAAATAAAATAAAATTAAAAAAAAAAAACCAAAAACAAACCCTGAGGCTTTAAAAAGTGTCATTTTCTTGCCCTTCTGACCCCTGTAATGCATCATTTTATCTCGCTGGCTGTTTTGCTGTCGCTGTGACCTGTTGTGCAGCTGCCAGAGGAGAATATTGCTTTATTGTGACATTTCAGATGAGAACTCCACGCTCCCAACAGCTTCCCAAAGAGGCTCCTTCAGCCTGGCAGCTCTGATGTGCGCCAGCCAGGGGGAGGAAGGACAAAAAAACCCCAAAATGGGCGCTGCGATGATGATTTAGCAAATGAGCTGCTCCATTAGGGCAGCAGGGAGGGAGCATCGCCTCCCCAGCCTAAATGGCACTTGGCAGGGGGGTGCCTTTGTGCTGAAATCACAGCCGAGGCAAACAGCTCCCAGTTTGTGTGCCAGGCTGAATTATGCAGCCGGCAGAGCGTGTTTAGGGGGGGAAAAAAATACCACCCTGAAGTCAATAGATTGCTAAATTGCCACGAGATTTAAGGATGAAAATAGCAGCGAAACAGGAAAATTGAAGTCCAGACAGGCATTAAACGCCAGGGTTCGGCGCTCAGGGGGAGCTCTTTGGCTCCTGAACGCCCCAGGAATCGTTGCCTGGGATAAAATTGGCCAGAAGTTTCTGATTTTTGTGGTTTGGGTTTTCCCTGGGGTCCTGAAGTTCCCCAATGTTTTGGAGAAATGTGGTCAGAAATGCCCAGGGTGTGGTGGGGAAGGGTTTAGTGGCGTTACCGGAGTGAGAAAACTTCTTTATTTGAGTCAAAAGTGAATCCCTGACTTGCTCTGCTCCCAACAGATTTGTGTCAGGAGGGAAAAAAATGGAAAATGACAACCAAGGTGCACTGGCAGAACATTTCCCTCCCATCTCACTAAAAATATTGATTAAACAAAGCAAAGCCTACGGAAGGTGGTGGAAAACAAGGCCAAAGAAGCTAAACATTGATAAACTTAATTAAATTTCTAATGAAAACAGAGGCGGCCTGTGGCGATTACTCTGTGTAACTGCGACTAACACACCAATTAGGGTAATTCATCCCCTGGTGCTCTAAACACAGCTCGAAACGGAACCCATGCTTCTTCTCACGTGTCACCAGCTCATTCCTGGCCCCTGCAGCTCCTGGCGTGGCCGGGGGAAGCTGCGGAGACTTTTCCACAGGAGCAGCTCCAGGAATTTGTTTCCTTTCCTTCATCTCCCACACTCAATTAAACCAGTGCAAATATTATTAATTAGCGAGTCCAGCACTTGGAAAACGCTGTTTGTGCTGGGAAAAAGGCACAATGGATGGAGAAATTCCTTATTTTATGGGGGAGCGAAGCCTCCTGCACCAGGTGAAGCTCAGACCATTTTTTGATCTCATATTTTTGGGCCTGGTGTTGAAAACTTGGCCAAGACATCAGGCACAGCAAAACTGAGTTTATTCCTAATGACAGAAAACTCATGGAATGTTGAAACGCTCTGGTTCCAGCTTTATTCCTATAAAATGTCTCTGGGGAGCAGCTCCTGGGCTGGTTTGGAAGGAGAGGAGCAGAACTGCAGGAGCAGTTTGAGTTTGGGACCCTCACAGGGCAGCTCTGGGCCAGATCCACCCCCTTTGGTGATTCTGCAGAAGTTTTGGGAAGTTTTCTTGGAGCCTTTTCTGCACACAGATAAATCCAGCCCAGGTGGTGGAGAGCTCAGGGATGACCTGAGGTACCTCAGAAACAAATCCTGGGTGGAGGAGAAGGAAAAACAAATTTATTTAGCAACTTTGCCTGTCAATCTGCAAGCTTAGCCCAGCCTCGGTGCAGTGGCTGTTCCAAACAAACACTATCTCGGGCAATTAGCAACACTTAATTTGGAAAATTAGCTAATAGAATCGATGATGTCTTTTAATTTGCCAGGCAGTATTTTACAGGGATTCATTTTCTGCCTCTCCACCTTTCAAATTATCTGTCAGGTGCTGTTTGGAATGTTTCTTTTGGAACGATCAGCGCTGAACGTGACCCCCCTGCAGCCCCCCACGGAATGTCACAGGTCCCTGGGGGCAGGGATGGTCCTGGCCCCTAAAAGGGGCTCCAGTTTTTCCCTGTGCCACCAAAATTGGGGTTTTTCAGCTTTTTCAGGCTGGCTCTGAAGCTGCTCTACTGCTCTCCGCACCACGAGGCTGGTGTTGGATTTTCTCCATTTCCTTGAGGATTTTCTGCATTTCTTTGAGGATCTTCTCTGTTTCCTCCAGGATCTTTTCTGTTTCCTCAAGGACTTTCTTAATTTCCTCAATCATCTTTTCCATTTCCTTGAGGATTTTATCCATTTCCTCCAGGATCTTTTCTGTTTCCTGAGGAATTTCTCCATTTCCTTGAGGATCTTCTCCATTTCTTGGAGGATTTTTTCCTCAAGGATCTCTTCCATTTCTTTTAAGATCTTCTCCATTTCCTCAAGAACCTTCTCCATTTCCTCAAGGACATTCTGCATTTCCTGAGCATCCTCTCCATTTCCTTGAGGATTATTTCCATTTCCTGAGGATTTTCTCCATTTCCTTGAGGATCTTCTCCATTTCCTCAAGGACCTTTTCTGTTCCTTCAAGGACCTTCTCCATTTCCTCAAGGACCTCCTCCATTTTCTCAAGGACATTCTGCATTTCCTGAGCATCCTCTCCATTTCCTTGAGAATCTTCTCAGTTTTTTCAAGAATCTTCTCAATTTCCTTGAGGATTTTCTCCATTTCCTCAAGGATTTTCTCCGTTTCCTCAAGGATCTTCTCCCTTTTTCCCTTTAGGCCCAGAAGAAACCCCACCACAAACCCAAACCCACCAAACCTGCTCCACCTTTTCCAGCTCCTCGTCCTGCCAGGCCCAGCCCAGCTCACAACTCCCGAGGACTTTCCTGTAAATTAAACCAAGAAAAATTCCATTTTCAGCAGGGAAAACTCGGTTTTGGCAGGAACAGGAACTCCTCAAACACCCTCAGAGCAGCAGCTGCCCCAGAGGTCCCAGCCCAGCTCGGAGCCACCTCCCAAGCAGCTGCTGAAGTCAGGAGCCCAGATTTGAGCACATTCATAATTTTAAGTCAATTTACAGATCTCCTAAACCACGGGAATTAGCAAGCAAAGCCCAGAGAATTCAAAGAAGAAATAAATAAATTCTCTGTCGGGATTGGGTGGGACTCCACCTGAATTTGGTGAGGAACAGAACACAGCATCTATTTTTATGATGACATCCTTAAGGTCAGAGCAGCACCGGGGAGGGGGAGGAATTAAAAGGTATTTCCTCTGAAGACACTCTTTTACAACACTTTTCGCTTGTAGCTCGTTAATTTTCACAGCAGAGTTGCCTTTGCAACGTGAATTAAAGAAACAGATGAAAAAAGTCTGCTGCCTCTAACTGTACCAAGGGCCCTGTGCACACTCCTGTGCCTTTGATGAGAAACATTAAACATTTTTAATTTAGCACATCAATTTGAAAATCTAATTTTTTTTAATGCTTTGTAGCAGCAGACGCTTTTCACGGGGCTGTCACGACCACAGAAGAATTATGAGAAACTTGAACCGCGAAAAGTAAATTAGAAAAATCTCATTTCGGTTACTCTAAAAAAGAGGGGAAATTAGATTTTGATTAAAATCACTCACACATACAATTTTAGGTAAACTAATTTAGCAAGACTGACTATATAATTTTTTTTTTTTTTTTTGCTTGCCTCTGCGTCCTTTAACAGCGGCTGAATGGCCTTGGAATGGCCAAGGAGAGGAAGCTCCTGGTGTTCTCCTTGACCGCGGCCTGGCAGGTCACGGAAAACGGATTTCATTAAGGAACAGGGAACAGGAACGGCGCTTGTTTATTATTAAAAAAAGTTTTACGTCATTCCTTGACGTTTAAGGAGCAGTGAGGAGGAACCCTGAGTTCGCTGAGGGTCCTTGGAACCTTCCTGATCCCCGGGAATGCCACAGAAACAGGGGAAGGGGGCGGGGAGGAGGAGGAAGAGGAAGAGGAAGAGGAAGAGGAAGAGGAAGAGGAAGAGGAAGAGGAAGAGGAAGAGGAAGAGGAAGAGGAAGAGGAAGAGGAAGAGGAAGAGGAAGAGGAAGAGGAAGAGGAAGAGGAAGAGGAAGAGGAAGAGGAAGAGGAAGAGGAAGAGGAAGAGGAAGAGGAAGAGGAAGAGGAAGAGGAAGAGGAAGAGGAAGAGGAAGAGGAAGAGGAAGAGGAAGAGGAAGAGGAAGAGGAAGAGGAAGAGGAAGAGGAAGAGGAAGAGGAAGAGGAAGAGGAAGAGGAAGAGGAAGAGGAAGAGGAAGAGGAAGAGGAGGAAGAGGAAGAGGAAGATGTGCAAAGCTCCAGCACCACCCAAATTTGGGATTTTAGCCTCAAAGCAACTCCAGGGCTGCGAAAGAGAAGAATAATTCAACAATTTCCAGCTTTCCTGCTTGTTGGAAGCCCCTCTGCCTTTTGGAAGCCGTTCCCATGGAATTATCATGGGATTGCCATGGGAATTACATATGTGTGATTCATTATAATCTATTATTTATTAGAATACAGGAACGGTCCATACTGGGGCTGGCCCCTCTGCTGATCACCTCCCCGGCCACTTTTACATTTCTGTTCCACACCTGCAATTAAAGCAAACAGACCCCGAAGCAGATCCCATCTCTGTTCCCATCTTTTCCCAGCCTCGCTCTGTAATGTCAGTTTTTGCCAATTAAAAACAAATTCTCATTGCGATCATCTGGGACTGTTTCAGCAAAAACATCCCTGAATTTCACTGGGGAAAACTTCAATAATCCTCAGTGCTTACTGCTTAAATTCCTTCTCCTGGAAAGCCTCCCTGCTGCAGGTGTTTCCCTAAATTTGGGTTGGATTTACTCAAAATGTGCAATGGGAAATTGTTGGCCAAGTGTGAGAGGCTGGAATTTGCATTGGGAATGGGAAATTCAGGGAATGCTGGTGAAGAAAAAAAAGCTGCAGTGCCTTCAGGTGGAGTTCTGCAATATATATTATTAAAATAATCAAAAATTATTATATTATATTATATTATATTATATTATATTATATTATATTATATTATATTATATTATATTATATTATATTATATTATATTATATTATATCAATAGAATTATTACATAATAATATTGTGTACTATTCTATTAGTAAAATAATCCAAATATTAATTTGAACACTGAATTCTGAATACAGCAAATCCTTCCCCACCTCCCTCTGCAGAGTCCCTGTGACACTTCCCTGCTCCTCCTCCCGTGTCCTTGTCCTCCTCCCCTCCCGAACCCCGCGGTCTGTCCCTTCAGCAGCCAAAATCCTGAAATAAACGAGAGAAAAAAAATAAAAAAGAAGAAAATTAGCTCCGTCAGCGAATTCTCGTGGGCGTCACAGCACGAGCTGATGATTCAAAAACTAAAGCAGTTTCTGCTTTTGGAGGAGGAGACAGAACGCGGAGTTTTTTTCACTTTTCATGGTTTTTTCTGAGTCTTTCAAAAGATTTTTTTTAACATTTTTTATTCCAGACTCTCTGCAAAGTGGGTTTGGGAGCTTGGGGCTCCTGGGTGACCTCAGGAGGCTCTGGAGGGTCAGTCCTGCCCGTGGGATTTGGGGTCACAGCTGGCCAAGGAGCCAAGAATGTCACCTACAACCTCAGGAATGTCACTCTCAATCCCAGGAACGTCACAGCTAGCTCTGGGAATGTCACCCCCAATCCCGGGAATGTCAACCCCAGTCCTCAGAATGTCACCTCCAACCTCGGGAATGCCACCCCCAATCCCAGGAACGTCTCCCCCAGACCTGGGAATGTCACCCCCAATCCCAAGAATGTCACCCCCATCCAGGGAATGTCACCTCCAGCTCTGGGAATGTCACCCCCAATCCCAAGAATGTCACCCCCATCCAGGGAATGTCACCTCCAGCTCTGGGAATGTCACCCCCAATCCCAAGAATGTCACCCCCACCCCGGGAATGTCACCTCCAGCTCTGGGAATGTCACCCCCAATCCCGAGAATGTCACACCTAGCCCAAGAATGTCACCCTCAGCCCCAGGAATGACACCCTCAATCCCAAGGATGTCACCCCAATGTCCTCCCCCAATCCCAGGAATGTCACCCCGGGAATGTCACCCCACTCCCAGGAATGTCACCCCCACGCGGCATGGCCAAGGCGCGCACGCTGGTGTCAGGCTTAGCTGCTGGAGCTTAGCAAGGCCCGGCTTTATGTCGGGCCCATCTCGTTGAAGTTTTCCTTCCCCAAATCCCCGATTTGGCGGAGTTTGGGACGGCTGCGCAGCGCCACCCAGGGGCGGCGGATGAAGATTTTGAATGATTTCACTCAAAAATTAATTCCCGCAGAGCTCCGGGATCCTGCCCGCAGCTCTGGGATCCTGCTCCTGTGTCCAGGAATTCTGCCCCAGGGGCTGGATAAACACAGATCCACATGGCTCATGCAGGGCTGGATGAACACAGATCCATGTGGCTGATCCAGGTCTGGTTCTGTTCCTAAGCCTGGGAATTCTGTCCCAGGAGCTGGATAAACACAGATCCACGTGGTTCATCCAGGGCTGGTTCTGTTCCTAAGCCTGGGAATTCTGTCCCAGGAGCTGGATAAATGCAGATCCACGTGGTTCATCCAGGGCTGGTTCTGTTCCTGTGTCTGGAATTTCTGCCCCAAGAGCTGGATGAACACAAAATCTGCAGCTCATCCAGGGTTGATTCTGTTCCTGTGTCTGGAATTTCTGCCCCAGGAGTCTGGATGAACACAGAATTTGCAGCTCATCCAGGGCTGATTCTATTCCTGTGTCCAGGAATTCTACCCCAGGGGCTGGATAAACACAGATCCACGTGGTTCATCCAGGGCTGGTTCTGTTCCTGTGTCTGGAATTTCTGCCCCAAGAGCTGGATGAACACAGAATCTGCAGCTCATCCAGGGCTGGTTGTGTTCCTGTGTCCAGTAATTCTGCCCCAGGAGCTGGATAAACACAGATCCACGTGGTTCATCCAGGGCTGGTTCTGTTCCTGTGTCTGGAATTTCTGCCCCAGGAGCTGGATGAACCCAGATCCACGTGGCTCATCCAGGGCTGGTTGTGTTCCTGTGCTCCCTGGGGTGGTTTGTGTTCGTGTGGATTTATCCTGCACAGTTCTCATGCTTGGTTAAGGATCTAATCCCTGCAGAACTCCCCGTGTACGTGGGAGTGTTTGCACAAACACCAGTGAATTTTAAAAACTCCAGCAGAAGTAATTGGACTCATTTATTACTGTCAGTGCACTCAGGGAGGGAGATTCCTGCCCACACCAATTTCTCCCCCTAAGAAACAGAACAAAACTCCAAATAAATGAAGGGAAACGCTGCTGCTTTTATTGGGAGAAGGTGGAATCCAAACCTTGTTAGCCCTTGCTCCTCCACACGGGCTGGAAGCTCACTAATCACCCCGAGCCCAGCCACAGGAGCGTTGCTAACAAGCTCCAGACTGACAGCAGGATTTGGCAGGGCTGCTGCTCCACCAGGCTCAAAGTCTTCAAACCTTTGGGGTCATTATCCCCTGACCCTGGGAAAAACCCTCCCCACCAAGCACGGGCGCTGCTGCCCGGCCCTCGGTCCTAATTGCACATTTGGGGTGTGAGGAGCAGCGGGGCTGGATGGACCCTGGGGCTCTCACGTGTCTGTGCTGTTCTTTTTTCCCAGAACAGAACAGGTTGTGCCCAGGGTGGTGGTCAGCCCCACACCAACCCCTGGGTGCCACCCCAAAAGTTCCCCTGGAGCCTGGCCCTGTCCCTGTGGGTGTTTGAGTGTAATAAACCCCAGCCAGACTTGGGGCTCGATGCCCACAGGATCTGCAGGGATCAGCAGCCCCCAAAACTCCTCAGGGTCACACCCAGCCCTGGCAGCTGCTCCCTTCACGTTCAGGACATTCCAATCCTACAGCTCCACCATCCTCGATTCCATCCCTGCTCCTCTCTGGTGTCCTCTGTCCTTCCTTCTTCCCAGAGTGGCTCTGACACAATTCCATCACTGCTCCTCTGTCCTTCCCAGCCTGGCTCTGGATTCCATCTCTGCCCTTCCTCCCAGTCTGGCTCTGGCACAATTCCACCTCTTCTCCTCTGTCCTTCGTTCTTCCCAGTCTGGTTCTGAATTCCATCTCCTCTCTGTCCTTCCTTCTTCCCAGTCTG
This sequence comes from Passer montanus, assembly GCF_014805655.1. Classification (NCBI taxonomy): domain Eukaryota; kingdom Metazoa; phylum Chordata; class Aves; order Passeriformes; family Passeridae; genus Passer; species Passer montanus. The sequence continues at coordinate 316,948 of NW_024356616.1, read as the reverse complement.
GTTCTGAATTCCATCTCCTCTCTGTCCTTCGTTCTTCCCAGTCTGGTTTTGAATTCCATCTCTTCTCCTCTGTCCTTCCTTCTTTCCAAAGTGGCTCTGACACAATTCCACCTCTTCTCCTCTGTCCTTCCTTCCTCCCAGAATGGCTCTGGATTCCATCTCTACTCTCTGTCCTTCCTTCTTCCCAGCCTGGGGACAGGACACACCTTGAGAGGTCCCTCCCAGGGATGGGAAAGAGGGAGAAACTACTTCCAGACATTTTAATGAAAAAAGGGAATGAAGTGGAATAAAAGCTTGAGGATAGCCCTGACTGTTCTGCTCCGCTCAGAACCAGAGCCAGAAGTGCACACGAGTGCAGGAGCCATCCCAGGGATGTTTCAGGGAATATCCTGACTCCAAAAATCAGCTGGAATTCCACAGGGATGCACAAACAACCTTGGCAAAATGGCCTGAGCAAAAGAAAAAGGGGACCGTGGGAGAAAAACCCCAGATTCCAGTGCTTCAGAGCGTCTGATGCCATTTTGTTTCTTGGTGTTTGTTTTCTGCACGGTGCCAGCAGTTTCTGTCAGCTCTGCTGCACGCTGCCAAGCCTATTATTCGGCCTGATTCCTGCTCTCAATATTTTTAGCAGCAGCGGATCTTTAATCATGGGGAAATTGTTTTTGGGGGCGGTTATTTTATTTTCTGCCTGCCCAGAAGCAGAGCTGAAGGTCCTGTCCGAAGGATCCCGCAGCCAGAGAGGACAAAGAGGGAGGGACGGGACAAACTCAGAGGCTGCTTGGGAGAAGGATGTTTAATTTAGCTGCAACTTCATTCCCTGCCCTCTGCTCCATCCACTGGAATGATGAATCCCATCCGTGACCAGGCAGAGCAGAGCCCCCTCCGCTACCCAAAAAGCTGGAAATTCACTTTTTATGCGACTGCAGGAGCAAATCCCAGCCACAGCCAGGACTTGGCGGCACTCGGGGCTCCCATTGTTGTGTTTAAAGGTGGCGATGATTTCTGGGGGCTGCGGGGCTCCTCACCTCCCCCGAGGGATGCAGAGTCAGGCTGGGCTTTGCATCCTTTCCTTTTCCACATCCCGCAACCAGAGCTTGGTTCGAGGTTTAAAAACCTCAGCTAAGTAAGACGTTGACCTTGAATTTGTTCCCCCTGCGAGGTGAATCTCGCCCAGAAAACGCCGATTTTGGAGCACAAAGCTCCAGAAAATTTCATGGATTTTGCTGCTGTGTTGGTGTGCGTGTGAGAAACGCGTTTAACAATGGAGCTCCGGGATCAGAGGCTTCAGAGGAGCTCAGAAAAATCTCCGATGATTATCTGGTTTAATTCGGGAATGCGAAATTGGACTTTGCAGGGGCGCAGCTGCTCTGCCAGCCCATCTGCAGGGCTCCCATTGATCACTATTGGTGCGAAGGCAGCACCTGTTGGAATTCCAGCCAGGTGTTTTTCACTCTCACACATCAAACCCACAGCCAGGCCCGGCTGCAGAGCCCAATCCTAGAAAAAAAAAAAGGAGATTTTTCTACTCAGAGCACCCACAGGCAGGTCCAGTCTGGTAGGAACCAAGTTTTTAATTCCTGGTCATTTTTGGTGGTTTTTTTTGCTCTCAATAAACCAAATTTTCTCCAGATGGAATTAAAGCTGCTTTCAAGTGGCAGAGGGCAGGGATAAGATGGGATTTTGGGAAGGAATTCCTCCCTGTGAGGCTGGTGGGATGGAATTCCCAGGGAATCCGTGGCTGCTCCATCCCTGGCAGTGTCCCAGGCCAGGTTGGAGCAGCCCAGGATGGTGGGAGGTGTTCCATAGGATGGGATTTAGGGCAGATCCGCGTCCTGGAAGTGCCCCCTGCTCCCCCTGAGCCCCAACAGTGGATCCAGCTTCTCCCGGGTAATTAAAAGGATAATTATCCCCTGTCCAGAACATTTCCCCTACTTATATATAGCCCGTGGAAGGATTAAAGTTGATTAAACACAGATGCTGCTGGTGGGGAGCTGCTCCAGTCCCAGATGGAGCGAGGAAGGGGCAGCAAAGGGAGGAGACATTTAATGGAATATTCCGCAAACGCAGGAGAAAGGGCGGCTGAGAAAAAGCTGATCCTGATGGAACCAGAGGGGGAAAATGTTATTTGGAATTATTTCCCGGTGTTTTCCTGCATGGGGAATTTGCTAAGCGAGGTCTGAGGGGTGTGTATAGATATTTATATACAAATAAATCGCATGTTCTGTGCACAAAATCAGCACAAAGCTGTGGCAGTTCGGGCCTGAAGGAGGAGGAAACTTTGCAGGAGAGAAAGAAACTCATTCCCCACGGCTCTCAAAGACTTTTATTTAACCAGCGCGAAAACGAAGCCAAAGCAAAGCAATTTCCTCCTTCCCCAAACCTCCCAAGGCCCCCACAAATAAGGACCTGATGGATCCTGAAAGCATCAGAGGCGAAAGGGATGGAAATCGCCCTTTCTTTCAGCGGGTAATTGCCTGCACTCCGGCTGCGGAGGAACTGTGCCTTTTCTAATTTGCAGCGCTCGCAAAGTCTGGAATGCTTTGAAATGTCGCTTTTTTGGAAATGTCGCTTTTTTGGAAATGTCGGGTTTTTTTTCTCTCGCCGTTCCCCGGCCCGGCAGAAGCGCTGAGGTGGGATTTTCTGTGCCCGTAAACAGGATGTGTTTTATCGCCCTGGCAGCAGCTCCGAGCGCTGCACAAAGGAGCAGAGCGAGGATCGGGGCCGGACAGGGGGACAAAGCCGCGCAGATTGGATTTGGGATTTTGGGGGCGGCAGGGGAAGGAAGAATGGGAGCGCTGCTGTGGAGCGAGGTCTGCGAGCACCTGAGAAGGTGCGGGAAGTGCAGAAAGGCTGATTTTAAACAGCTGAGGGCTGACAAAGAGCTGTCCTCGCTGGGAATGATTGCCTCGGCTCCTTTTCCTCAGGAAAGTTCCCCAGAGGAGCCGGGAGCGCCCTCCTGCCCCGGGGACGCTTCTTGGGGTGCGTTCTGTGAGGTGGAGCTGCGGCAGGGGGGGATTGCTGTCCCTCCTCCGTGACCCCGCAGTTCCTGCCCCTCCCTGGCCGGGGGGCAGCTGGAAAGGAAAATCCCTGTCCCCACCTCAGCCCTGCACAGAGCCCGGGGATGTGGCAGCGGCTCTGCCCGGGCTGGGGACCAGGAGGGGACAGCAGGACCCATGGAGAGGGGACAGCAGGACCCATGCGTGGGGATCACCAGGATCCATGGATCCCCAGGGGTCTCAGGGAACAGCAGGATCCAGGAGGGGAAGGAGAAGGAGAAGGAGAAGGAGAAGGAAAAGGAGAAGGAGAAGGAGCCCTTCTGCTTTAGCTGAAGGCAGAACAGGAACAGACTGCTCTCTCCTTCCCTAAACAAACCCATCTGCAACACTTCCAATTTGAATCCAAATAATCTCTGGGCTTTGGGATCCGGCAGCAAACCAGCTCAGGGTCCATAATCCCAGAGCCTGATGTTTGGGGGTGTTGGGATTTGGAGCTAATTAATTCAGCCACCTGTAATTCCTGCTCAGATGTGCTGTCTGCCTTTTCCTTGGATGTATCGTATGGTTTGGAAGGCTGCAGACGGAGCTGGCCCGAATCCCAGTCCCTCCGTGCAGCTTTTTTCCCCCAAATCTTCCCCTTTTTTTGTTTATTCAAGCTTTTCCTTGTTCTTTTTTCTTTTCTCCCATCTCCCTCCTGCTGCTCTCTCCCTCTGCTGGGTCCTTGCTCAGAAAAAGCCCAGCAACTACAAAAAAAAATCTGACATTTAATGAGTGGTTCAGCTTTTCCTGGATGGAATGGCCTTTTCCCTTCAGGGCTGGCCGCAGGATGATGCTCCCAGCGCTGTCCCCGTGCCCCTGGCTGGTTTTATCTCAGCACAAAAGCTCCAGAGTTCTGTCAGCAGCAAGGCTCCAGGTGATAAATACTGCAGGATTTAGAAAGCCCAGGAGTCCTGTCCTGATTTCCGTCCCTCGGCGGGGAAAGGAGGGGAGAAGAATGAAAAGATAATTAGTTTGGGGGTTGGAGAAATTAACTGGAAAAGGTTAATCCATTCTTTTTAAGACTGAGGGAAAACTTGGCTGGAGATGCGTGGGCTGGAAGGTTCTGGAGGCTGAGATGTGGCCACAGGACTTTCTGCTCCTTATTCCCTGTGGGAATAAATCCTTCCAACAGCTAGAGCTGGAATGGGATTTCCCACAGCTGTAGAGCCTGGAGCTGGCCTTTGCCAGAGCTGTGGTCATCCCTGGGGCCAGGAGAACCCAAATCTGGGGATATTCAATGAAATCCATCATTTCCCTGGTCTCTGTCTTGTGATGAGCTCCCAGAGCTGTCCATGGCCATCCCTGGGGACAGGAGAACCCAAATCTGAGGATTTGCCATGAAATCCATCATTCCCCTGGTCTCTGTGCCATGATGAGCTCCCAGAGCTGTCTGTGACCATCCCTGGTTTCAGGAGAACCCAAATCTGTGGATTTTCCATTCAATCCCTTGTTTCCCTGTTCCAAACCCCGGGGCAGGAGATCCCAAATCTGAGGATATTCCATGAAATCCATAATTTCCCTGTTCCAAACCCCAGGGTCAGGAGAACCCAATCCCACAGATATTGCATTAAATCCATCATTCCCCTGGTCCCCTGGTCTCTGTCTTGTGATGAGTTCCCACAGTGGTCCATGGCCATTCCTGGGGGCAAGAGAACCCAAATCTGCAGATATTCCATGAAATCCATCATTCCCCTGCTCCAAACCCCAGGGTCAGGAGAACCCAATCCCACAGATATTGCATTAAATCCATCATTCCCCTGGTCTCTGTGCTGTGATGAGCTCCCAGAGCTGTCCATGGCCATCCCTGGGGACAAGAGAACCCAAATCTGCAGATATTCCATGAAATCCATCATTCCCCTCTTCCCATCCCTGTTTTCAGGAGAACCCAATCCCATGGACATTCCATGAACCCAAATCTGAGGATTTTCCATGAAATCCATCATTTCCCTGTTGCCATCCCTGGGGCAGGAGCTGCTCCAAGGAGTCCAGGGCACATCCCAGGAGCTTTGGGAGCTCTGCCTGTTGGGCTCTGTCTGGAGCAGCTCCTTGAGGAGGCTGCACTTAATTAAAACTCCCAAATGAAGCAATTAGCCAGGGCTAGGAACTTCCTGCAGCCCCGGCTGAGCGGAACAGCAGCTTCCCAATCTCCCCGTTTATCTGGTGGTGGATCCACAGCCATCAGCTCCAATAATCCTCCCGACTTTGATGGGTTCATTTGGAAACCACGCAGACGACAACGGGATCATTTCACTTTTAATTTCATTTATTTTGCCTCCCCTTCCCTCTCAGCGCTGCGGGGGGCTCGTGCTCTGCTCTCAGAGGATGCAGGGTGGGCACCAAGGCTGGGCAAAGGGCAGGGGGATGATTTGTGGCACTTTTCAGGTGAGTCCCAGCCGTGCTGCTCCTTCCAGCTGAGGGAAAACACGCAGCAGAGTTTGGGGCTGGGAGCAGCAGCCGAGCTGCGGAGCCTTTGAAGGCCAAAAATGGACATTTTTCCAAAAAGAAAAAAGCTTCCTGTCAGCTCTCACTGCAGGCAGGGGCAGCGGGGGCGTTTTGCTGTAGTCACAGCTGAAATCTGGACTAGGGGCTGGCAGGGCTGGCACCAGGCTGGCCTTGGCAGGGGTGGCACCAGGCTGTCCCTGCTCTGTGTGCCATGTCCCTGCTCCGTGTCCCCTGTGCCTAGCCAGGGTGGCATCAGGCTGTCCCTGTTTTGTGTCCCTAGCCAGGGTGGCATCAGGCTATCCCTGTTTTGTGTCCTTATCACTAGCAGTGGTGGCATCAGGCTGTTCCTGCTCTGTGTGCCTGGCCAGGGTGGCACCAGGCTGTCGCTGCTCTGTGTGCCCTGTCCCTGCTCCGTGTCCCCTGTCCCTGGCAGGATGGCATCAGACTGTCCCTGTTTTTTGTCCCTTGCTAGGGTGGCATCAGGTTATCCCTGTTTTCTGTCCTTATCACTGGCAGGGGTGGCATCAAGCTGTTCCTCCTCTGTGTGCCTGGCCAGGGTGGCACAAGGCCGTCCCTGTTTTTTGTCCCTGGCGTGGTGGCATCAGGCTGTCCCTGCTCTGTCCCTGGCCAGGGTGGCATCAGGCTATCCCTGTTTTCCATCCTTGTCCCTGGCAGGGCTGGCATCAGGCTGTTCCTCCTCTGTGTCCCTGGCCAGAGTGGCACAAGGCTGTCCTTGCTCTGTGTCCCTGTCCCTGGCTAGGGCTGGCACCAGCTTGTCCTTGTTTTCTGTCCTTGTCTCTGGCAGGGGTGGCACCAGGCTGTCCCTGCAGCAATCTCTGGGCTGGGATTTCACCTTTTCCTTTATTCTTCCATTCCTTCACTCCTTTATTCCTTTACTCCTTTGTTCCTCCATTCCCTCATTCCTCCATTCCTTCCCTCCTCTATTCCTCCATTCCTTCACTCCTTTACTCCTTCACTCCTCTATTCCTTCATTCCTCCATTGTAATTGTTTCATTAAATTCTGCTGTGAGTTGTTTTGACTCTTTAATCAATCAGAGCCAAGCTGTGTCCAGACTCCAGAAAGTCACAAGTTTTCATTATTATCTTTTTAACACTCAGTAAATATCCTTTCTGTATTCTTTAGTATAGTTAATATAGCATTCTTTAATATATTATAGTATCATAAAATAATAAATCAACCTTCTGGAAACATCAAGTCAAATTCATCATTCCTTCCTTCGTCAGAACATTCCCAACAAATACAATAGTGTCCCAATATCCCAACATCTCAACAGGGCTGCTCTGTTATTTTAGGACATGAAATAGAAAGGAATTTTTTAGGTAAAAAGAAAGAATTTTTAATTTTGATTCTAACATTTATAGATTTTTAAAAGTGACAGTGGATTGGAGGGTGACAGTGCCACCTCTCCAATAACACTGGATAAACCAACAGTCCATCAAATTTCTCCTCCTCCAGAAAAGAACACAAAACAATTAATTATTTACATAAAGGGTGTGAGAAAGTTTGTTACAAGAATGTAAACATCAGAAGGCTGAGAAAATCTTAAAAAATCAGGGCGACAGAGCAGCCCCTGTGTGGGTGAAACCCCAAACTGCTGCAGCATCCACACCCAGCACAGCCCTGGCAGTGCTGCTGCTCCTCATTTCTCCCAAATATACACGGGAATGGAGTGTAAAAACAAGAATTATGTGTCAGCATAAAGAGAAGGCTGATTCGGTGATCAGAATCCCAATTTATTGTGGGCTACTAACGCTTATATTCTGTTTTAGGAACAGTAATTTTTAGTGATGTTTACTCCAAAGGTTAGGTTAAAATCACACAAAATCACGCACAAACTCATGCACATTACAAAATGTCTTGCTTGCAGAGATTTTCTTTTCCTGATAAACCTGTCTGATTGAATCTTATTTTAATCCTCAAAATTTTCTCTTGCCAAGGCATCAAAATCTTTTATGCTAACCAGGTCCAAAGTCCATCATGTGTCTTGTGTCCCAGTATCCCAATATCTCAACAACTATGGATTTCTGGCTGTGCAGGAACCCCCTCAGCAATATTTCCTGGGATGTCAGCGGCTTCTCAGTGAAATATCCGACACCTCCCTGCTGTAAATCTGCCTGGTGGCAAGGGGGGAGCTGCTCTGATTTACACCAGCCCATGATCCAGCCTTCATTCATTATCACAGCCCAAAATTAATCAAGCAGAGGAGTTCGGGATGCTGGGAGTGTTTATCCAAGCCCGACAACTTCCAGAAACTCGGGGAGAGGAAAACATTGGGCTGAGGCGAGGATGAGTAATTGAGGCTGGGGATGGGAAGGTGTAATTACAATTAGCTGCACAAGAGCGTTAATCACGGCAATAATTACACGTCAGCGCTTTCCAAAAGGAAGGAGAGCGGTGATGAAGTGCCCGAGCGGGTGACAAAACCCAGCAGGGAGGGGCAGGAGGGGAACAGAGGCCAAATCCTGGATATTTCCCGTGGCTTCCAAGGAGAGCAGAGGGTGGGTCAGGCCTGAGCTCTGTCCGGGGCTTGCAGAGGGTTTTTGCAGCAGGAAATCGGGATTTGGGCTCCCAGCACTTGGATTTCTCAGCTTTGTTAGGCCGGGCTGCCTCAGTTTGCAGCAGGGTTAAGCTCGGACCTGCAGCCACCTCCCCTCCCAGGACTCTGCAGCCACACGAAGATTTTTTATCCCAAAAAGAAGGCAGACCCGGGTTTTAGGAGATTTTTGTGCAGCACAAGCCTCAGTTCCTGCGGGCTGCTCTGGGGGCTCACTGGGAGTTTGGCTTCGGTGCTTTTTGCTTTTACAGGAATTTTAATTCCAGCTGGGGCTGGGTGCAGGCCCCAGAGCAGGGCCCTGTGCCAGGGATGTGACCCAGACCCAGCTGTGACCCTGGGTGACCCTGAGTGACCCCGAGTGACCCCTGAGTAACCCCTGAGATTCCCCTGAGTAACCTCCGAATTACCCCTGAGTCATCTCTGAGTGACCCCTGAGTTATCCCTGAGTGATCCCTGAGTAACCTCTGAGTTATCCCTGAGTAACCTCCGAGTTACCCCTGAGTTTTCCCTGAGTTATCCCTGAGTGACACCTGAGTAACCCCTGAGATTCCCCTGAGTAACCTCCGAATTACCCCTGTATCATCCCTGAGTTACCCCTGAGTTAGCCCTGAGTGATTCCTGAGTAACCTCCGAGTTACCCCTGAGTTTTCCCTGAGTTATCCCTGAGTGACACCTGAGTAACCCCTGAGATTCCCCTGAGTAACCTCCAAGTTACCCCTGAGTGATCCCTGAGTTATCCCTGAGTGATCCCTGAGTAACCTCTGAGTTATCCCTGAGTAACCTCTGAGTTATCCCTGAGTTTCCCCTGAGTTATCCCTGAGTTATGTCCAAGTTACCCCTGAGTATCCCCTGAGTAACCCCTGAGTTATCCTTGAGTTGCCCCTGAGTAACCCCGGAATTACCCCTGAGTATGTCCAAGTTACCCCTGAGTATCCCCTGAGTAACCCCTGAGTTACCCCTGAGTTATCCCTGAGTTATGTACAAGTTACCGCTGAGTAACCCCTGAGTTATCCTTGAGTTGCCCCTGAGTAACCCCGGAATTACCCCTGAGTATGTCCAAGTTACCCCTGAGTATCCCCTGAGTAACCCCTGAGTTACCCCTGAGTTATCCCTGAGTTATGTACAAGTTACCGCTGAGTAACCCCTGAGTTATCCTTGAGTTGCCCCTGAGTAACCCCGGAATTACCCCTGAGTATGTCCAAGTTACCCCTGAGTATCCCCTGAGTAACCCCTGAGTTACCCCTGAGTTATCCCTGAGTTATGTACAAGTTACCGCTGAGTAACCCCTGAGTTATCCTTGAGTTACCCCAGAGTAACCCCTGAGTTACCCCCGAGTTACCCCGAGCTCTCTCAGGTTCCAGGGCAGGCAGGGTCAGGTAATTGATCTCGCATGAAATGAGCCCGTCTGAACGGCCCCAAAAGCCAAGCCGTTAATTCAGAATCGCTCCTGGACTCTGCAGAGCTGCAATTCCGTTCTGCACATCCGCTGCTCTAAAAGTTATGGGATTTTAATGCCCTTTTTTTATTATTCTTTTGTTTTTATTTTGTCCTGCTGCAGTCACGGCTCCGGCTGCCCCTGAAAGCAGCTTCACCTCAGCAGTCACCTGTGAACAATTGAATAAGTTTGCAGAGTGTAAATCCTCGTCTTTAAACTCATTAAAGTGTGCCCAGCCTCTCCAGGAGCCATTTGACAAACTCTCCCGAGCAGCAAAGTCGTGTTTATTACGATTATTATTACTATTATTATTTTTCTCTCGGCTCCATCTGCAATATAAACACCATTACCTTTTAATTATCTGTTTGAAGAGGAGATTTGAGAGTGAATCCTGCGGGAACCTGGCCGGAATAACAATGGGAATGTCCCTGCAGGGGAGAGGGAGGCACCCAAACGCGACAGGGTGAAGGTCAGGGCCATAAATCCTGCGGAAGTGGGGCTGGAAGTTGAGGAATGCCCCCTTCAAGAGGGGTTTTCCAGCTTCATCCGCAGTTAGGGGAAGGAAGGGGCTGCTGGAGGTTGTTGCTGTGGTTTTGGTGAAGGATGCTGAAGGTGATTTATGCATGACCAGAGCAGCCTCCAGTGGCTGCATCCGTGAACTTTTCCAGCTGCACTTCCATCCCATCCATCCCATCCCAACCCATGGACCCCATCCCATCCATCCCACTGATCCCATCCCATCCCATCCCACCCCATCCCTTCCCATCCATCCCATGGATCCCATCCCACGGATCCCAATCCCATCCCAAACCCCATGGATACCATCCCATGGATCCCAATCCTATCCCATGGATCCCTATCCCATCTCATCCCATGGATCCAAATCCTGTCATAAATCCCATCCCATGGATCCCCTCCCATAAAACCCAATCCCATCCCATAGATCCCAATCCCATCCCAAATCCCGTGGATCCCATCCCATAAAACCCAATCCTATCCCATGGATCCCAATCCTATCCCATGGATCCCATCCCATCCGTGGCTCCACCAGCCCCGAGGACCCGGCTGTGCAGGAAGCTCAGCCCTGGCACGGGTGGGGGCTCCCCAAAGGAACTGCCTGGAAAATCCCTGCACAGGGGAGGAATTCCCAGGATTTGGGGAAATTTAGGATATTTCCTTGCCTTCCTGTGGAAGTTATGAGGGTTTTGTTTGTTTGTTTGGGTTTTTTGTTTGTTTGTTTGGGTTTTTTGTTTTGGTTTTTTTTTGGTCTGTTTTTTGTTTTGTTTTAGGGTTTTTTGTTATTGTTTTTGTTTGTTGTGGTTGTTATCAGTTTTTTGTTGGTGGCAGCGTTTGTTTGTTTGAGTTTTTTGTTGTGGGTTTTTTGTTGGGTTTTTTTTGTTTGTTTGTTTTTTTGTTTTTGTTTTGTTTTGTTGAGTTTTTTTTTAAATTCAGATCTAACCTTTTGTGCCAAAAAACCATTTCTTTTCCCAACCTGCTGGGAATGGAATTCCCTGGGGCAGGGCAGGCCCAGGGCAGCTGCTGCCACACGGGAGCTCCAGACAGAGCCCAGGGATTCCCTCCCGGTGCTGGCTTTTGTGAAAAACTCCAATCTCTTGTTTTTAAAATTTTAATAGTTTAATAGTAATAAAATGGTTATAAAAATAGTGATATAATTAGAGTAATAAAAATTTGGACAATTAGGACAATACAAGACAATAAAAACAAAGGTCCAGGTGCCTCTTTCTGAGCAAAATAAGCCCAAAAAAGACATACAGGGGATTTGGGGCAAGATTTGGGGGGACTGAGAGGGAAATGGGGCAGGAAAAGGGGGATTTTGGGTGGCAAAGGTTAACAGAGGATCAACCCTTAAAAGCAGCAGCCTGTTGCACATTCATACACCTCATCCTTGATGCATAAATTCCATTCAAGCACAGGATTCTGCCTGGTCAGCGCCAACTTCTTCCTCTGAATCCTAAAGCTGAGCGAGGCAGGAAGAAGTTTCTTCTGATAACGAGCAATAAATTCTTTTTCTCTGAAAGATTCAGGTGTCCTGTGGCTGCTGTCAGGTGCGAGTACCTCATTCCCCTCTAAAAAAATATCCCACATACGTAGTTTCTATTTTAACTGTATTTAACACACTACTTAAGAAAATTAATGCAGCACAACTTTCTACCAGAACACATATAATAATATTCATTTTAATATTTGTGAAAAGCCAATCATAAAATACGCATTTTTCACAGCCAGGCAGAACAGAAAACTCCATTTTTCTGCAGGTTACGAATAACCAACCCCATTTTCCAGGGTTCAGGGGGTTTTCCCCCAAACTGGAGCATCCCAGAGCTGCAAATCCCCACGGGCTCAGTGGGAACAGAGAAGCAGCCCCAGCCAGGACCTCGCTGCTCAATCCCTCAGGGATAATCCGGGATTAAAGCCGGGATTGAATCCGGGATTAAATCCTGGGATAAACACAGGCTCAGCTGCAAAGAGCCAGGAGGAATTCCTGGCTTTCCACCAAGCACGAGTGGGGGAATCTCGGCATTCAGCCTGGAGCAGCTCATTTCCATTTTGCCCGGGCTTGTTTTTCCCACCACACCCCCACTTTCTGATCTGAGTCAAACTTTTCATGAGGAATGCAGCGCTTCAAAGGGAAAGGGGGAATATTCAGCCTGGAAAATGTTTAACTGAAACATTGCAGTGCCTGTGAAATCAACAAAAAAACCCTGCTTCAATCATTCCCTTTTTTTTTTTAATTTTCCTTTTTTAAAAATTGTTCTTGATTTAAAAAAAAATTTCTTTCTTTTAAATTATTTTTAAAAAATTTTAAATTTTTAAATTTATTTTTTATTTTTCCCCTCTGGAAAAAAAAATATTCCCTGCCTTTGACAGGAATTTGTAAATTGTCTTAATTTGGAATGGAAGCACAGGACCATGGAAGGAGGTGACCTTTAAGGTCCTTTAAGGTCATTCCTTGCTTTGCCATCCCCACATAAATCCCAGGTTTATTTTCTTTGCACATGGAGAAAAATAAACTCATGGTTTTCTCCACAGAGAAGGGACAGGGGGACACAGGGAAGGGACAGGGGGACATGCTGAGCCGTGGATGTACAAAAAGGGAGGGGAGGGATGGGGTCAGATGGGAAAAAAATCCAAGAAAACCCCTCCTGGGAAGGAAAAATACAAAAAAAAAAATCCAAAATAAAAAAAAAATTGCCTTGGAAGGAAAAATGCAAAAAAATACCAAAAAAAATTCAAAAAAAACCCCAGTGCCTGGGAAGAAAAAAATACCCCCCCAAAAAAAAAAAACCCCACAAAAAAACCCCCAAAAACCCAATAAACATTGCCTGGGAAGGAAAAATATTAAAAATAATTAAAAAAAAATTAAAATTGCCTTGAATGGAAAAATACAAAAAATAGAAAAAAAAATTTTAAAAACCCCCATTGCCTGGGAAAAAAAAATAATTAGAAAAACATCGCCTTGGAAGGAAAAATACAAAAAATACACACAAAAAAAACCCAGTGCCTGGGAAGGAAAAGTATAAAAAAAAATACAAAAAACCCATTGCCTGGGAAGGAAAAATACAAAAAAAAAATTTCCAAAATAAAAAAAAATTGTCTTGGAAGGAAAAATGAAAAAAAATACAAAAAAAATGCAAAAAAACCCCCAGTGCCTGGGAAGAAAAAAATACCAAAAAAAAAAAAAAAAACACAAAAAAACCCCCCAAAACCCAATAAACATTGCCTGGGAAGGAAAAATATTAAAAATAATTAAAAAAAAATTAAAATTGCCTTGAATGGAAAAATACAAAAAATAGAAAAAAAAATTTTAAAAACCCCCATTGCCTGGGAAAAAAAAATAATTAGAAAAACATCGCCTTGGAAGGAAAAATACAAAAAATACACACAAAAAAAACCCAGTGCCTGGGAAGGAAAAGTATAAAAAAAAATACAAAAAACCCATTGCCTGGGAAGGAAAAATACAAAAAAAAAATTTAAAAAAATACAAAAAACAATCGCCCTGGAAGGAAAAATATATTAAAAAAATACAGAAAAATCCCAAAACGCATCTCCTGGAGACGGCTGGGAGGGAAACCGCTTCCAGCAGAATCTGGAATCTCCTCCTGTCCGCTCTCCCCCGCGGCTCCGGAGGGATGCGGAGGAGCCCAGCGGAGGATCTGGGGACGCTGTCGCTGTCGCGGGGCCCCGGGCGCTCCGCGGTGTCCCCTCCGCGCCCAGCCCGGCACGAACGCCGCTGCCTCTGGCCATGTCATGCCTTAAAATAGCTGCTGCTCCATCCGCCTCCCGCCGCCGCGGCAGCGAGACATGGCCGACCGCGGCTGATCCCGCCGAGCCCCGGCTCCCGGCCCTCGCCCAGGTACGCCCGCCTCGGCCCGACCCTCCCCGCCGCTCCCGGGGCGCGGAGCCCCGGCGGGGATCGCTCCTGCAGCCCGCGGGAGGAATGCTGCGTGCTGCGGGGTTATTGCTGCGTCCTACGGGGTTATTCCTGCACCCCACGGGGTTATTCCTGCACTCCACGGGGTTATTCCTGCGTCCTGTGGGGTTATTCCTGCGTCCTGCACCCTTCCCTGCACCCCTAAGGATCATCCCTGCACCCCATGGGTTCAATCCTGCTCCCCACGGGATCACCCCTGCACCCCACGGGATGATTCCTGCTCCCCACGGGATGATTCCTGCTCCCCGCGGGATGATTCCTGCACCCCACGGGATCATTCCTGCGTCCCGCGGGATTATTCCTGCGTCCCACGGGATTATTGCTGCGTCCTGCACCCCTCCCTGCACCCCACGGGATTATTCCTGCACCCCACGGGATCATCCCCCCCATCCCCCAGGACCATCCCCCATCCTCCAGGTAAATCCCCCATGCCCCAGGACTATCCCCCC